>NC_138743.1:7428357-7808357 GCF_965113295.1 Leuciscus leuciscus
TATGCACCTCTCTCCAAAGCCAGAGTGATTTCCATAATAAAAGTGCTCAGACAAAGCAAATTGCTACTCCAGCCGATTCAGATTGCACTAATTGACCTGGTTGATGAACATGCTTTTGTTTTATTTCTTTCTCTGTCTTTTTCCGTTCTTATCCCCCCTCCCCTCCCCCTTCTCCTCTCTATCACCTCCATAACTTAACCCTGGACCAACATCCCATTCTATTATCTTAAAACCTATCGCCACGGCAATTAGAGAGGACAACAATAACAAACTCTGGCTTTTTTTGCTTTTCAGGAGGGAGTGGCGTTTCTTAATCTTTTCAGCTGTAGTTCCAGGGGCGTAATTGCACATTCTCCTCTTGAGTTGTCCTTCTCCTCCCTCAAGTACTCAATCATTGGAGACTAATGACACCCTACGCACTCCTATGTTCATGCACAGGGCCACGCTGACAGTGCAAATGACACCGGGGACTTTGTTTAGGTTTGGTGGGGGGTCACTCTCAAAGATCCAGTCATGGAACACCAGAAGAATGGCTGCTGGCGTCCTGTGGCAGAACTAACGTCCCCTTCTCTCTTACTCTCTCTTCTTCACTGTCACCATCCTCCACGCGTCTTCACCCTGTCCGTCAGTGTGTCTGTGTATCCTCCCGTCACGTTTTTTTTAAGCTGCAGGTTATGTGTCCTGTCAAAGTCATTGTTGCCAAAAGTTACGCCAGTATTGTGTTAAAAATACTCAGTGTGTTTACAATACTTCACCTATAGTGCAAGAAGATGGGGTCTTCTCAGGCCACATTCGAGAAGTAGTTCGCCCCAAAATGTTATCGTTGTTTACTTCCCCCATTATGTTTTTTTTTCTTTCTTTCGGGAAACACAAAAGATCTTCGACAGTTCTGGATCCCTCAAAATGAGTTTTGAGGGATCCAGAATTTACATTCAGTTCCTCACACAAAGCTATTGTATGGCTTCACAGGATTTGGAATATAGTGCATAACTTTTTTTTTTTTTACTTCTTTTATGGTGCTTTTTGTGGCCTTGATAGAATAAATCACAATCCACAATTTCAGAGACTATGTACATACACACACACACACACACACACACATATTATATAAACACAAAACTTTATTTTAGAATAGATGAATCGCGATAAATCGATTTGACAGCACTAATTATATTATATTATATTAATTATATTATATTTATTATTAATATTATATTATATTACATAAACAACAAAGTAGCTAGCCATTACAGCTACGTACTGCAGATGTAAAAATGACCTTTTCTTTTTGTTTATTGCTTCCCAAAAGCGTCATTATCTTAGATCATTGTTATAGTTACGTTGTGTGTTATAGTTTTATAGTTTTATATCTGTTGGATTATTGTTTTGATATTTGAGGCAAAATCCAGAAGCTTTAAATACATGAAAGTGCACTTATAGTAGTAAACTAAGAATATGTTAATATAGTGTAATTATTACTTTTATAGTATTTGCCATTTTATTTGTGTGCTATATGCACTGCATCCAGTTGTAGACTAAAAGGACAGTTTATATAAAACATTTTTTAAATAAAACCCTTTTAAGAAGTTGAAATTGTGATGAAATATTTTGCTTTAGAAACACTGGCATTCCCAGCTGCTTGTTTTGAATGCTGTAGCATTTACACACTTGATGTTGTTAAAACATTGCATCATTTTGCAGAGAGTTTTCACTCTCCGGGAACCGTGGGAAGATGATTTTAGAATTGCATGAAACTTAGACAGCTCACCATCACATTTAAAGCAAATATGTAACGCTAGATCGAATGGCCAGCACTGTAATCAATAAATTAGCTGGAAAAGAATCACCTGAAATGACCGCTTCATTGAAAACCTGCAGGCGGATCATCACGGTATTGGATACTGAGCCAAGAAAAAATATCTAGAAATCACCTAATTTTCACCTAATGGCCTTTCCATGTATATCGGCTTTCCGTCTGGTAGCCTGGCAGTTATCTGGTGACTGTACACATCAGTGCTATCTTCAGCCGACACTAAAACACAATCAACGGCTGCGTGGCTATTCATTTCACTCCTCCTGCCCTTGACCTTCAGGGGATTATCGTTTCACTCAGAGTATAAAACCCCTGATGCTGCTCATTATTCACATTCCCCATCCCCCCCCCATGGGAATTATTATTTGAAGTGATCAGGGCGATTGCATGTGAAAGACATGAGCAGGCAGGTAACTCTGGGCTGAGAGTCTCACACACAGATACCGAGAGGTCGTGAATGTGCTCGGGGTGCTGGACGGATCTTATTAACGTAATGAAACGCTTCCATCTCCGCCAGTTTACTGTGCGATCGCTCCACGTGGACAGGCAGATTGCATATCAGCCCTCCTCCTCTTCCATGTCTTTCTCCCTCCTGTCATTCTTTCTGTGCATTTGTGCGCCACCTGCACCCGTCCTCAAAGCATGCCATGATGATGTGTCATCTTTCATTCTTTGATTCAGATTGTGTTTCATTTCAGATGCAAGAAAACCGAGTGCATTGTATCTGTGCTTTATGCTTTTCCTGTAGGGTCGTTCTACAAAACGGATGCCTTTTGTGTACAAAAGAAAAGAAAAAAGATAAACAATGCATAACTAGTGCCAACTTTTACTGTGTTAATAGAGAGATTTGTATTTTTATCTTTTTTTGTGTCTTGAGAATGCCATTTTTCTACTCTATATAGACCTTATGCGCCAGAAAAACAAGGGCGCCGCCATCTTTAGAATATTGTCTTTGAACTTCCGTTTTTGCGGTCGCTCTGTATATTTCTATGGCATTGCTGTCCAGGAGTAATTAGCTCTTGAAGTGGATTTACTTAATGTAAAGTTAACATTCACATTTTGATGTCCAATCCAAATCTTTTTTACTATTTGTCTTGTATATTTTAGTTGATAGTGTAGTACTAAAAAGTTGTTTTTACTCTATTTTTTTACTATATGTTTCCTCTTTAAACTAATTTTATTTATTTAAGATAATAAATTAAATCTAAATAAAATAATTTAAAAATAATATATATTTGTAAATGTCTATAGTTATATTTTAAATAATACTTTTATTATATAAATATAAACCTTTCAAATATAAACTTTTTATTATATAAATATAAAATTAAAAATTTTCATTTGAATAATTATTCATTTAAAAAATATATATATTGAAAATGAAAAATAAAGTGAAATAAAAAAAATCCTTTTTTGTTCCGAAAAAGAAAGAATTTCATACTGCATTAGAAAAACATTAGGGTGAGTAAATTACTTAATTTTCATTTTAGGGTGAACCTTAACCCCCCAACCTTATTTAAGACCCCCCAAATTATTCCTTAAACCTTAAACCTTATTCCCCCAAAATATAGAAAAATGTATTAATTTGTCCTGAGATATCACAATGCATTTTATTCACACTTGAACACATTATATATCTGATATAATGTATAAACTCTTACAGACACTTACTTTAAACCCCAAAATGAAAATGATCTCATAATTCCCTCAAGCCATCCTAGGTGTATATGACTTTCTTATTTCAGCCAAACACAATCTGACTTATATAAAATAATATCCTGGCTCTTCCCAGCTTTATAATGGGAGTGAATAGTAACTGAGATTTTGAAGCTCCAAAAAGCACATCCATCCATCATAAAAGTAATCCATACGGCTCCAGTGGGTTAATACATGCAGAAAAATATCCATATTTAGAACTTTATAAACTATAATCACTGGCGAGTCGAGTTCCGGCAGAAGAGTGACCTCTGACCCGACGCATGACGTATTTTGAACGCGGAAGCGCAGAGGATAGAGCAAAACTAAACAAATTAAAAGTCTAAAACAAGATTTGTAAAGTTGAATTTGTTGCCCAGCTTTATTAGTTTGAACCACGAGAGTCGTCTACTTTCACCTAAACTTACACTACTCCTACATCCTACGTCATGCGTCGGGTCAGAGGTCACTCTTCCGCTGGAACGAGACTCACGTACGGCTGTTATCGGAACCCAGTGATTATAAGCCAGTTTATAAAATTGTAAATATGGATGTTTGGATATAAATATGGATGCGCTTTTTGGAGCTTCAAAAACTCAGGCTCTATTCATATTTTATAATATACCTCCGATTGTGTCCAGCTGAAAGAAGAAAGCCATATACACCTACTGTAGGATGGCTTGAGGGTGAGTGAATTATGGGATAGTTTTCATTTTTGGGTGAACTATCCCTTTAAAAATGACTTTATCAAACTGGAAAAGGCAGCCGTTGCATAGAATCATCCTGTAATGGATTTTGGGTATGCCATAAGGCTTTCCTTTAGGTCATGACCTCTGTGTTTGTGTGTTTGGTGTACGTCTGTGTGCGTGTGTGTCGTCAGGTCGTCCAGAGAGACGGGGACTGGAGAGAAGCTGGAGCTGAAGATGACTAACATTGGTGCAGATGTGCTGGAGCTGCTGCTGGAGTTCGTCTACACCGGCTCGCTGGTCATCCACTCGGCCAACGCCAAAACCCTGCTGGAGGCCGCCAACAAGTTCCAGTTCAACACCTTCTGCAAAGTCTGCGTGTCTTTCTTAGGTACGGAACTCAAAAGATCCCAACATCCATCAGATGAAGTCATGTACAAGCTGCGTTTCTCTCTCTCTCTGCAGGATGATGTATTCTTTCATTTGGATAAAGGTCAGAGAACAATTGCATCGAAATGTCAAACCCAATGTCTCAATCTCATCCAGCACTGATTATTCCGATCAATACCAAATATGGGGGAAGTTCAGATGGCATGTAGGCGTCCGATGTGACCATCAGAGTGAGGAAAGCTCTGGCAGGAGATGAGGAAAAATTTAGGCTAAGAAAGTATGAGTGTTTCTTCACTGTGAACCTTTAGACAACAAACTCTCTTAAACAGGCAATAAAAAGCTAACGTTTTATGGATCATAAATCCTATTTGCGCACTTTTTTAATAGTTTTACAAAATCCAGATTGATTGGAAATGTTGCACAATAAGAATTTTTCACATTTATTCTATTGTTAAAAACTTTGGAGTCGGTGAGATTTTTTTTAAAGAATTTTATTCAGCAAAAATATACGTTTTTTTTTTTTCATCTGTAATGAAATAGTTTGAAAGTTTTAAAACTATCATATATATTTGTATTATTCATTGTTTTCCCTTGCCTCAGCCTTTCAGTCTTAAAATGTGTAAATCTATTTGATGGTTGAAAGTTTGGGACATGGGTAAAATAATAAAAAGGCATTTGAACAAAAATAAATGTCAAAGACATGGTGGAAAAGTTTTCCAGATGGTTTAATTGGTGACTTTCTTTGTAATAAAAAGAAAACAAATGTTGAAATATGTTAGTTGTCATAAAAAATGACATGAAAGTGCTCTTAGTTGAAGAAACACTCATATATAATGCTAGTGGAGCATCTCAGAAGTGGTTCAGCGAATGTTAACTAATGAAAGAGTCATGCTGCTGAGGTTTGTGCTGCCATTGATATACTGCACATCTTAAGAATGCGGACAAAGACAAACTTTTGTTTTAAACGGTCATTTGATCCGGCATTGAGATCACTTATTGATTTGTTTCTTTCGAGTCTGCAGAAATGGTCGAGTATATTTGGAAGTGTCTGTAAGACCCCAACAAATGAAAGTCAGCGTAATGCATTCAGAAACAACAGGTTGAAGATTGGTTTGTGCCTTTGGGCAAAAAAAAAAAAAAAAAGTGATTGCATGTCAAAGTTACTAAAGTACAAAACAATTGATTAAGTCCAGCGAGGGAGTGTTGAAATAAGGGCAGCACAGGTTTGGAAATATATCTCAATAGGCACATAGTCTGGGAATTCCAATAGCGCATATTATTACCAGAGCGTGTTTTAAAATCGGTTTAAGAAAAAGAGGTTACATCAGCTGAAGTGATATTGATAGTGAGGTGCAGCCCATGTGTTAGTGCTGGGCATTGCTGTTTGTAATGCCACACACAGCACCGTTGACTCAGAAACTTCAGAGCGTGTCTATACACTCATGCCAGGCCGGGCATAAGCCTCGCTCTGCGGTCTATCTCTGCGGCACGCCATTTATGGCCTCTGGCAGAAACCTCACCTAAAAAAATAATAATTTTTCCTTCCTCCGGGAGTGGAAGAAGACGAGTGGCCCGTTTGGCTTATTGGTGATGGCACGCTGCAGGCCTCCCTCCAAAGGCACAGACATAATAAAAGCCCATCTGCCTCCACCAGACGCTCACTGAACCAGTTTAACAACAATTTGTACTCTTATGTTTTATTTTGGAGACAAATTGGGTTGCGTAAGACCTGCACAGTCACACCGATGTCATGTCAGAGTGCTTTCATGCCGTCCACATTTATTATGTTTATGATTCTTATCTGAATCAGGTTGCATCTGTTCATTTGATTCTGGTCGACAGAGACAAACCATTTTGCATTGCAGCAAGCACAAGTTTCAATTTCAGTTACTTCATAAAATAAAATAAAAGACGTTTATAGTTTTTGAATTTAAAAATGACAATTGAAATGCTCGCGAGAAACTATTGCGTGCACACAATACATTTTCACGTGCACACAAAAATGTTTTCGTGCTCATGCGTTACAATTTGTTGATAACCTTTTTCCTTTTTGCGTTTTTGCCATCTTACTACTTACTAGGAAAAAATGAGAGCATGGATGTGCTTTAATTAATAGAGATATTTTTTGTTAGAGCAGAATAAAGGCCTTATGTCCACATCCTCTGTGGCGACCATGAAACCGCGCCGTGAAATGGGCTGATGGAACAATACGTCTGTGTACATTGCCCTATTTGCCAAGTTCTAGGGTCCATAAAAAATATTGTTACAGTAAAAACTGTTCAAAATTTGGCTTTTAGTAGGGCAGAATGTCATATTTCAAGGTCTTATGTCCGCTTTAACGAATTTAAGTCTGTGGCGGCAGAGAAACTGTGCCGCGAAATGGACTGATGGCACAGGCGGCTCAGTGTGCATTGTCCTAAATGCCAAGTTCAATGGTTCATAAAAATATTGGTACAATAAAAAGTGCTCAATTTTGATTTTGTTAAAGCAGTTTGTCTAGTATGAGGCTGAATCCAGCTACTTATTCGTCACTTATTGACGCCTGAGCCTCCCCTTTATATAATGCGAGTTATATATTATATATTAGTACTCTATATCTATGGCTCTGCTCACAGTGAGCGTTGTTATAATTGAATGAAGAAAGTCAGCATTTTTACACCACCTGTAAGGAATGCGTAAATCTGACAAAGGGGTTTAATAAATGCTATAAATGCTTTATTGACCTTTTTAGCACATTGTACTGTACCAATATTTTACAATTTTCCGTTAAAGTTGTAAACAATATAAATACATTGCCCTAACGAAATCCAAATTTTTTGCTCTTTTTTACTGTTCCAATATTTTTTAATGACCCATTAAACTATTTTAAATGCAGGCATATGACAAGATTAAGTATGGGGTCTGTAAGCTTTTTAAATGTTTTTGAAAGTCTCTTATGCTCATGATCAAAAATACAGTAAAAAAATAAATATATATATTACAAATATTACAATTTAAACCAGTTTTATATTAATATACTTAATGTTAAATTAAAAAATATACAAGTATGTTTGTTCTTTCTTTCTTTCTTTCTATAGGCACACTATTTGTATCATAATTAATCTTACATTTAGTATCTGCAGTCTTGCTGCTGTTTTGTTCAAATTTACAAAATGTATATAGTAATTGAGTACATCATGAATCCATTTTCCAAACCATGTTTTTTTTTCTTATCCTGAATCACTACAGTACACCTATAATAAATGTTTATATTCGGACTATTTTAGACTGGTACGGGTCGTTCCACTGTGGAGTATCTCAGTACCTGCGTGACTCATAGACATAAACAGAGAGAAGTAGCTCCGGCTACAATGTTCTTCCACAAGACACATGCAGTTCTGTTTTATTAACCTCTAGAGCACCAAAAGTCACAGACTGCAGCTTTAATTATTCTTTTCAAATTTGAATTCGTAAGAGTCTCTTAAGAAAACACTCAGACTGGCAATCCAGACTTATATTCATTCACCACGACACTATTCTGACTCATATTCTGCTCTTGCGGTGTAAAGTAGGGCTCTCCACTTACAAAAACACACTTGCCTTGTTTAAAACATGGACCTTTGCACCCGCTTGGTCAAATACTTTAAGACTTGACTCAGCGGGACTAAAAATGAGCTTCACCTTGCCATTCTAATCCGTGGGACACCGTCCCAACCCGCTGCACTGAGCTCAATTGATTTGTTCTGTTGTTCGTCTCCGGAATGCCTAAAGCAGGGCCCCTTTCTGGAGCCTTGAGATATACAGCACAGATAGCTTTGCTAGAGCCCTCGTCCCCTCTGTGCTGTGATCTTTTATGGATGTGAGCGCCTCTCTTGTTCTCTTCTTCAGAAAAGCAGCTGACTGCTGCAAACTGCCTGGGGGTTCTGGCCATGGCTGAGGCCATGTGCTGCACTGAGCTACACAACATGGCCAAGGCCTACGCGCTGCAGAACTTCCCTGATGTGGCGGGACAAGACGAGATCCTCAGCGTCTCCAAAGAAGACCTGAACAACTACCTGTCCAATGACAGCCTGAACACCAAGGCAGAGGAGCTGGTTTATGAGACCGTCATCAAGTGGACCAAGAAGGACCCAGTCAATAGAGTGCAGGTGAGATGTTCACATGTGTGTGTGTGTGAAGTTGTTTCAAATCTGTAACTTGACAAGCTACTTACTAAAGTAGTGTGTGTGCTGTAAAACTACCTTTTGTCCTCCACTGTTGGGGGCAGTCGTGGCCTAATGGTTATTTCACACAGACAGTCAGACTGGTAACCCGAAGGTTGCGGGTTCGATTTTTTGCGCCACAGGAAAACATGTCTGCCCACTGCTCCGAATGTGTGTGTCCACGGTTTGCAGTGTATGTGTTCACTACTCACTGCTCCAAATGTGTGTGCACTAACTTGAATGGGTTAAATGCTGAGGAAAACTTCCGAGAGTGGGTTATTATATTTGGCCTTCACTTTTAGAAAGGTTTTATAAAATTTGATGATAACTTTGAAACCATGCGTTTGGCTTTCGACCAAATGAAAATTCGATCAGTGAAAATATGTCATTATTTACTCACTTTTGTGTCTTTCCAAACCCATAAGCTTTGGAACATACAATTCCTGTATGAATGAGTCTTATGAGCTTGTTATTTTATAGTGAAGCAAAAAAAAGAGTCTTTTGGGCTGGTTCTTTTTAGTAAATCAAAAACCAAGCACAACCAGTGTAATGCAGTTCTAATGATTCTTAAGAGCTGATTCTTTTTAGTGAATCAATCAAAAACACACTGAGCAGACTGTATAGTGTGATTACCAAACAAATTAGTTTGGTTCAATTGTTCAATTTGGCTCAAAAAAATTTAATTGTGCGAATCAAAAACATATAGCACAACCAATGTAATCTGATTCCCAAACAACTGATTCTTTTGAGCCATTTCTAGTGGATCAATCAAAAGCATTCAGTATGACCAATGTAGTCTGATTCCTGAACGATTGACTCTTATGAGCCTATTATTTTTAGTGAATCAAAATCATGTAGTGAAGCTACATTGTCTGGTTTCTGAACTAATGATTTTAATTAGAGAATAAAAAATTAACCCTTTTGTTTAATTAATCAAAAAATATTAATCAGAAAACAGCGTGACCAGTCTGATTCCTGAGCGAATGACTGTTATATATATATATATATATATATATATATATATATATATATATATATATATATATATATACAGTGACCAATATAGTCCAGTTCCTGAATGACTGACTCTTATGAGCTGATTCTTTTTAGTGAATAAAAAATGAATGGCACAAATTGTGCAGTCTGATTCCTGAAGAAATGACTCTTAAACTTGTATTTTTTTTAGTTAATAAAAAAAATATATACAGAGTGATCAATGCAGCCCGATTCCCAAATTAATGTCTCTTATGAACCGTTTTTTTTTAGTGAATCAAAACCATTCAACACAACCAGTGTAGATAAAAACTACCCACTGTTATATGTGCCCATAAAATCTATTTCTTATCCAGCATACAGATATTGAGTGTTTATTAAAAAAAAAATGGTCTGATAAATTCACCAAGACTGTACTTTATAAATTTTTACTGTCTGTTGTTCACATTGAGACTTAAAACTTAGTAAGCTGTGTTTTATTTAGCACTGTGACTGCTTTCAGTTTTGTAGCTCTGTGTGAAAGCTGAATTTTGCCTTTTTTTGTTGAGAAACACCAAGGGTTCAGGCCCCCTGAAGTGCCTTTGTTTCTTTATGGATCAAAAGACCTGTCTGCGGTGGGCTAGACAATTCAATAGGGCTTTCTCAAATCTCTCTCCACATTGAAGAAGTTTTGGCTTCCCGGAACCCCGAGAACAAGAGGTCAACACCATTTTGCTGTCCTTGCACTTCTATTTCTGCTACCCTGAAGAATACATTCAGGCCACTCGCAGCAAACATAAATAAGAGAGAGCGGAGCAAAGAAGCGTGCAGGAGCCAGTGGCCGAGATCAGATATTCAGGGGCCGTGTGGCATGACATTAGACCCTTTGGAGTACTGATGGGGTGCTGAGACTGTCTGAAATGGATGAGCCATGTGTGACAGTGCTGCTGCTTAAAAAAAGACTCATGCACCACCACAAGTTTCTCTCCGCTATAAAACGGCCCGCGACTGCGCACAGTTCATAAACAACTCTGGAACATTGGGATGCGGATGCATTTTTTACAATCTTTCTGTCTGTCTCTCTCTTTTACTGAATTTCACCCCTTTCCAGACCCCGATGGAAGCGTTTTGATTGAATCCACTGACATTTCCTAAGGATATATCAGCTCCAATTGTCACAGTCGATGCACAAACGCTAAGGCAAATGTTTGTTGTTGCTCTGAGCAAACGTTTGTTCGTGGAGCTCTACAAACATGCTCCGGCGGTCTGAGATGGACGAGAGATGGGAATCGTTTTTGGCCGAAACTATAGATAATGTAAAAATAACAGCTTTTATGCTTCACGGTAAATTAGTGGTGAATTAGTGGGCGGCGCGTTGCGCTGTGTACAGCCGCCAGACCTCCATGCGCAGTGATGTATGGATCTTTATTGTGCAATCCTTCACGCCGTTGCACAATTTGCATTAGTTTATTACAGTGAGTCAACATGCTTTTTATGTGCTTGTAACACAAGGGCCCGCGCGAGCCGCTGGGGAAAGAGCCGAGCTTAAAATAGAGCTTCTTACGGCACACCTGGGACCGTCGCCGAGCTCCTGCATAAGATGTGAACGATCAGCCTGTCCTAATGTTAGTAAATGATCTTTCTTTTGTCCTTGGTCCAGTAGTCATACATCTAGATGGACTGGCTGATTAATGGCGTCACGTGACTCATTCCGATCTGGATTAGTGTATGAGAGACTGTGGGAAGAAATTGGATTGAGAAAGATATGTCATTCAGAGGTATGAAAGAAGAACTCAGTGTTTAGCCGTGTGTTTTAACACTTGCCTAATGAATGAGAAGGATCAGCCGGGTTCACTGAAGCATTCAGAACACACAGATCTATTCTCAAGCAGCCAGACTTTTGGCCCTTATATACTCCTGGAGAAAACATCTATTAACCTGTTAATATGGATGATATTAAGGTTTGAACATACAAACTGCTGTGACAGATAGCATGTCTTTATCTTAAAATTAAATTCAACCACTTCTCATAAAGAAACAAGAACATGGTCTTATCAATTAATGATATATGCATTCTTGCATAGGCTACATCATTCTTCATTCTTTTAGACAGACATATTTATTTGTATAAATATAGATTAATCCTGATTAAAGCTATTAAGTCAAGAACATTGAGTGAATTTTTTTTTTTTTTTTTTTTTTTTTGTCTTTTGATTTATGATGAACAGCAGCGGACATTCACACATAGAAAACAGTTATTTTAAATTGTAATAATATTACAGTATTTACTGTATTTTGATCAAATAAAAGCAGAAGAGACTTCCTTCAAAATAATTAAAAAATCTAACCTAATTTAAACTTTTGAATTGCAGTGTGTATTTGTATATATTTGATTAATTTACAATAGACTCATTGTTATTTTGCCTCTTATTGATATATTGTTTCTATATTTATAATCAACAGATTATATATTTTTATTTTTAATAAAAGCTTGCAATGTTGATTTATCTCAGAGCTATTTTTTAAATCCCTATGGAAACATTTTTGTGTGAATTTTTTTGTGAGGATTTTTCTCACCTTCACTGGACAGTAGGAAAAGAGATTGGAAACAATTGGAGTGTAGAGAGGGGAACAAGTCCAGGAAAGAACCAAAGGCTATGGCTCATACTTTATTTTATATTACTTTACTTCTTGATCCAAAGTGGCTTAAAAAGTGAGCAGTAACGGTTACGCTCTATTGAACATACAAGTCATACAGTTTCAGTGCCGACTTTCCTGTGAATCAGTTAATTATGACAATCTGATTGCTATCAGCAAATTACAATTACTGGGCAAACATTACATCAACTACTTAATATTCTTGAGGCAAACTGATAAAGTTTACAATGTGTCCCCACCACTTTTCTCATTGTTCTTATGTTCTTCCTCTTTTGAAGCCCCAATTGCAACGTGTATGTCCTGACTAGGGCTGTCACTTTTTATTCGATATTCGAATATGCATTCGAACATGACGTAAAATATCCATAATCGAACTATAAATAAACGATTCGGTTTTTAAAGTGCCATGTGTACCGCATTTTTTACAGTCTATGATTAGACCGTTAGTTTTTTATTGGCCTGATCGGACAATTCTACCCCAACTCATCTAAAAAGTAGTGTCTGGAAATATTTTGGGTTCTACACCGTAGATGGTAAAGTGCCGTATTTTCCGGATTATATATCAAAATTAATTCATACTGACTGACATGAACCAAGAGAAAACATTACCGTCTACAGCCGCGACGGTACAAGATAGCCTACCCCTAAAAAAATTACTGAAAACAAATGAAAAACTGTTAACTGAAACAAGAAACATTAACCTAAAGACAACTGAGAAAGATTGAACACAAACAAAATGCCCCCAAAAAGAAAAAAAAATCTCCATGTTTTCGGTGCTGATGCGGTGGTGACGCGCGTGTTCATGTAACATGTAAGGGTGGCGCTGCCATTAAAGGAGACATATCATGCTTTTAAATCATTCCTTTTTACATATAAATCATACATTTGTAGTCTATATAAAGCGGTACTGCAATGCTTGGGTCTGAATTCCTCATTATTATAGCTCCACAGGCCCCTTTTCTACCCCTTTTCTGATGTGCGTCTGAGAGCAACTCGTTTTGGTGCGGTCTCTTTAAATACAATTGAGACACTTCATACCCCGCCCCCTCTCCAGGTTGTAGCGGTGACACTCGGTTCAACTCCACCCCGTTCGGCCATTTTTGTAGTTTGATAGCAGAGATACGATTATCTAGCGGCACAGAAACGTTTTATTCACACGTTATTAACAAAATGTCAACAACGGAAGACTTGTCCAGCCAGCCTTACATGTTCGAGTCAGAGTTGGAGCCGGAGCGAGATGAAAATGAAGACGACGAACCTGCAGAACAACGTCTTCATATGGATGTATGTATCGCAATGGTGTGTTACTGTATTTACACATGAAACTTTGGTCTTCCGACCTTTTTACCACCGTGTCGATTTATTTTGATTAATATGTGCGAGGGAGAGAGAGCAAGACAGCGTCTAGTTTGGAGACGGTGAAGTCTTGTTTACACTTTCGCCTGGCTCCGGAGAGAGAGAGTGCGCGCACGCGCGACCGGGTCTCTCTCTCTCTCTGCTCGTTCTTTCAGTTATACATGCGCCCTGTCACAAGTGCGGCAGTTCATCTACATTAGACGTTGTAATGAAGCGTGTGGGTTACTACATCCAACAACCAAACATTTTAACTTACCCTCTCGTAACTTCTGGATCCTTTAGCTTGGACTACAAAATTGCAGCGAGAAATGGCGGATTGCTGGAAGTGTTGGGCCGGAAGTCAATGTCCTTATTTGGCAGTTCCGCTGCAAATACTGTGACGTAATAGTTCAAAAAACGTCATAGCGAACAGAAAAATCTGAACCGGTTGAAAAATCTGACCAAAACAGAATATAAATATATCAACGAAGCACCTGAAGAGAATAATTTCAACTTTTCTGTACTTCTAAACACTCCAAATATACAACAAAATGCATTTAAGGGCTAAAAAAGTGGATTTAGCATGATATGTCCCCTTTAAAGCACCTAAAAGCTGTCACAAAGAACCGGCAAAAGTAATGACTATGAATATGTCAAATATAGCAAGGAGACATTTACATTTTTTACTAATAAACAAGTGTTTTCTGTGTCAGTGTCGGCTGCAAAGATGAAGTTGATGATGCTGACTCACGATCTTCACAGTAGTGAACGCGCCAGAGAGAAATGCACATTTCATACGGATGACATAAGCAGAGAACAGTCTTGTTTTCTTTCGTTTTGAATTGGTCTGTTTAAAAGTTGAGTTAGACATTTCAAGCTTTCTATATATGTCTCAGGTCTGTGAGGCAAGTAGGCTACCGTATACTCTGAGTTTCGGTTAATTTATGAGACAAGCTCCAGGTTCACACGCCGGCGCCTCCATGTCGTGATTAAATATTTTCTATTATATTTACTTCTTATTTATTAAATCCAGGCAATTTGTTGATGAAACATTGATTAAAATTAAGATACAATTAATACAAAACAAAATTAAATTTAAAGACAGGCTTTCTGCTTGAGGTCTCTGTGAAAGTTTTAAAGCAGTCTTTTAGTGCCGCTTTCAGAGTGCTCACATCCGTAACGGAGAACTGTCCCGTGCGTAACATTATATTTTTTTGTGTGAAATAAATTTCTAAATAAATGTGACTTATAGTCCAGTGCGACTTATATATGTTTTTTCCTCTTCATGACGCTTTTTTGACTGATGCGACTTATACTCCGGAACGACTTATAGTCCGGAAAATCGTAGATATTCGAATATATTCGAATACATTGCTTGATATTTGATACCCGTTCAAATTAGATTTTTCTCAAAAGTGACAGCCCTAGTCCTGACTCTACTGTTTTGCCCTGTGCATCAAATTTGCTTCGAACGGTCTGATACTGTAGGCCAGGGGTGTCCAAACTCATTCCCGGAGGGCCACTGTCCTGCAGAGTTTAGCTTCAACTTACCTCAACACTCCTCCTGGAAGTTTCTTGTATGCTTAGTGTAACTGATGTAGGCCAGTAAGAGCTGTGTGTAAACCTCACTCCCTTGGCGTCAAAAGGTGTGCTAGCAACTGACGCTAGCGGCTGCGGTCTTTAGCTTCCTTGTTAGTGTGCCCGTCTCCCACACTGGAGATGCCGGTTCAAGTCCTGCTTGGGGCAGGTAGAGTAGGACAGGTTACATTTCGTGCCATGACCCAGATGGGAGTGAGGTTTAGGGGGTTGAGATTAACGGACGTAGACCAGTAAGAGCTGTGCATGAGGTTTAGGGGGTTGAGATTAACGGACGTAGACCAGTAAGAGCTGTGCATGTAAACCTCACTCCCCTGGCCTCAAGAGGCGCTAGCAACTGACGCTAACAGCTGTGGTCTTTAGTTTCTTTGTTAGTGTGCCCGCCTCCCACACCGGAGACGTCGGTTCGAGTCCGCTCGGAGCGAGTCGAGTAAGTCCAGTTTTATTTGGTGCCGTGACCCGGATGAGAGTGAGGTTTAGGGGGGTGAGATTAACGAACGCAGGCCAGTAAGAGCTGTGCGTGTAACCTTCACTACCCTGGCCTCAAAAGGTGCGCTAGGTCTGCGGTCTTTAGCGCCCTTGTTAAGGCCAATTTATACTTCTGCGTCGGGTGCGCGTAGAAGGTACGGCGTAGCAAACGCATTGACATGTACCATACGTCGTACCCTTCGCCGTACCCTGACACGCACCTCCTCAAAAATGTAACTACGCGTCGCGGCGACGCGGACTGCAAGATCTGTGATTGGTCGGCTGGATAGCATCGCGTTTCCACCTACGCATTTCCGGAATGATCTTCTGCACTCTGCACCGCCCGCCCGCCATTTTTAAATTCCGAAGATCAGTGAAGAGCCATGGAAATAGACCAAGTGACCGAGAGATTGCTTGAAGAAGTGCGGAAATACAGCCATCTGTATGACTCCTTCAGTCGCCATTGCTCGTAGAAACCTAAACTCAAAACAGCCGCGAGGAATGTAAACACAGTGGAACATTAAAACCCACCCGCGCCAACTAGCGTTTCGGCGGTGTAACTGCAGAGCAACACAGACATTCGCAGAAGTATAAATGCTCACGACGGCGTCGCCTACGACGTACACTACGGCGTACACTCGACGCAGAAGTATAAATTGGCCTTTAGCGTGCCCACCTCCCATGCTGGAGACCACGGTTCGACTCCCGCTCGGAGCGGGTCAAGAACTGATTACACAAGTAGAACCTTGATAAACTGGTTCAGGTGCGTTTAATTGGACAGGACAGGACAGTGGCCCCCCAGGAGCAGAACTGGACACCCCTATTGTAGGCTAAGATTACATTGTTCAAAAGAGAAAGCGAGCTTCATAGTCTGACTGCCTCCAGTCACTCAAACTTCATGTGCAAGCACAAAAAACTGAATGTGGCAAAGGCTTTGATAAACCTCCCTCTCTGTGCCATGCGTTCACCTGCCGGGACCGAGCAGCAGTGACTCCGTCACTCAAACGCTGACTAAACTTCCCAAGATTGCTAACAGCACGGCACTGGAGCCGCTAAAGATCAGGCCCCTGCCCTGCCGAGCACGGCATGTCCAGAGTCCGACCCACATGCTTTCAATTACAGACACCTCCCCTCCCGCCAAGTCCCGTGCAAAGAAGCCATTAAAGAAACGCCCTGGTTGATTTCGCACAACGCTTTATCGTGACCGAACGGTGAGGCCGCCTGACAAAGAAGGTTGATTAATTGCATCTCCTTTGAGGAGAGAACTAATATGCAGCTGAAAAGAATGCTTAATGATGGTTTTTGCACAAGGGGGCAATCTGCATTCACCCTCGGCAGGGAGATCTAATTCAGCAGTCAGAAAATAACAATGGATGTACCAGCGTTGATGCTCTGTCCTGGCAGACAGCACTCATTAGTTGCCGGGGTCATGTTTGACTTGAGGGCAGAGGAGAATCTTCCCATTTCAGCCTTTTAATGAGATCAGAACTCGTTGAATTTGCAGATGTTACTGAGGGCTTCAATCTCACCCCGCATTCAGTCGGAGTATAAAGACATGCAGACTGGATTATTAACAATTCAAAATAACCATTTAGTCTCAATTAGAACTGTTAGTATAGTAATATATAGAAGTGAAGTGCATGAGTTTATTATCATTTGCTGATAAAATGTGCAGGCTGGTTATCATAGTCTTTAGATTTTTATATTATTGATATTAAGTATACGAGTGCTTAATTTCACATCATAAAAAAAATATCTTTCTGGCCTGTGGAAAGAGTTTGGTCTACTATGTAGACATACTCTAGAGTTTACAATGCAAAGACGTTAGCCAATAATCAAACATGCTCTCCTAAACTCTCTTATTATTTTGCACTGGGAAGATTTATTCATTTTAGTGAATAAGGTGGATGGTTCATATATAAATGAATCAGTTTAAAATATATTCAATTTCACATCTAACATAAAAGCTTGTGTTTACATAATATGTGTGTGTACGTATATATATATATACAGTATATATATATATATATATATATATTATTTTAAGAGATTATTTTATTTATATATATTGTTTATGTCTGTTTGTTTGTGTGTGTGTGTATATATATATTATGCAAACCCAAACTTTGATGTTAGATGTGATAAATTGTAATTAATCGATTTGACAGCAGTAATAAATTAACATAAGCCAATAAGTAGCTAACAGGACTTTAGCTAAAGTTCTGGCAAGGTTCTCTAAAAGTTATGAGCAAAAATTCCTCCAGTAATGATAATAGAACGTTATCTGGTCTTTAATAATGTTCTCAAAATTATTATGCATTGTTCATGGAACGTTTTTTTTCTTTTTCGAAACGTTTTAGTTAGACGTTTTTCTAATGTTTTTTAAATGTTACTACTTGTTTCAGAACGTTTTAGAGAACATTCAGAAGTAACAATTCCATAATGTTTGCAAAATGATAAAATGGAATGTTCCTTTAATCTTTACATAAGCAAAAAAATAATAATAATAACTTTTATTTTTAATGGATGTTTTGAATGTTGAGAGAACATTCAGAAATAACATTTTCATAACTTAATAGGAACATTAGCCAAACATTCTTAGAACATATTTTTGTGTGCTGGGTTTACACGGTTTTGTAATTTTTTTATTCATTTGAATCCAATGCTTAATGGAAAAGTTCATTAGTTTAGAGCTCCTTTTTATGATTTTGGTTTGAATCAAATGTTGTCGTTCCTCTGAGAGCTGGTTGGATTGGTTCATGTCTTAGAACTATTTATTGAAGGCATTTTGTGCATACAGAATGAAGGAAATAAATGAGAAAAATAATTAACGAACCAAGACTGCTGAAAAAACGGCCCGTCACTGTTGAGCTTCATTGAGACGGTAAGTCAGGTTCGGTTCCTGTGCGTATAACTCTGTTGTGTTCACTCTTTCAAAAGCTGAAAGCCAGACATAAGGCCAACTGAATCTCGCTTCAGTGCGCACAGACTCTTCCCTCCCTTCGCTACTGTTTCTCTCATGAGAGGATACCCCCCAGCTGAACTCCTCTGTCTTGTGTGAGAGAATATTTCAGTGGCTCATTTCTTTCTTCCTGGCTGATGTTATATTTAAGGGAGACTAAATAAAGCTTCTCCACACTCGATATCTTCTGCATAAAAACAACATGAGGCCTCTCACACACATTTGCTCTGTTCCTAAACTTGAGCTGCCAACAGAGACAGTCTTTTAAGATATTGTCTTTGAGCTCCCGACTGAAAGGCTTTTGCCCCAAAAATATACCGCCTCTTAAGATGCCTTGTTTTGGACCAATTTTATGTACACTGCAAAGAAAAATAATTCCCTTCAATTTTAATTTATTTTTCTTAGTCCATTGGCTGACATTTTTTCTTGTTTTAAGCACAAAGTTACTACATTTTGGTCACTTTTTCGAAAACAAGACTTAATATCTTAAGTGATTTTCTCCTCTAGTAAATGTATCTTGATGTTAGATATTTGTACCGGAAAATGAGACAAAAATACTGAGGAAGAATATATTTTTTGATGCATTTTTCAGAAAGCAAGACATGTTATCTTATGTCGTTTCGCTTCTCAAGTAATAGTATCTTGGTTTAAGAATGTTTAGATATTTGTACTGGAAATGAAGCACAAGAAAAATAATAATTTTTTTGCAGTATCCCTTCACTGAGAATGCAAATCCATAATGCATTGCAGCAAGCACAGTGAAAAAAAAAATCTACAAAAAGTAAGAAAACTGTTGATGAATAAACATTTATTTCGTTAAAAACTGAACGTATTCTGCATTTTACTTAGTATTTGTGCATTTTGTGTATTTTTATAGTGATCTGAGTATTGCACTGTTAGCATACCAACAGACCAAGGTCTGTATTGGAATCACTAGTGAGTCTCATGTGAAGTGCTGTCACTGTGTGGCACATAGTTGCTGTTTCAAATCAGTCATTTATGAGGATCCATGATGGTTAGGATGCTAGCCTAGTTAGGCAGCTCACTTAGTTTTGGAACAGAGCAATAGACACCCATATGCTGCTCCTGCTGCCTGTCTGTCGGCTGGAATTGGGAATTGCTCCATGGGCTCTTCTTGTCACTGAACGGCCCCCTGCAGGCTCACGCTTAGACTCTGTCATTGTGCCGTCAGACTGATTAGCCCTGACGCTAGAGTCGCTGTGTGTGTTGTGCTTTGATGCGTTCACTACTGTTGTCTTCATAGGTCGGAGAGTTTTCGAGCTGATGTTGCACATGCAGGTTTAATGTGGCCGGTGAGGTGTGTAAGTATTGTGTCTGGGACAGGAAGGTGAGATACCGTGCCATGTCTCGCTAGTAAGCCGATACCTCTTGCATATTGAATGAGTCGAGCTAATGCATAAAACTTTGTAAAGTGCTGCTGGTGGAGGTGAACAAGTGAACTGCATGCCATTTCAGGTCAAATTTAGGTATTCATTTACTTTTAAAATACATATAAGTGTATGCTCTATATTGATATATTACATATATATTAGAAAATATATTTTTAATATTTAAATGTTCATTTATATTTATAAAAATTCAAGATTTTAGTCATGCACACATTTTAATAATGTAAGTATGAATACACACAAGATTGTATTAGAAAAAAATATAAAAAAAATAAAATGTTGTGTGTGTAAATATATATATATATATATATATATATATATATATGTATATATATACACACACACACACACACATATATATATATATATATATATATATATATATATATACATACATATTTTGATATTTCTAAAAATTGTAGATTTATATCTAGATAGATTTGATATCCTCTTTGATAATAAAATGTTTATTTGATATATTTTTGATATTTATAAAAATATCTAGATTTTCTATCTAGAAATGTTTTATTTGAATACTGATTTACTTTTCAAGTAACACGTTTAGTGTGTGTGTATATAATAATGTATACAAATATAAAAACATGGAAAAGTATTATTTTTGATAATGTTCATTTATATATTTGTTTTATATTATTATTTATACAGTTATAAAAATCCATAACCATTAACCATAATCCATGCATTTCTTAATGTATATTTCTGCTGCCGAGAGCTCATTGTGTGATCTCCAGTCTTCTCATGCGTACAGCACAAAGGCCCGTCACCTCCCCATGGTGATCAACACCTGACAATTTGATGACAGGAATAGAAGGACCCCTGTCTCCAGAGGTCCCGGATGACAGAAGGGAAATGCGCTAGCGGCATGCCTGGACACGAAGACAAATAGCTCTACGAGACAGCAGATAGAGGATAGGGACTCATCCGCTTTTCCCACACTGGGAAGCGGAGGTGTATGAATTAACGCTGATTCCCAGATCCGACCCTGACACGCCCTCCTGATGAAGTCTGTCAGGAACAACCGAAGCGTCCAGTTTAAGCGGAGGATGTCAGATCCCTTTAGCATTGATTTAATGCACAGGAGATTGGCGTCGTTAAGCTCATTGACAAATTGAGCCTAGCATTGGAAGGAGTCTAAGCACAAGGTGCTGGATACATGAATATAGATGAGGCAGAGATACAGGATGTGTGTGTGGGAGGAGTGTCTGTGTGCAGATAATGCCCTTAGCGTGAGTTGCCCTGGTGCTGTTTATGGCTGAATAATTGTGATGGGTGCGCTTCTATAGCGTGGTGTGCTGGGTTAGAGGTCAGAGAGGGTAAAAACAGCCCAACACGGCTGCTTCGCTGTAAAAACCAAATAAAGAAATAAATTGTTAAGCATTCCTGGGGGCTTTCAACTTTATACAGATCAGGGAACACTTTATATATTTCTTTTCACTTTATATTTATCAATATAATACATATCTGTCATGTTTAGTCAAACATTGAGCCTAACAAGTTGAAATACAAACCCACACACACACTCATATATATACATATATATACACGCACACACAGTACCGGTCAAAAGTTTGGAAACATACTATTTTTAATGTTTTTGAAAGAAGTCTCTTATGGTCATCAAGCCTGCATTTATTTGATAAAAAATACTGGGAAAAAAACTAATAGGTAGTAATTGTAAAGTTAATTAGTAAAGTAAGTGTGTGTGTTTAATAAAATATTTTTTATTAATATGAATTAAAATGAATATGGTATAATTATTATTTTTAATTAATAAAACATTTTATCACAGGTCCACTTACATTGTACTGCAAAATTAAAACATTTTTATGAAGTTTCCTCTGACTGACATTATATGTGGATTTCAGGGTATATGTCCCGTTTAAAAGCTGGTGGCTACACACAGTCTGGCTCACAGTGGAATTCTTCATCTTAGTTTCATCTGAGTTTGTGATTTCTTTCCTCAGGGTGAAATCTGTCACCGCTGAGCTGCTGCTGCTTCTTTCGTCTCATCTGGAGGGTTGCATATTTTACCGCTATCATTTAATCGGCCGCCACAAGACAGGAGCCTACGAGCACCAGTTTAGTTGTTCAGATTTATGGAGCTCAAATCCCCCCTCATCTGGTCCCGGCGGCCCGGTTGAGCCGGGAGATCGTGATTATTTTCTCTAACCAGTCCAAAGCGGTTTGGCTGGGTCGGCTAAACCGTCCGCTGGCAGGAGTGTGTTGAGGGGAGGGGAACGGGGCCGGCGCCAGGGGAGCATCCATCTGCCGTGACATTATTTTAGATCAGATCCTTACTGGGATCCCTAATCCCTGATCTCACAGTCGGGATCATGGAACAGTTCAACGATATGTGGTCCTGTTGGTGGGACATATGCTAAAAGAGCATGTCGGTTATTATATCAGTATGCAAATGATGCACATATGACACAGAGCATTTAACATTCCATAAAGGCAGACGTCTAGCCAATGCAGTGAGGTAAACCAGAAAGTTCAGATCCGGTACACATTTGAGATGGTTTAGGCAAGTACGTGTAAGGCCGTGCCGAGCGCTGGCACACATTTCTGAAATCTCTCTCGGGCCGTTGTGTGCATCTGGCATCTTGCCTTCTATTGTTTGCTAAATAAAGTGTTTTTGCTTGGGGATGCTGGGTAAGGGATGACGAGAGATTTTTCAGTGCTGGGTTAATAATGCTGGGATGTCAACTTCAAACTTATATAGGACATCATAAAATAAGAAAACCTTATTGACCTATAATGGCTAGATTTATTGTGCATGATTTATTGTAACTAGATATAATGTCCATCTTGGTGCTATATTGGTTATTAGTAGTTTTTTATTGTATATTTTCATTTATATTTTTCTTTTGATAAATAGCCAACTAGCTCAATGGATATTTATTTGTTTGTTTGTTTGTTTGTTTGTTTGCTTGTTTAAAGTTATTTTATTGGTTAAATAGACCAATATTAAATACATTGCAATTTATTTATTTATCTATTTATAAAAAAAATTTAAACAACAATAATAATATCCAATAATGGACATGGTAGCGATTATATTTTTTCTATATTTTTTAGTTTTCTGTTGTAGTATATCCAGCCTTTCTAAAATCCAATATTGAATGCAGTCATTAAAAGTTTAAGATAATAAAAGTTACAGCAATAATTGAAACTACAGATAGATTTGCTAATGAAGCCTTAGCATTTGGATACATGAAGTTTCTCTCACGGGTGATTTTGACCTTCAGCCTCTACGTACTTTTCACAATCCATTAAATTCCCAGTAGATAAAGTTAAGTGTCGTCCTACTTTCTTTCTTTTTTTTTTCTTATTGAATATGCAGTTTCATTATGAAAGGTTGCCTTTAATGAGGAATAGATAGTAAGAGTACTTTGTCAAGGTCAGATCAGGTAAAATCTCTCCACGTCTCGCTCTGAGAGACAGCAGAAGCCCAGGTGTTCACACCGCCCGTGTCTGTTTTATTTTACGGATGTTTATGTAATGCGTTGTGAGCACAGAGGTGAGGGGGTCGGGTTGGCTGCTGTCCCTGTCAACTCGTGTTTACAGCATTTAACGCTGACGTGAGCAAAAGCCCCACTGAGGATGACTCTAAACAAACAAGCTGGCCATGAATAGTCCTCACCATAGCAACCCCTAACACACTACCTCAGTCTAAAAGACACGGACTTTCTCGCGTATATATAGCATTCCAATGTACGAATATTTTCATAACAATCGCCTGGAATGAAGAAAGTGAACGGCATGTTTGATATTCAAAATTGCAAGCAAGCGCTGCTTTGTTTACCGTTTGCATATCTGCAGTCCTAGATTCGGTTTCCCCTTTTTGAATGGTGAAAATAGACTATTGATGCCTGCTGATATAGACAGATTTTCCTTACACACGGGTGCATAACGCATGTGCTAGTTGCAGTCGCCTTTAGTCTTTAGTGTGTTCAAGCGCAACATTTTGGCCGAGACACAGCCGACGCGAGGCGAAAACACAGTCAGCTTTCGTCGCCTTTAAAGCAGTGTGGATGCTGACAGCTTGTTCACACTATATGACCATGTTTACATTAAAGGTGACATATTATGCCCCCTTTCACAAGATGTAATGTAAATCTTTGGTGTCACCAGAATGTGTCTGGGAAATTTCAGCTCAAAAAACTCCCCAGATCATTTATTATAGCTTGTCAAATCTGTGTGTGTCCCTTTAAATGCAAATGAGCTGCTGCTCCGCCTCCGTTCAGAAGACAGCCGATCCTTTACACGAGCTTCGGATACTGCGACAATAACAAACCCGACTTTCACTCATCCAAAATCTCAGAAATAACCACCAGTAGTGAGTGCAGCCTTACAGAGAGACTCAGGAAGAGGTTGCCACTTTTAGACTGCACCTGCATGTTTCAGTGGATAGGCTAGTTGTTGTGGAGTTACATTGATTCATCTCATCGACTTCCATGTACAGTCATGTTTAACTTTTACACAAGTTGACCCAGTTCCCTGAGGACTTTATAACACAGCTGTGAGATTGTTTGGTCAAATAGTGTTCTGTGCTCGTCTGTGCAGCCAACGACACAACAGTTTGCATGCTTTGCTTGAACTTTTGCCATTGCGTTAGAACTGGTGACTTTGTTGTTGCTTGCAAAAACCAAATGGCGGCGCCCTAGGTGGAAACGTGCAGATTAAGGGGCGGTATTATTATAATAAGATCCCCTTCCTACGTCAGAAGAGGAGCGAAATCTGATCGGCTTATTTTTTGACATGCTTGCAGAGAAAGGCTTACCAAAACAAAGTTACTGGGTTGTCACTTTTCACGTTTTGTGGGTTGGTAGATGCACCGGGGACCCGATTAAAGCACTTAAACATGGAAAAAGTCACATTTTCATGATATATCCCCTTTAAAGATTCACATTGGCAACAGTTTTATCATAATTAATGGTGCTTCTCTATTTTAAAAAAAGGTACAAAGAAGTGGTATTTTTTGTATTATTAGCATTCAAGTATTTCATATCTAGGACTTCTATATTCAATCTTCATGTACAAAAATAATCCTTCAGTTGAATTGAATCATTGCAGTCCTTTTACTAGTAATGCCAGGGAACGATTGGCAGACAAGAAGCTCAGGCTGAATTCACATGTTGAATATATTTCTCTCTCTGTCTCTCTCTCACAGCACATATCCGAATTGCTGGCCGTCGTTAGACTTCCATTCATCCACCCCAGTTACCTGCTGAATGTGGTGGACAATGAGGAGCTGATTAAATCGTCCGAGGCTTGCCGAGACCTGGTGAACGAGGCCAAGCGGTACCACATGCTCCCTCACGCGCGGCAGGAGATGCAGACGCCCAGGACGCGGCCGAGACTCTCCGCAGGTTTGACTCAACCTTTTACATTCTAGTTCTCATCTGTCTTTCACTAGTCTCACATTACCGTAGCCAGAACTTTAAGGTCTGACATAAGGTCTGTCCCACATCGCAGCTTATTCTGGCTCGAGAACCAGCCGCTTACAGGAAGAGACCGTCTGGCTGAGATATAAAACGATCAATCACAGTTTCATTTTTATGAGCTGTGTAGGAGATGGTTCATCTGAAATAGATGATACCACAATATGTGATTTTTTAAATCATAATTATGGATATTAAATGGTTCATGAAAGAATCGATTCTGAACTGCTAAAAAAAAAACCACTTTGCATGCATTTCAAAAGGATGCGGACTCGCGCTGGAATTGATACGGAAAAACCAATACCATCGTTTCTGATCTTATCACTGTGCTGAGGAAGGAGGGGTTTTGAGAGACAATCTCCCAACCAATTTTTTTTTTTTTACTTTTGTTTAAAGAAATGAGGCATCACGGTTCAGTGCATACAGTCATACGACGAATACAGTCAGCTCTTTATTAGTATTTATAAAGCACACATTAATGCCTTATTCTGCATGACCTTATTCTACATCCCTCAATACCTAAACTTAACAACTTTACTAACTAATAAGCAGTAATTAGTGGTTTATTGAGGCAAATGTCATAGTTAATAGTTGGTTAATAGTGAGAATTGGACCTTAAACTAATGTGTGAGCATTTTTCCTATTCTACCGAACTCGTAGCGAACCGTGACCCCAAAACTGAGGAACGTACCGAACCGCGACATCTGTGTTCCGTTACACCCCTTATATAAAATAATGAATATGTAATATAGTACATATATTTAGCAAAATGCTCCTCTCTGGAGTTATTTTTGTAGCTAATTAATGATGGACATATGAATATTGAATGGCTTTCCTGAGGTAAATGTAACAAATGTAAAGGGTCCTATTTTAATGATCTTAGTGCATGGTCTAAAGCGCAGGGCACAAGTTCACTTAGGCGTGTCCGAATGTAACGATGGGAAAAATGGTTGGCGCATGGTCTAAAAGGGTTGTCCCTATTCTCTTAATGAGTAATGGGTGTGTTTTGGGATTTACATGCGTTAAACCAATCAGAGTCTCTTCTCCCATTCCCTTCAAATGCCAGATGCGCTCATGCCAAGGCAGATTAGCTATTTACATGACAGAATTTGATAGTTGAAAGGCCGAAGCCGTCTCCAGAGTGCAAACGGATCTGCTTGTGCGCGAGGTAAAAGTGTGCAAGCAGACCAAAATTTCTGTTTAAAAAATAATTATTGTGTACATAAAGATATGGTGGAATCCGGCTTGTCTCGTAGATACGGGACAAGCCGGATTCCACCATATCTTAATGTACACAATAATAATCTTTTACATTGTAATCCTTTTATTTTAATATTTGGCATGTTTGTGTGCTGCTGTGCGTCCCTGTGTGTTTAATAAGCAGAGTGTATGCGCGTTTTGGACCCGCCTATAGGCGCACATTACTAACGCCCTCTTTAAATAACAAAAACAAAAAATTCTGTCTATTTCAGTTGCCTCTAAATAGCAACGTGCCAACAATGCCCCAGAACACACCTCGTTTTCAGACCAGCACACCCATGGGCGCACAAATGCATTTGCTATTTAAACAACGTGGCGCAGGCAGGACTTGAAAATGATAACTGCGTCGGACTGACACTAGCAAAAAACACTTGCAAGTGTACATCGCATTTATTTGTTTCTTTGTCTTTTTATCTTACCTTCTTTGTCTTTCTAGTCAAAACATTGATTGAGCAATTATATGAGACATTATACATTTCAGTAAGTTGTACTGTGTCTTTCAACATACCTTCTGATGTTCATTCGTGTTTATTTGGTGCTACAACTAGTATTAAACAGGAAGAGATGATCAGGTCACGTGTGATCGCGCGTCCGCTTCGCTTGAACTGAAGCGCTACAGCGACCTGTCACTCCACATAAAAGAGTGGCTAAACGTATTTATTGTTTGATTTTTGTTATAAATTTGACAGAATTTAAAAGCTGACACTTTGTTTCATATCAAACCACATATTCATATCCCCGTTGTGTGCACAAAATAGACAGTGACATTTTGGTGCATCCCAAGTGTCCCACACAGGCCATTGCCTCCCTGAAGTATCAAAATCTGCTAATTTTGAATCAATAAATGGCACACGTTCAGCATCTGTGTGGTTATTCTGATAGCTGTGCATCTCAGTGTCTCTGTGGCGGCTATAACCGTATCTGAAGTCAATCTCAGGCTGCTGTAAAAATGCAAGCAAACTAATTTATGGTTCAATAAGGCTGTCCTCTTGCAGCGCTGTGAATCACTCTCGCTCTCCTCGCGCAGCCGCTCCAGCCCCCATGATTCCCTCAGCGAGGCGTGAGCCCGTGAGTGAGCTGTACATTTATTTAATCTTGATATACTGTGGCTCTCTTTCTCTCGCCCCTGAGTTTTATTGATCTCTGCCCACTGCAGTATAAGAGCTGAAAACTACAGTCTAACGGCTCTTTTTTTATATATATAAATAAATATATAAGTAGAATCTAATTAGCAGGCACATTTTTTTTTATATTTTACATCAGATGATTTTGAACAGGATTTGCTGTATCTAGCACAAAAAACATTGAATAAATTATTTTTTTTAAAACGAGTGAATGAATCAAATGAATTAATTGATGAGAGCATTAAATATGCTAGGTATGAAAACACAGTTTTGATGTCATGATTTTTGGTTGCAGTATACTTTTATTGATGTATTAAACCATTATTGACATCCAACCTGCTCTATAATGCAACTAATGTCCAGATTATCAGTAAACAATGATATTTCTGTCTTTTCCACACATAATGCACATGTATGGCTTAAGAAGATTTAAAATATAGACATATAGGCAACTTTTTTGATACTTTTATACAGTTTTTTGTACTTTTTTGGAGCTTGACAGCCTGTGACCACAGTAAATTGTTGTTGTATGGAAATCTGTGATCCTTCAATCAATGAATCTTTTTTTGTGGCAGAAATGGAATAAATTCTTGGTTAAACTTCTCCTGTAACTAAATACTTAGTTCAAATCCCACGCATACTGTATGTCTTGAATCTGTGGATTTTTGTTTGTTTGTTGTATTGGTTTAATTTACATGAAATGTCCAAATGAGTTGATTCACTAGAGTGGATTGATTGAGTAGAATGAATCAAATCACTAGAATTAATTTATTCTTTAGAGTGATTCATTTCACTAAAATGACTTATATTTTCAACCCTACATGAGAGAGAAAAGAGAAGGGCATGTTTGATTAGAACTTAACACGTGTTTTGTCACTCTACAGTTTCATGGAAAAGTAGTTTGTTCCTGTAAAGCTACACTATTGTCACAATACTGAAAAATGGAGGTAGGTTGTTCTGGCCTTAAAAGTGATTAAAATAGTTCTAGTAAAGCTCTGAGATTTTTAGTGAGTCAGTCAAGCGGAACAAGTCGACCACACTACAACATCACACTGCTCGCTTTATTCCAGTTGACTCCAGAAATGCCAGGGTTCTTCTTAATAAACATCTCTAAATGCTTGGTAAATATGAAGCATAGTTTCCAAACTTTCAGCACATGCTTGTTTTTTACTGTTAAACGAGATATTTATGGAAATAAGTAGCCTCGGCAGAGGAACAAATTGCTTTTGGGCTCTAGATTTTTCCTACTTGGCATCCAGGAGTCGGAGGCTCTTTTCAATAAAGCAAGGTTTAATTATTGTCTGAAAGGTGTTACGAGCTGTGCGTGAATGTCGTGTCACCCCACAGAACTTATTTTCTGCATGGAGGAGTTAAAGTAATTGGTAAACAAATGTTTTTATGCTGAGTAAAATTTGTTTTATGGTGTGACAGCTGGTAAATGTTTCAAGCAGCAGTTTTACCAAATTGTAGATAACAACTAATTTGACCAGTTTTCATAGTTTTTTTAATTGTTAGTATGAGATAGAAAATCACAAAAGATACTAATTCAACATACTTGAATGTTCAGCGTTTAAAGTTTTTGAGCATCTTTATTCACTAATTAACAAAGTACTGTTATTATAATTTTTTAGAAATGTACCTTAGAAAGGTACCCAATGGTACTCCTTGAAATATCTGTTTAATGAATAATCTTAGTTGTGTATGTTTCAATGCTCAGACTTCATCTCAATGTATTGATGCTGATGCCAGTACAAATCCAACAATTGTTATTATACCACAGTTAATATACCACTAACGTTTTGCCACTGACATTAGAAAATGTATCGGCCATAAATATTTTACCAAATAAAATTATTTACCAGCCATGAAACTGTTTTTGCAAAAACAGGCAGTAATCCTTATTAAAGTTATTCAGTCAAGAGGAGTGATTGTTTTTTAACATTAAAAACACAGCAAGCTGCAGGTTTTTTAGGCTGCTGTCACTTTAAGACCGAATGCACGGATCCAATATACTGATGCATTCTTAACACATGCATTTTCTTTCTCAACTGTTTATGTTCATTTATGTCATAACCAACTGTTTACTAGGATACTCACAGAGGCGGGCATTTTTGACATAATTTTGTGTGAATTTGTCTGTTCAAGCGCAAGAAGACATTTACATTTATTCATTTAGCAGACGATTTTATCCAAAACGACTTACAAATGAGAACAATAGAAGCAGTTAAACTAACAATAGGACAACAATATACAAGTGCTATGACCCTTCCCAGTGTAATACATTTTTTAAATAAAAAGATTTATTTATTTATTTAGAAGAAAGTGCTAGTATTAATGGATCAAGTGCTGCCGAAAAAGATGTGTCTTCAGCCGTTTCTTGAAAATGGCTACGGACTCGGCGGCTCTGGTTGAGCTAGGCAGATCATTCCTCCAGCAGGGAACAGTCCAGGTAAAGGTCCCAGAAAGAGATTTTGTGCCTCTTTGAGATGGCACCACAAGACGACGTTCACTTGCAGAGCGCAAGTTTCTGGATGGCACGTAAGTCTGAAGTAATGAGTTTAGGTAAAAGGGAGCAGAGCCAGTGGTTGTTCTGTAGGCAAACGTCAGTGACTTGAATTTGATGCGATCCAGTGCAACTTAGTGAGGAGAGGAGTGACGTGTGCTCTCTTCGGCTCGTTAAAGACCACTCTACCTGCAGCATTCTGGATCATGTTGTGTAGCATGCTCTGATAGGAAGGGCCTGATCCTCCTAATGTTGTATAAGGCAAATCTGCAGGACCGGGCAGTTCTAGCAATGTGATCTGTGAAGTTCAATTGATCATCAATCACAACTCCAAGGTTCCTGGCCGACCTTGAAGGAGTTACGGATGACGGACCAAACTGAATGGAGAAGTTGTGGTGTAGTGTTTGGTTGGCTGGGACTACAAGCAGCTCTGTAATTTATACTTAATTGTTCTATTTAAGACATGAAAGAGAGCTCAATTAAAACATGAAAGAGAGCTCAAAAAACTATTCTATTTAAGACATGAAAGAGAGCTCAATATTTGCGCGCTGTCTGAGACACGGCTTTCTGGGCGCGCGCTTCGGATGTTTAAACTTCCCACACAGCGTGCGAATAATGAACTGAGTTCAATTTCTCATCATCTTTAGCTTGAATATTTAAATCTTTTGTGACGATGCAGCACTGGCCAATCAACTGTCCCGAGCATTGTTCATGTTTATTCACGTTCGAGTTATCGCAACATTGCATTGTTAGAATTGATTGAAATGTTACCGACCAACTGGCGATTGACACCATTTCAAGTGATATTTTATACAGTTTGTTTTCATTGTTTATTATCTTTTATGAGTATTCAATGTTTTTATTCATGCATTTAACTTTATTATTATTGATGTTGATGTTATTGTTGATATAATATTTATAATATTAATTATTTAATATAGATAATAAAAAATCATTAATGATTTATTAAAGTAAATTAGGTATATCTTGAGTTCCAACTTTTTTTTATATTTACCTTTCTATTTTTGGTTGATGACCTACACTTAGCTTTTTTCTTTTGGATGTGTTTGTTTTTATGATCTAAAACATCACATTATCACGGTACCACCCCAGTGCTTTTTCTGTAAGGCTGCTTGGTTGGACACACGTCCTCTGTGCTCTTTCCAACATCTGTGACTCGTATTTGCTTACGAAGGATGGACTTGTCTCCTTTGGGCATTTTTTATTAAGTATTTGATTGTTTGGCTGTGTACAAAACTCTTGAGTGAACTCGTCGCTGGCTTGACCATCTGGCGGACCATCTGATCGAGGTTATGAAACACCGCGTGAGGGCCTGTCACCCGTAGGACCCGTTTATGACAAAGAGAAGAGGAAAGTAGGGTAGAAGTCAAAGACGAAGCAGAGCTCGGAGCATAAATTGCTTTCTTTCTAGTGACAGAGATTGAGGAAGCGCTGCCAGGAGTTTGTAATTGCTGTGTGTGTGTGTGTGTGTGTGTGTGTGTGTGTGTGTGTGTGTGTGTGTGTGTGTGTGTGTGTGTGTGTGTGTGTGTGTGTGTGTGTGTGGCTGAATGCATTCACTCTCCACCTGAGCTCCGCTGATAAGTCTCTTATGTATGAAAGGACACAGAAGAGGTGCAGTGATGTCACCCATGAAAGTTTCCTCGCCTAGTCTGCTCTCGATCAGGAGGTTTGGATGTGCGTGTGTGTTTGCGTAAGCTCTAGAGCTACAGGTAAGTGCCAGCTGTCTTTAGACTGATGGGATTCACCTGGGCCCTTTCCTCCCTCTGCTTCTGCCACATGGAAATCCTCCGAGCAAATCAGGGCGACGGCACACCTGGCTCACACCCAGTAACTCATGTCGACGGGCAATCCGTCCTAATTAAGCACCCAACAGTCTCTTTTAGCAGCGTGCTGGCAGCCTCACCTATAACTCAAATTATCTTCAAATAACAAATGATTTGTTCATTTAGTTGCCCCGCACTTGTTTCTGATTAGCAGTCAGTCTCGTGGGTAGGTCAGGTGCGTAATTAAGAACCATAATGGACGATGTGTGTGGAAGTTGACCCTGTTCTGCTTAACTCTGACCCTTGAACATAATATGATGTTTGAACAGCTTTACTAAAACGGAAGCTTAATATTGTGACCCTTCTTAAGAGAATTAGCACGAGGAAATTGTTGTTTGAAGTGTTATTAGCGGCGGCTCATACTTTAGGTTGAGGATTTGAGAAAAATTCGAAAGTGTTAAAAGGGTATTTTATCCTACTAATTCTGCCATTATTTACTCACCCTCATTTCAAGTGACTTTCTGCTGTGGAACACAAATGAAGAGCGATATATAATTTACACTACCATGTAAAAGTTTGGGGAATTTTAAAGGCCCCCTGAAATAAATGTTTTATTTTTTTAGCTTTTAGTATGAATATGTTAGCCTAAAGGTTATGAATAAGCTGGTGTGTTCCAAAACAATGATAAAATTAGCATTTTAGGATATATAAGCATTCAAAACTTACAGGGTCCTATTTTAACGATCTGAAACGCAAGTATCAAGCGTGAAACGCAAGTAACTTTGTGGGCGGATCTCGGGCGCTTTTGCTATTATACCGGCGGGATAAATGACTCTTGCGCCATTTTTCATAGGTGTGGTTTGGGCGTAACGTGGAATAAACCAATCAGAGCGACATCTCACATTCCCTTTAAGAGCAGGCACGCTTGTTCCATGGCGGCTTGCTATTATAACGGCAGATTTGCCAGGCGCACGCCAGGAGCGCTTCACAGCCGAGGAGACTGACGTTCTCGTCAGGGCCGTAAAACACAGAGAAATGACATTGTATGGGGATGGGAGAAACCCACCCAAATTAGCTTCGGTTAAACAGGCGTATACAAATTTGGGTAAATGTGTAAGCTAGATTTATGCCTATTTTTTCACATCTTCATGGACACAACAATGATTTCCCTCATGTGTTAATATTTTTCCTTGTAATAATGTATGGTTTTCTAAAAATGAGAACTGCTGCGTCTGTGTGTAGATGAGAGAATCAAAGTGTATGCGCGTTGTGCCACTGCGCCACTGACTTTAGACTAGGTTTTTCCTGGTCTATGGCGGAATTGTTTTCTAAACCTGCAAAATACGTTTGCGCCGGAACACGCCTCCTCTTTGCGCTGAACCGCCCCCGGGAGCACAAGTTCATTTCCTAATTTATTCCTATTTGTTCATTCCTAATTCCGTGCGTCTGTGGAGGGAAAAGTCCGCTGTGCGCGAGTGCAAAATAGGAATGATACATATGTCTGTGTACAAAGTCAATTGCGCTGGGTGTAAGATAGGGCCCATAGTCTCTCACTTCCGCTAAAATGGATCACGGATTTAAATGACATCACTCTGCACTTCAGCTTCTCATCACATCTTCTGTCCAATCAAATGCTCTCTGGAACCTGAAGCGTCCCGCCCCCTATGCTATAAATACCACCTGGCCAAAGTGACTGTTGACATGTCACGGAGCAATATGGGTTGGAGATTCGGTTGCTCAAACATTCAAGTTTTATTACATTTTCCAACTGTACGTTGGTTAAGAATGAATAGAATTTATTCACACCTCTACTATTGAATCCAACGTATCATCAGCGCTCACCGCTCAGATTCGCTTCCATGGTGCTGTCAAGTACGACTTGCAGTCTGTGAGGTAAACTAAAAGCTATTGGCTATTTGAAAAGGGGGAGGGTCCATTCAGTATGTCCCACCTTAGCTTCCTGTTTCAGTGGAAACGCATCATACAACACTGTGCGTTTCAAGGCACTTCAGTGGGCCTTTAAATGCTTTTGAAAGAAGTCTATTATGCTCATTCAGGCTGCATTTATTTGATCGAAAATACAGTAAAAAACTGTTTTATTATGAATTATTATTACAATTTAAAATATAATTTGTTTCTATAATCATAAAACGGAATTACTCCAGTCTTCAGTGTCACGTGATCTCATTCTAATATGCTGATTTGCTGCTCAATTTTCAATGTTGAAAACATTTGTGCTGCTTAATCTTTTAGAGGAAATAGTGCTACTTGTGTTCAGGGTTCTTTAATGTATAGACATTAGACAGAACATTTTAAATATCTTTACTGTCACTTTTGATCAATTTAAAAAAATATTACTCACCTTGTCACTGGTACATCTCTCTTGTTCTATCATTTTTGTGCTGTACATCAACTAATTAGCTCACATTTCAGAATCCATCTTTCCTTTTGGCAGTCATTCACAAAGCTTTGACACCCTCTGTTGAGGTCACCGTTTCGCAGAGCAACATTCATTCGGCTGCTGGCGTGCGGCAGAAGGAGTCAAAGGTATTGGATTGTGCTGATTTGACACTCAGCCCAGTCCTTTACAGACCACAAACCACTTTTACCGACTCATTTCTCTAACTGCTTTTATCGTCAAACCAGCAGCTTGAAGGTGAGGACGGAAGGGCGACGTTTTGCAGTACGTCTGCGTTTGTTTAATTGATTTAGTCGTGCGATGACTGGAGGGCAAACCTCATTGCGCTTTCTGCTGGTCCGGTCAGTTTAATTAGTCTCTTTCTCTGATAAAGCTCAGCATCTCTGTCGATGCCTGTGGACATTACTGAAGCGGATTTGAAGAACAGGCCGAGCATGATCGCAAGAGAATTTCAGCTATTGCCAGCTGCTCAATTCCTATTGTATCAAAATTGGTGGTTTGTGCATTTTACTGAGCAATTGAATTCCCTTTTCACGTGTATTTTTGTTGGATTAGTCCATCCTAGAGAATGGAAATGATAAATGTGTCAGTGCTAATCATAAGTTTTTGCTCGGTACATTTCAGCTGTTGATTGCTTTTCCCATCGTCTACAGTAGCTGGATGAAATTAGCATTTTGAAGTGGATGATTTTGCGACTGTTTTTGTCTCAGTGTGCCCGCAGTGTTTTAAATTCCCCCGTCAGGAAATTTTTGTCACACTTAGTGCTGCTGTATTCAAGTATGACTAACATTTTTGGTTGATAAACTATTAAATAAGACACTGCTGTTAAGAAACGGATTGGTAATGAATGCGGCAGTGCTCTACAGGGAGAAATTCTCTCTCTCAAGTACAAAGCTCAGTCAGAATCATGTCTTACTTCCTGTCCGGGAGCTATTTCTCTTGTTGCGAGGGGCCGAGGCATGCTGTTTGATTGCTGTTTGGGTCCCTGGAAAATGACAGCTCGCAGTGCAGTGGACTTTGGGTTTATGTGCAGACAGTGTGTGCCTGGTGGCTGAGCAGCTCTTAGTCTCAGCTTCAGACAGCAGAAATTTAACAGCGTTTTTCCATTTAGAGCTCATTTGTGAACAGGACCCATTGTGGAAAATCAGCTCCAGCAGTTTTAAGAAGTTGTAACATTGCCGAAAAAGTTCCTGATCGAGTTAAAATAGCATTTTGGTGCCTATACTGTATGAGTCAGAGTTGTGCACCATTCAGAATTCAGTGGATTCCTTTTAAATTCCATTCCACTTCCTGAATTTGATTTGAATTTGAATTGAGGTAGCAAACATGATGCAGAATTGCAATTCAAATTTGAATGCAAGATATTAGAATCTAATACATTTTTTATATATTTATAATATTTTTTATATATATATAAATATATAATTATATATTTTAAGCAAAGGCTAACAATTTTATAAGGTTAATAATACTGATAGATCTGTAAAAAAAATATATAAGTACTTTATGTATTTCATGTTTATTAACCCTCTGGGGTCGGCAAACACGCCGATGCGTTTTGATCGTTTTTTTTTCACATAGCAGCAAAATAGACTTTAAATACTCCATCATTTAGGGTCATACAGACTTAAGAAATATGAAAAAATAAACAGTAAAATGTCTACTTTTTTATGTGTCCACTTACAATCGAAACAAAACATTGTGCTTTTGTAAAATAAAGAAAATAAACAGGTTGTGCTTTCTACCTGTCCATCTCCGTGAACTTTTTTTCTGGACCACATCTCTAAACTTAAAGGTACCGTATGTAAGAAATATATTTCAATTAATCATAAAATTGCCCTAATATGTCACTAGACATTAAGAAATCATGTTCATTTCAAATACTTATATCACTGACAACAGTAGTATGGCTAGGATATTGTCATTTAAAAAGTGGACTTGCAGCCCTCAACTGATGTTGATGTTGTCATTTTGTGTTTTGGCCTGAAGCGCCTCCCTCCACCATCTACCAATCACGAAGTCAGTAGTGTTTCGGGATCCGGGTTGCCAGCTTTGCTCTAACCTACCCTAACTCTAGTCGGATAAAAATGTCTAACGTTAATAAATCCAAAAGACCTCGTTACAATTCAGAAATTCTTCGTGACAAAGTCCGAAATAAAACCAGAATTTGTATTGGAGATGCTTTTGACAGATGGAGACGGCTGAAAACGGAGAAGAATTTTAAAACAGACGCCAACGTTGCTAATTTTCTCCTGGACAGGTAAGATTCATCTATGCTTGGATAACTTGTACTTGATGTCAATGGACATTTCATATAACGTTATTCATGACAGTCGAACAAAGTTATGCATGCTCGTGCAAAGTAACGTAACAGCTCACATGGACGTATGCTAACATTAGCAATGCATTATAGGAGCCCGTTTCTCTGTACTTATGCTGAGACGCTGAGGAAAACAACATTAGCACACCCATTAACTTATGGCAATTTGAAACGTAACTTAATTGAGACAGCAGCCTAACTTTACCTCAGAAAAAAATTATTCGTCATTCGTTCTTCTAAGTTACACATGCTGCAAGTTGACCTATATGACCATTGCTAATGTAATGTAGTTACTCTAACAATATATTCTGATGGGACTGAAAACAACCCTGTGACAGCCATTGGTGATATTGACTTTGTCCAGCTAAATGTATAGTTGTATCTTTGATATTGGTTACACATAGTGACATAGGCTTGTACTTACATTAATGACAGATACATAACGTAACAAAAGATTAGACTAACAGCTACCGTTCTGTCTGTCACATACGAGCATATATCTTTATGATTATACTGTCACATACAAGCATAAATCTTTACGATTATATTTAACTAATGACAATTAGTACATTTTTTAAATAAATAATGACTCATCAAAATATCTCTCATGAAGCATAAACACAATTAACAGAAAAAAACTTACTGTGTACGTCTCGTCGTCACTTGCCATTGGAAGCTCATTGAAAGCAGCATACGTTTCTGCTGAATCCTGCAGCTTATCTGGCAACCTCGAGTCAGGGGGGAGGGGGAGGTGATACACGGCTCTACAGTATTTTTAAAGTGATTGCAGTACCAGTTTTGGCCACAATCCTACATACGGTACCTTTAAACAAAACTCAGTGAATACTATTCACCCAGGCATGAGAAATATATCTTTATAATCATTTAAGTGTCTACTATTAAATTATCTAATTCAAAACGAAAACAAATATTCTCTATGTAATCTGTATGAAAAGAGAGAGATGCCAGACGTTCTCATTTCAGCTCATTATCTGCTAATGTGAACACGCCCACGGAGAGCGCGCGCTATTCAAACGCAAATGATCTGAGGCGATCCATGCAAACGTGTCAACGCCCACATCAACTTGATAAAACACATGAAGTTTAATAAGAATCATGTACTGTACGTCGTCTTGCTACGCTGTGAGGAATAATAATTAATGTTTGTGGACCACGTCATTCCAGTTCAACTTCGTTATGTGTGGCCAATTCAAATTCACACTCATGAATTGAAAGAGAACCAATTCTTCAATTCTTCTCTTTGCACAGCTCTGTTGTGAATGGTACTGTAGCTGATAAAATGCTATGTTCACGCCATGTCATAATTGCCGTAATTCTGAGATCACAACACGTGACGTAAATGAATCTGCAGCTCTCAGATGGTACTGTGGTCATGTGGTACAAGTAGGAGCTCTCAGAAAATTCCCAGCTTACAAGTTGTAATTACGAACTTTACGAGGTCGTGAACGCCTTTTACAAGTTGAAATCTCGTAATTACGGTAATTACGATATGCCGTGAATGCTCCTAAAGACAGCACAGATAAAAGACAGAGAACTTTTGTAGTTTTAAATTAAATGTGAGAAAATTGCTGTTGAAGGGGACACATCATCCTCTAGTACTCAGATTGGCACTCAAGCAATATAATGTTTTCAATAATTTATTTTTTACATAATTTCATTTGGTCTCCATAAATCCTGAATAACTGGCTACAATCCTCTGTCTGAATCATATTGCACAAGCAAATGACGATTAAAAAAAAATAAAAAATCCAATCTGATTGGATTGGCTGGCTGGCTTTAGGCAAGCAGGTTCAAATCAGTTCAATGGGAAACAAAGTTATGTTTATGTTAATATGTTGTGTTCTCAGGCTCCCAGGTGTTTTACATTTATTTCCCAGGCTGTTACAATGAGGCCTTTAGATTTGCCAGGTTGGCAAGGCTTGTGTCATCAAATTTGGTGCAATCAAAGTGGTTGTTTGAGGCAGCTGGTGCCATTTTGTATGTATTTTTAATCTATTTATAATACAGTTTTATTAAATGATATTAAACTGTCAGTATATATATATAGATATATATATATATATATATATATTTATTTATATATATATTTATATATATATATATATATATATATATATATATATATATATATATATATATATATAATTGTACAGTCCACCACTGCTTAATTGTACAACAAATCTCTTAATTGTAAAACAAAACCTTGTGCATTAGGTGTTGAGCGGATTCTGATTAACTTACTGACAAGTTATTTGGCACAGAGGTCCTTTTGCGTTCACGCGCTCAACAGAAATGATTGTGATTGGCTACAATGCTCAATGCTTGTAAAAACACGCTGTAAATAGAACGTTTGACGCACAAAGAGTGCTCAAACAAACACAAACTAGAATGTCTGGAATCAGCATCTATCAGCGGGTCACGAATATACCTTTTACTCGGTACTCCAGTCAACAACCAGTATTACTGGTACGTTTGACAACACAAGAATGTATCAAGCTTTTCTTAGTTAGCAACTGGAACCAAGTGTGGTGGAGCTTATCAAAGGATCACTTATGCCAGTTTGCCAATATTAAACCACCTACATGAGAAAACAACTGAAGTATATCTGAAACCGTGAGTTGGACTGTCCAGTTAACATTCCCACTTCTTTTGTTTACCATTATATGCAGTAAAAGCTGAGAAGGAGTGAGAGACCGCAAGGTTACAGGCAGCTTTAAAGGGCACTTTGTACATGCATTCTTGTTAGGCAAGCAAAATGGTTTTCATTTTATCCCTTACTACTTCATCATCATCATCATCATCCCCAGAAAATGTTCCTCTGGAGTAGAGCGCTTAATGACTTTTTCAGGCCCAACTTATCCTCTCTTTTCATTTGTAATGCTTTTTGACTCACTCCGGCGGGACTGGAATGAAAGCAGTGAAATGACAGGGGTAAAAGCCCACATGCAAAGTTCAGACGGTCATTGGCGCCCACAGCGTCACCTGCCCGCCACGGCTTTTTGACAAGTGGGTTCAAAGCTGAAATGTATCTCTGCCCGCTACCGCAACCGGTCGGGAGAGTCTCGGAGGAGGAGAGAGAGCCAGATATATATAGAGAGAGAATTCCTCTCTTCTGGACTCAAAGATCTCTTCCACATCCAGATTTTAATGGTCGGAAACAGCAAGACAAAGGGCAATTAGATGAAAATCAAGCCCTTGTGAGCAGACCGGGTCTTGGCCAGGGGTTTTGTTCTAGGTGATGGCGGTTTAGAGCAAGTTTGGGTTTCCTCCCAATGTGAAGAAGAGATTGAACTCAAGAGAAAAGAAAAAGAGACAGTTATTTACAATCTTTCCTGGCCCTGGATGTTATCATTATCGCTCTTTAGCTCAGTAGGGGATGAAGAGCTACCTGGCTGCCCTGACGTCCCGTCTGGCAAACCGCTATTTACCGATGGCAGCCGCTGAGCCAATGCCATAGATAGGACTCATTAAGGGGAAGTGATGCGGAAGAGACAGGGGTGATTGTCCTGTTGGAGGCTGTGCACTCAGACCGAGAATAAGCTCACCTGTCAAAGTACGTATCTCTTCCTGTATCTGCACATCACGCTGCTAGCGTCGACATAAGTGGGTGGAATCAGGCAAAGAGGAAAAGTAGATGTGGGAACCGTGTGCTCCGCCCATGACCAGCTTGACTGACAGGTGCTGGCTGAACTCCTATTGGTCCAGTTTTCTCACTTCTACTTTTCTGTGATTAAGCATGATTTGGGCTGATGAATGGAGGTAACTCAATTAAAATCCACACTGCTCATTAAGGAATTCAACGTTGGTTTAGCAGCATTGTTGAAGGCTGAAAAAGGTTACCTGCTGCTCGAAAAACTCAAATCTCACAGGAAATAAGAAATGACTGTGTTTGCCCTTTAAGGGTTACAGTGAAATGAAAGTATTCACTGACAGTAACTGAACATCTAGTTGCTCTCCGTCTGAATGGGATTTTTCTTATAGACCTGCCATGTTTTTTTCTTCTTTAGTTGATAAATTACAATATTCATCGTCAGGAATATACTGCAAGTCAACATCCAGTCAACATTATTAGTATTTACTAATACAATGAAATTACATGGCAATAATGTAGTGACCAAAATAATAAATCAAAACAATATTTGAGTTTCTTTAAATAAAAAAACAAAAACAAAAAAAAACAACAACAACACTAAAGGCCCCAATATATTTCAAGCAAAATCGAAGAACAAACTGGTGTGACGTAATTTCAAACAAAAGCAGGCCAAATCTTTTTGTTCGCATCCAGTTCGTTTCGGGAGTTTGGCTGGTAAACACCTTTAAACTATGTAATAGATTATCTAATAGGTGGGTGTGGCTCTGAGGCTCCGCCTTCTTTGACGTGGAAATTGTCTCAGGTTAATTTCTTCTGTTCTGTCCCTCGAGGACAGATTTTCCACCACTCTCTGGTCAACTCATCTATTATGGAGATGCAGTTCCTTTCTGTACCTTCTGAGTTTTTCACACTATATTTTAAATATTTGATCTATTCTGTGGAGAGTCATACAAAGCATTTCACTACAGGTTGCAATGTGTATGATTGTGTATGTGACCAATAAAACTTGAGCTTGGATGTAACTTTGGCTTTAACACTTTTTTAAAAGCCTTTATATATAATGCATTATAAAGGTATTCATAATGTACGTTGTAATGCATTATATCTCTTCATAAATAATTGTAACCAAAGTTAAAATGCATTATAATATTTGCAGACTCCTTGTTACATTTGAAATTGGTTGTTTGTCATGTGTTTTAATTCATTATAATTTCTAAAGGTGTGTTTAATTATAAGTATTATAATGTATTAGAACTGTGGTTACAATTATTCATGAGACCACAGAATGCATTATAAGGTGCATGCAAGGCATTAAAAATACTTTTATAATGCATTATATAAAGACTTAAGTGTTACCATAACTTTCTAAAGGTACACTGTAAAAAAATTATATGATTAATACGTTTTGACAACATGTTTTTACATAGCTTTTAATGTACAATATGTAAGATTTGTGTAATAAAATACCCCAAAATCACTTGCACAGTGTGATATATTTCAAAAGTTCCCAAAGATTTTTTATTTCAGAGAAATTCCAATTTTAAATAATGGCTCGTCCCTGGTCATTGTCGCATGTCAATGACGTAATATCCGCGTTATCCCTGGTTTCCGCATAGTAACCATGGCGACAGACGTGAACAACTGCGTTACGTCTAGCGGCACGCTCACGCTGTTGTTGTTTCATTCAAACATTATGGACCGTGGCAAGCAGACTTTGGGACAAAAGGAGAACTAAAATGAGGATCAATATCAGTGTGGCGTTTTTGAGATGACGAGAGCTCCACGTCTGTGACTAACTTCCACTTGGCAGCGCTTCACAATCACGACTTGACAGAGACGCCGCTCTTGCATGTACTTTATTAGACAGGTGAGCAAATGTACATAAAACTAATCGATGTTATATAGCTCTACATGATGTTAGAATATGATCAGTATGTTAATGTTGATCTAGCTTACTGCTAGTCTCATACAGACAAACTAACATATAGAAATTAAACACACCTGATCAGCTAATCAAGTCCTTCAGGCTTATTTGAAAACTGCAGGTGTGTGTGTGTTGAAGCAGGGTTGGAACAAAACTCTCCAGGAACTGAGTTTAACACCTGTGGTTTAGACCAAGTGAAACAGCGCTGTGTAACCCCACAAGTTTCATTCGTCTAATAAACTGACCTGTGTGAGTATTACTTCAGCACTTTCGGGTAGTTCGGTAGAATGAAATGTCCTTATTCCTTTATATCCGCGGGACTCGCGTGTGGCGCTGATATTTGTCTCTCACTTGCAATCGCGCTCTGCTTCATACCACAGTCATGGTAACAACATTAAAAACATGTATTCACTCATCCATAAACATTATTAGATCCTTCCGCGTGATGGCAAATTCCATAATTCCGCTTATGCGTCATCAACCTACGCCTTTGTCATTGTAAGAGGTTAGCGACCCCTAGCGGTGAAAAAAATTACATATTGTAGCTTTAACTCATCAAAATAAGTTAAAGGTCCCATTCCGTGGATTATTTTTATTATTTAATAATGTTTCCAGGGGTGCCCTTATAATGTTAGTATGTTTTTTAGATCAAAAATTGTTATAATTTAGAAATAAAAGGCATATTTCCTAGCCTGATTTCATTCCCTGGTTTGAACACTCTGTTTGAAGGGGCGTGTCTGCTGTGAGACTTCAGTGTAAACACCCACTGCTGTGATTGGCTGACATGCTTGCATATGAAATATCTGGCATTACATGTGGAACTATCTGGAAAACTTTTACTATTACAGCTATTATACGGTTTTACTATTACAGCTATCTGGATTAACGAATCGTGAGAAGTTTTTTAAGTATTTAGATCTATTACCATTACATAAAAGGTTGCAGTGATGAGCATTGAGCAGATGACAGCCTGTTGATCGCGTGAAAGATCTTATCATTGCAACGCAGTTTCTGCACTCTCACTAATGATTTCACCAATGCAAACATGAGGTATATAAATACAGTAAGAGCTTCGCTGTGCAGTGTAACAGCGTCATTGATTTCATAACGAGTTTTGGCAAGAGTCCAGATAAACTCGCGCTGTGTCACCGACAGCAGCTTGGGCGATTGGAAAGGGATTGTTCTTTGATCGCTTTCTGTATATTAATCACAGTTTAAGTAAGATTATTTTCATCCTACTAAGAGAAACGAACGATGTGAAGAGTGATCGCTACTTCCATATTAAATCACTTACCGCTTGCTGGAATATAGTTGAAATTGCCCCCTTCGTCAGTATGAAACGCTGAGAGAAGTCTGCTTGATATTATTCCAGGTTAGAAAAACAGTCCGTGGTGAAATGGACAGAGCAAGCTAACAACTTCGAATTAAACTTTTGCGGTATCCGATTATAGATAAACATCAACCACGTCTGTTGACATTTCGCCATCAATACGCCTGTGTTCCTGTGGGCGGAGGTTACGGTTCTAGTGACATCATTAAAGAAGGAAGTAGAGGGGTGTAGTCCAATCCAGCCGTTTTTTGTAGTCAACTTCTGTTAAATAAAATATCTCGCTTGGCATTGAACTTTGAGCTTTATAATTTTACAGATATTATTTATACTCTAACAACAACATTACACACTAACTAAAGTTTGAAACATGGGATCACATTGAACGGGACCTTTAAGCAATTTCAACTTTTTTTGTATGTTATACAAGATTCAACTAATTTAAGTTGAAATGACTTAAAAATTCAAGTTGATTGTACTTACAAATTGAAGGCAGCAACTTTGTTTACTGTGTATACATGTAATTTTGCTATTTAGAGTAATACAATAATTGTATAAAAAAGATGCAGTATCTATTCATTTTTAATTGGACAAAATGCAGCCAGTAAAGAAGGGACCTTTCTCTTCATTTGCATGTTTGTCTGGTCTTCCTGTTCTCCTGAAGGATGCTGAGTGGTTGATTTCCACCAGATCAGACAACATATGGTTCAGCAATGAGCACTAGTGCAGTCTGGGCCCTAGTCATGTCTCATGTCTCAGTAAAGACAAATCCCTCGGGGTCCTCTCGATTTTGCTGGGGGTTTTTTCTCGCTCTCTTTTCCACTCTGCTTGTGTTTTTACCTGGCCAAGAGAGAATAACTAAGATTTAGAAAGAGACGGAGTGTAAAGAAGAAGGAGAAAAAAATGACAACAGTGTAAAAGAAGGATGCTGGAGCAGAGAGAAGCCCATGGATCAGGCAGGCGGCTGTTGTCAGGGGAGCGCAGGGGAAGTATTGATTCGGAAAGATGAGCCAGCGGGTAAAAGAAGCTCAAGGATGTCTTCACGTCGCTCTCTCACTTTCCTCTGCTCTCTCGACGCCTCTCTTCCTGCACCTTAGACAAAAGCCGGTCTCTACGAGGCGATTTGATGACAAGCCCTGCGCCAGTGTAGACATGATGCTGGAGGTCTGAGCGCGAGAACCCTCACACACATAATAACAATAGGCTTTCTAAGCATAAACCTGGATAGAGTTACACCGGATGATGCTTGAATTCTGTCATTTTCTTCCTGCGGGAACATTTAGACCTTATTTATTGAAGATAAATGCAGTGAGGTGGTTGTTAGGCGGTTCCAACTCAAAGAGCCCCAAAATATCTTTGATATTCTGGTCTAGGGATTTTTTTTTTCTTTTTCTTTTTCTTTTTTTCTCTGTTCGTTTTATGTTTATCTTGCATTGATAGGATGTTCTGGGTCTCAAAATTGGAAAGAGACTGCATCCAAATCCCTCTATATAATATCAAATATCTCTAGTTATGGCTCAAGACCCTCTTTCAATGTACAATACTGGACAAAAGTGATGTTTTAAAATATTATAAAAAATTGTCAGTTGTTCAATTGTTTAATAATTGTTTAATTAGGTGACAACACAATGAAACATGCCAAATTGTGTAGACATAATTTTTGGCCAGGCTGTAATACAAAGACGTTATGAACACATGCAAAAACAAGAGAGAACCAACAAGATCTATGCTTGTTTCTGTGAGCTTTTTGTTTTTCTGTATTTTTATTTATTTTTTGCATATAAAATAGCACCTGTAGCTGTAGTTCACCCCTTTTTTTGCCAAATAATTTTCGCATATAATTGTGTCCCTCATACTTAAAATATATAAAATACTTTCCTCATATTTTGGTGGTTTAATTGAACTTGTAGGGTCATTAAACATAAATATCCCCTCCGGACATCACTTTTAGCCGCTGCCACACTACTTTTAGCCAAAGTTTTTTGCCCAATTTTTCATCTGCCAGGCGAAAAATCTGATTGGTTAGAAAAGCAATAGCACACCTCTTCTCAACATCTACGTGATTTGAGGTACCATTCATCAAACAGTGAGTTACACACCAAAGTTGAATGAGTAAAACCTACGATCAATAGTAATAGTGTTGTTTTCTTCCAATAATAAACAGTTCTAGTAAAATAATTCAATAGCCTAACTGTAGACTGTTTATGTTTCCTAAGCGAGTTAGAAATCAGAGACCATGCTATGACTTTGATGTAATGTGTGGACGCAGGTGTGCATATACTGGCTCATCTAAACTGATTTTAGAGCAGGGTCTGTTTTAGAAGTGTGTATTTGTCATATTTGCATGTGCTAATCAGGCATATTTCATCTAAAAACTTCACAAAAATGAAAGAAGCCAAATAGAGGATCATGGATGAGTGCACAGGTGCCCGTGATGCATTTCATGTAGTGCTGAAGCCAGTGTGCCCTGGGCTGTAAGACACTTGAGGGCATGCAGCCAAACAGATGGTTATGAGTTTAGTTAAGCTCTGATAATTCACTTACACTCTTCATTGGACACACATGCATGGATAGACTCTTCATGTGGGCTGTTGGGTAACCTGAATACCAGTTTTTATATAATATGATATAATGTGTTATATTTTAAATTTAATGTAATATTCTTTTCATTTATTTTACATGTACTAACATTCAAAAGTTTGGGGTTGGTAAGATTTAAAAAAAAGTTTTTGAAAGAAAAATGCAGTAAAAACAGTATTGTTTTGAAATAATATTACAATTGTTTTTAAATATATTTTAAAAATGGAATTTATTCCTGTGCTGTTTTTTCAGCATCATTACTCCAGTATTCAGTGTCACATGATCCTTCAGAAATCATTCTAATATGATGATTTGCTGCTCAAGAAACTGTTTTATGGAAACAAACTTTTTTTTTTTAGGATTCTTTCATGAATTTAAAGTACAAAACAACAGCATTTATTTAAAATAGAAATCTTTTGTAACAATGCAAACGTTTTTACTGTAAATTTTGACCAATTTAATGTCTCCATGCTAAATAAAAGTATTAATTAAACTTTTTTATTAAAAAAATCCTACTGACCTCAAACTTTTTAACACTATTTTACATATTTTACATATATTACACATATATAATGGATTTTCAGAGAATATTAAATATATTTTTCTGCCACTTTCTCGGGTTAATATACATTTATCTTATATATATATATATATATATATATATATATATATATATATATATATATATATAAGAAAAAGAAAAAAACAAGTGAAATGTATTCAATAAAAGCAACATGTTTATTGTGTGTCATTTAAGTCAAGTTAGATAAATTATTATTATTTAAATATTATTTTATTATTTGTATTTAGGATATTTAAAATGGTATATGTATATTGTAAAATGACTTTACAAATACAAATGAGTAATCCATTTTTATTATTATTTATATATCACTGAATCAAAAATTTTATTTCCTATTTTTATTCTTTATTTGAGTTTTATTCTTGTTTTAAGCATAAAGCTCAGTAAAATAAAAAATAAAAAGATAGATAGATAGATACTGTACTTAAGCTCTCTGGGTTTTCGATTTTCACCTAAGTTTTCTGCTCTGAGAAACGGCGTAGAGGAGCAGCAATCTTCTTTGGGGGTCCCTACAGTCCATCAACCCGCCATGAAGAATAACTGCACTCCCAGCCTTTGTCAGGCTCTCTATTTCAACACATCGCCAGCGCCTCCACCGGGGCCATCAAGCTCTCATATGTTTGTATCCTCTGTCTAACCCGCAGGTGTAGCAGAGGTGATCGTGTTGGTCGGAGGAAGGCAGGCGGTGGGCATGAACCAGCGCTCCCTGACGGCTGTCACCTGCTTCAACCCTCAGAACAGCAAATGGTATCCTCTGGCCAGCCTCCCGTTTTACGACCGCGAGTTCTTCAGCGTCATCTCCGCCGGGGACAATATTTATCTGTCAGGTACGTCAGATTTTGGAGAGAAGGTCGTATATCAAGCGCTTGCAGAATCTGTGGTCACTTCCCAGACGCGGGCTGTTTCTTGCAATGATCTGATGAAGCATTGGCGTTGCGGCGTACATTAATCACTGGATTCTACCGGCCTCGCTATATCAAAACAGCTATTGGTTTCCATGCCAGATAAATCCGACAAATCCTTTATCACTTGAAGGTCACGTTTCTGTCCAGCTTCTAGTTCCTCAGATTGTATTACAAATGTTGGTGACTGCGCTGCATCGGTAAACAGTTTAGATGAGTGTAAATTTATGCCCCAATTTTTTTCCGAGCATTTTCAACATTGACTTTGTGCAATGTCAAGCCATGATGGTGTGTCGTCTTGTTTCCAGGTGGTACAGAGTCAGGGGTGACAGTGGCAGATGTGTGGTGCTACATGTCACTTCTGGACAACTGGAACCTGGTGTCCCGGATGACTGTCTCTCGCTGCAGGCACAACAGCTTGGTGTATGATGGCAAACTCTACGCTATTGGAGGACTCGGGGTGGCTGGAAACTTGGACCATGTGGAAAGGTAATTTGTTCTGCTGTTAACTAGCTGGGGGGAAATACATTCACAGATGCATCGTGATGGTTTCTCAGAAGATTCATATTGCAAGTTTAAACTCAAAGCTGGAGTAAGCAGCTTTTTTTTTATATACTAGCAGATATTAGTTATGTATGTGTGTAAATATGTTTGTGTGTGTTTTCATTAAGTTTAGCTAAAGGGATGGTTCGGAGTAAAATCAACCTGGGGTCCTTTGCACCATGACAAATTGGAAAGTTTGTAAGTACATCAGGAGTTTATTTAAATAACACTTGCCTGACGGCTCATGCTACCGCTAACCCGGACGTCAAGGTCACTTCCGTGATTTGGGGAAAGCACATAAAAGTCCTGGCAGAAAGCGATGCAAAATGTTCGACCAAGGGAAAAAAGGCTTCTGGGGGGTGTTTGGCTCGAGGTCATGGTGCAAAGGACCCTAGGTTGATTTTACTCCGAACCATCCCTTTAATTTCCTTTTAGTTACTTTAGAACTACAGCTTAAACTAACCGTAGAGTCTCCCATGTGTTTCAGTGAATGTTTTACTTTATTTCAAGTTTTAGTTTTAGTTGACGCTGGATACTAGCAAGCATCTATTCTTCCTTACTTCTATAGGTGGATCATTTTGGTCTGTTGCATGTTTACAATGCGATTCACATTTGAGTGATTGTGAGTGAAACAAGGAGCAGTTTTGTATTTTTTTTCTCCCTAAATAACACGATAATCCAAGTAACTAATATTTTACAAATATGACATGATTAAAGGGATAGGTCACCCAAAAATGAAAATTCTGTCATTAATATTCGGAGAGCTTTCTGTCCCTCCACTGAGAGTCTACGTAATTGACAATATGACGCTTCCAAAAGTTCATAAAGAGATCGTAAAACTAATCCATATGAATCGAGTGATTTAGTCCAAAAATTTCTGAAGAGACTCGATCGCTTTATATGATGAATAGATTCGATTTAGGGTTTTATTCACAAATAAATGTTAATCAACTCACACATCACTTGTGATAAAAGGAAGTTCAAATATGTTCGCTTGGCGAGCGAGAACCAATGAGGTTCATTCTCATGTTACGCATCACATTTGAGCTTCAGCCAGAACCAATGAGGTTCATTCTCATGTTACGCATCACATTTGAGCTTCAGCCAGAACCAATGAGGTTCATTCTTATGTTCATTCTGGTGTTTAGGAGGTTTACATATTCCAGGCCTATAATAATAATAGTGCAAGTGAACAAACAAGCAAAGATAACACATGAGAATATTCATGCAAAAGACAGTATACCTTAGTTTTGTGAAAGACAATTGAAATGTTGAACAAAAATTGCTTACTGCACCTTTAACTGATCTTTTTATCTGTACTCTATATCATTCTGGTGCTGTTACAGAGAATGCTGGGAAATAGTCAAACAAGCCTACTTATGCACCAGCTGAATAAGTTGTATTTTTCCAGCAAGCTTTCTTGCTGTTCCTCAATAGCAATGCATAAAATGCGTACTAAATCAATTGTGCTGTCAACACTCATAATTACAACTTGTGATCGATATCACTTTGCTTCCACAGTGTTTCCTTAATTAACACTCGGAAAGTCTGGCCTGAAGAAAATCCAAAGTTTCCCACTTATTATGACTTGATGTTGCTGCATGTGTGCGCTGAGCTCCTAAATACGATCTTTCCGACGTGACTTGAGCGCAGCAAAACCTTGATCAATTGGCTATGTGAAGCACTGCATTATGGGGACAGATACATTTCTCTCCTTATATCTCCTTATGCGAATGTGTTTAACCTCTTGGAGCGGGACTGCGAAATGGTCTGATGCTCCAATTGTGGGCGGCACACGAGGGCAAGATTAAATGGGGCAATCAAAAAAACATTATGGGCTGTATTAAAGGAGCCCGCCGCAGCTCATTACTAGCCTGAAAGGAGCTCAGGAGTCCCTATCAGTCTGGCAAAATGAAAACCTATAATTTGATATTTCTTTTCAGTTGCGTCCATCAAATTATGATGCAGCAACTCCCCCCCTGACACCTATGAACTTAATAACCAAGACCGTTCCCTTTCCCCACCAGAAATGAGCTGTATATGATCATCTTATAGAAATTGTACGTGTCTGTACGAACTGTATACTTTGTTAAGCTGATGAGCATCCCTCACCCAGCGGAGCAGTTCAACCTGTACGTGCTGCATATGAAATCGATATCGTAACCCATCTCCTCACCATTATCTTCTCATTATTGACACCAGGCATGCGAGTTCAGCTGAACTACTAGCCACAGGGATAAACATAGTTTTGCAAGCAAATAGCATGATATTTGGGTTTTAACAACCTCAAACACCTCGACTATTTGATTTGAGTTTGCACAAGTGTACATGCGAGTGTTGTGTTGTAGTTGTTGTTGTTACGGGGTCTGTACGACACTCCTGTACATGACAGTGTCTGAGCGAGCGCTAGGATCAGCACAGACCGACTCTGAAGTATTAGCGTCTCTCCCAGACGAGTGAACGCTCTCCACACGCCACCTCATTTTACTTCCCTGTCATGGAGTCATTTACGGCGTGTCAGCGCTAAACTAACACCGAGGTTATGACTGAGATGTGGACGGTGTGTGTTTGAGAGAGATGCTGTGCTGCTGTAATAATGTGCTGAGGGCTGTTTAATGATATTTTGATGTTGGGTGCAGCTGCGACAACTAATTGATCATCCTAAATAATAATCATCAATTACAACTTTCATTATTGATTCGTTTTAAGTATTTAAAATGTAAGTACAGTAATTTCAGTGTTATATTTAACATATTTAAGTTGCCAGCCACTACCTGCGTTTTTGATCATTTTATATTGTGTTGTATGGATATCTGAACATGCAATATCTCAAAAGAACATACGTTTTATTCTAGCTTCATGCATTTTTCTTAAAAAAAGCAACATTTTGAGCAAAGAGCTGAGAAAAATTGTGTTTTTGTTAAAGACTACATGCAGATTGGATTGATGATCCAACATAAATGGAGTAGATTGAGTCCATCAACACAACCAAAGCTTCACAGTCCTGTAGCTCGTCCTGGGTCGACATTTCATTCAGTAACATTGGGCAGTTTTGATTTATTTTCTGTTTAATGTTGATGATCGCGTTATTTTACATATGCATCTGCTTACATATCCTACTGTATGCTATCGCTTGTTCCTGCTTTTTCACGTGTGTTTTGATCAGATTAAGAGCGTGTGCTCTTTCAGAAGATGTGTCATAGCACCCCCTACCTTATAACAGTGAAAATGTCATCATTGGCGGGGAAAGAGTTAATATTTATATTAATTTTACATTCATATATTAGTATTTTTATTACATATTTAAATGTATATTAATTTATTATCATTAATAATTAGAATAAATTATTTATAATAAACATTTATTTCACTAAATTTTATGTTAATATAAAATTAAACTTGACATTTATATATTAATATCATATTGATGTAAAAAAGTATATATTCCAATTTTCATTATGTATTTATATTGATAATTATATTAATCATTATAACTACAATAAATTATTTATGAATTTTAATATATATATATATATATATATATATATATATTCACATTTAATTAAATTATAACTATTATATATATATATATATATATATACACACACACACACACACACACACACACACACAGTATAAGTATATTTACTCAAGTATATATTACACACACACACACACACACACACACACACACACACAGTATATGTGTGTGTGTGTGTGTGTGTGTGTGTGTGTGTGTGTGTGTGTGTGTGTGTGTGTGTGTGTGTGTGTGTGTGTGTGTGTGTGTGTGTGTGTGTGTGTGTGTGTGTGTGTGTGTGTGTGTGTGTGTGTGTGTGTGTGTGTGTGTGTGTGTGTGTGTGTAATATATACTTGTGTAAATCATAACTCTGTTCCCCACATGAACCATCCAAAAGTTCATCTTTGATGAAAAATATAGTTTACAGAGTATAGTTCCATCTTTTTCGCCCTCCTTCAATCTCCAACCGGCCTTGTTTGTGTCCCACCATCTGTCTTACGGTACGTTTTCATGCGCTCAGCCATGAAATCATTCACGCTTAGAAGCATGTCTTCAGTAAGCCCTCTCTCACGGCGACTGTTCGCTTCATTTCTATCACCCATCAGGCGGCTTCTGTCCCAGGGTCACGCTACTGTGTTTTTCCCACCACAGTGTGTTGTTGCCATGAAACAGTGTGTTAAGATTTAATTTTTGCTTTTTGTTTGTCCACAGGAAAACTGTTAAGTGGAGTTGATTGCTATTCCCAAACAAATGAAAGCAATGCTTCCCCTTATAAACTCCATTTTCTGTTTAATGAGCTCATATAGATAATACAGCGAAATGGCTGTGGAATATTTTATATAATTGCTGAGTTCATTCAGATAATGAGTGCAACAACACAGAGCATTAGAGCAGAGATCGGAGCGTGAAGCATGACCTCATGCGCTCCACTCGTTTTTAACACTATTAAAATGAACCTCTGCTTCTTGATTTCCGGCGTTGTTTGTACAGCTGAGGCTTCGCATTATTGCTTGGTTTGTGTGGTTTAAGCCCTTGTGGTTCTTTTGTTTGCTTTTTAAATCTTTTTAATTCATAGAAATGAGGTGAATCCCTCCGCCTCCCTCCACTCCCATTATATCCTACAGATTTCATTTTAAAATAAACTTTTTATATTAAAATAATAAATATTTCAGGTTACTTTAACTGTTCGCCATTTGTCTCTATCCTTTTATCCTTCACTAGCTCATTTTAAATTCCCCTGAAGTGTGATAAATTAATTTTTAAAGTGCAATTACTTAATATAGTTTCTAAATTAATATGAGCTCATTCGACTGCATTCATAATGATTATAGAATGATTAGCAAAACTGTGTAATAGTTTTTAATGGAGTATACAGTAGCATGTCACACTGCAGGACATGTCAACAGTATATAATGTGTATGTGTTATTTGGGATCAAACAATTATATTTATTGTTGTAAATATGAATAATTCTGTTTATGCGTTTATTTATTGGTTATATATGTACACAGACACAAAAATATTTATTTATACACTTTATTATAAAGTTGATCAGATCACAACTCGGATTATGCATCCTGAAAATATAAAATATTGGGTTTTACAACTAGATCTAAGTTGTTAATTTGTAATATTTGACTGTGCCAGTAAATAAAAAAATCCTTAAAACAAGATACGTGAAAAATAAAACTGCATAAGATATTAATACTGGTTTTAATAGATTGTATCTTGAATATAAGTGTATTTTTTCTCACTGCACTAGCATGCATAATTATGAATATCGTATGTATTGTCGTTTCTAATGAACATTTAATTTGCTTCAAGGATTTGAGTTTTTGCATAAGTATATTTACAGTAGTGTGCATGTGCAGATTATTTTCCCAGTGAGAAGTGTTGTTTTTTCAGTGAGACTCTTCAATGGTAGTCCCATGATAAATATACAGTGAGGCTGTACTCCATTAGACACCATCATAGGTGTGACAAATGAATGGATGGCCAGGAAAAGCCAGTGCCTCACGGCCCTATCTCACGGTCGCCTGGGCCCAGAAAAGCGTTATGCTCTGAGATGAGAGATGCCCCCCTGAGGGTCCATTCACTTCCAGTCTGTCCCGGCCAATATTCAGCATCCTTCCACAGAAACGCTTTGACAGTAATCCTGTTCCTATTGTCCTGTAACCTGAAGAAGCTGTCAGGTCCTTCAGTGCACCCTACTGAGCACACACACAGTGTGAGGTTAGAAACACTATTCCACACAAATGGATGCAGAGTAGACCTCGGACACATTTTGAACCCTTTCCACCTGTTTTCTGATGGCAGCTGCTCGTTTCATTTTAGCTAAGGGTCAGAAATGAACGGTTGCTTTGGGGGGAAAAATTACAAAAATGCCCCTTAAATTCAACATAAGTGGGAAAAAATGCCCCTGCATAATTAAACTAAAACTATGACAGCTGTCGCAATTAGAGTGAGATGTGAAATTGAAATGAAAAGTGTTGATTGCAGCTTACAAATGTGGCATCAGATTTTTTTTATGTATTTTTCACAGTGTTGAGCAAAATAACCAATTATGCACATTTCTGTTGAGCTTATGAATGCAATGGCCAATCAGAGGCTTTTACATAAGTCACCGTGGTAAACGCTGGAGTGCACGCGCTCACTGACTCAATTCTGAATCTGCACTCTCACAAATTCTCTCATCATAAAGGAAGTGCAGATATTTGATTTTAGAGTATGTGCACTTATGTGTACTTGCCTAAGAAAATACTGGATAATATAAGGTATCTACATGGGTTAGGTTGAGGGGTAGGTTCAGGGTTATTACCTATTTATTACCTAGTTATATAATAAGTACATAGTATGTAAATGCAAAACAGGACTGTAAAATAAAGTGCCACCTTTATTGCTTTTTTACGCATCAAGACTTCACGTTTGCTGTCTTAGCAGCATGAAAACCAAATGGTTATTCAAACTGTAAATTAATTATAGAAAGTGCAACACGTTCTCACTCCCAACTCGTCACATATTTACGTTTGGTCAGGACTCCTTGGCATCACTTTTTTAACGCTTTATTTTTCGACATGCACTTCATTGTGTTCAGTTGTTTGTCATATACGTCAGATCAAGGTGCATATAATTCTTTGAATTTGTAAAAGTAGAAATGATTTTATAAATATTTATACTTTCATAGATATTTTGGAGCACCTAACCCTGCACCCCTAAACCTACCCACTTTTCAACAATATAAAACACATAACAGGTCAATAAAAGTACAGTCACAGGCATTTATTGCAAAAACCGACTCAAAAAAACTGTATAAAAGTATTACAAACACTCGTTCTGCATTCCAAGTCTTCGGAAGCCATACGATTTAGATATTTATGTGATGAACAGAGTGGAATAACCACGCATAAACTTTAGTTTCTCAAAAATACAAACATGTACATACATATTGCTCACATTCTATATGTTTGTGCTGAATACAGTGTAATGAGACTTTAACCATCAATATTTGTAAAAGCACAAATGTCAAAAACTGGCCCAAAAACACCCTCAGACCCCAGAGGGCTAAGGTTTTAATCAGTGAAAAACACCCCGCTCCGTCTGTACACCTGAGCATGACGCAGTCGTTTACAAGACACATGAGAGCCAGTGCTATTTCACAGTGAAAGCTGACGCAATGCTTCTTCGGGTGGCAGTTTTTGAATGTGTGTTCAGGATCTGAGCTTTACAGTGGGGAATGCTTCTCTGTTCCTCACACAAATCAATCATTTGGCCTTGAAACACTTGGAATATTTGTACTTTTTGAATAAATTGTGATTGTAGTCTTATCTGCCTGTTATATCCTGTGTTTTATATTATATAATATACAAATGGCTAGGTTTAGGGGTTGGGTTACATGCTCAAATATGTCTAAATAGTGTAAATAAACAAATAAATGGAAATAAAATGATTATGGCTGTTTAAATTCTCGTTCTCATTGAAAGCAATGAAGTACCCTGTGCGTTAAAAAGTGGCGCCAAGGGGTCCTGACCATATACTGTATCTGTCAAGCTGCTAAAACAACTAATGTGAAGTCTTGATTTTTATATGTGTAGCCAGAATATGACATGCTGTTTCCCCAAACGTGTATTCTGTTAATCTGCATTAGTAATCATTATTACAGTATCAAGAGCATAATTGACAATGATTTTTATCATAATATTGCAGCTCTACCGTGTAATGCATTCCTGATTTTTTATTTTACTTCATGCAATTGTTGTCTAAAAATACTTGTGCCAGCTTATTTAACTGTCTGTATAAATAATAATGCCATGTCAGATTCAGCTTCTGCTCCACCTTTGCAGTATATATATATATGTTTTTTGTTGATGTTGATAAAAAGTTATTTATTTAGTTAGTATTATGATTGATTGAAATAATGGTAACACTTCACAATAAGGTTTCATTAGTTAACATGAACTAATAACTAATTAACTGCACTTCTACAGCATTTATTAATCTTTGTTAATGTTAATTTCAACATTTACTAATACATTATTCAAATCAAAAGTTCTATTTGTTAACATTAGTTAATGAACTTGTGAAGAAACATGAACAATGTACAGCTGTATTTTTATTAACAAAGATGAACAAATACAGTAACAAATGTACTGCTCATGGTTAGTTCATGTTAGTTAATACATGAACTAATGTTAACAAATGAAACTTTATTGTAAAGTGTTACAGAAATAATTGTTTCAATTTAAGTATTTGTCATGCAAGACAACAGAGACGCATTTAATAAGGTAATTATAAAATTGCCCTTATGAAGGTAAAAAAAAGAAAAGAAAATCAATTCCAGGGGGCAAGTATTGCACCTTAATGGAAAAGTTGAAATCTACCGCTGGTGTGTGAGAGTGTGTGTGCACGTAATGATGGCTGTAGGGGGTGTGATGGGCGTTCCTCACACCCCGCTGTGATAATCCAGCACGCGATGGGATTACGAATCTTCAGAGCCCCATCACCCGCTGCGCCCACTCCCCCTTCCTCCAACTTTATCTACCCCGCTAGTTAAAGGCCCGTCCCCTGCCTCTCGTTCCTTCTGCTGGTTTGGAAAATGAGTATGAAGAGGAGCCAAAACCTCCCTAAACCCCTTCTCTAATTACAAACCTCTCGGCTCCCGTTCCTCCTCAGCACCGGCTCCACAAGCGTGACCGCGGGCAGCGTTCGATAGCCAGACTCCTGGAGCGACTCGCTCAGCGGGACGGCTCGCTCCATCCGACTCACTTCACCGAGCTCGTGGCCAGAAAAAGCTTCATCTTCTTCCATCATCTCAGAAAGGGGCATATTTAGTCCTAGTGGTATCTAATGAGAAGAATCTGGACCTCTTATGGAATATGTTTGCACTGCTTCCCTACAGAGGAACTTTTAGGTTTCTTTAGGCATTAGATTTTGATTGGAGGAGTATTAGGCCAACTTAAAGGAATAGTTCACTTACAAATTTAAATTCTATCATTATTTACTCACCCTCAAGTTGTTTCAAACCTGAATTCCTTTCTTCTGCTGAACACAAAGGAAGATGTTTTGAAGAATGTTGGTAACCGGAGAGTTGATGGACCCCATTGACTTCCATTATAGGGAAAAAAGAAAATACTATGGAAGTCAATGGGGTCCATCAACTGTTTGGTTACTGACATTCTTCAAAACATCTTCCTTTGTGTTCAGCAGAAGAAAGAAACTTATACAGGTTTGGAACAACTTGAGGGTGAGTAAAAAATGTTATCAAATGATGACAGAATAAAAAAAAGAAAAATTGTGAACTATTCCTTTAAGTGAGATTCTAAATTACAAAGAGCATTTTAGTTGTGGATTCAATGCAGTTGTTTGCAACCATAGTCACCATTATTTTTATAGCACTTTACAGAAATTACAAAAGAAAATACAAAATAACAGCGTTTATTTGATATACGCTACTGTTTGAAAGTTTGGGGTCAGTGAGAAACTGATTCTTTTATTCAGAAAGGATGCATTAAAATGATCAAAAGTGACAGTAAAGACATTTATAATGTTCTATGGTTTCAAATAAATGTTGTTCTTTTGAACTTTCTATTCATCAAAGAATCTTGAAAAAAAGTATCACAATTTCCCCAAAAATATTAAGCAGCACAACCGTTTTTAACATTGATAATAATCAGAAATGTTTCTTGAGCATCAAATCAGCATATTAGAATGATTTCTGAGGGATCATGTGACCCTGAAGACTTGAGTAATGATGCTGAAAATTCAGCTTTGATCACAGGAATAAATTACATTTTAAAATATTTAAAATGTATTTAAAATTTAAGTTTTTACTGTTCAAATAAATGCAGTCTTTGTGAGCAGAAGAGAAATAATATATTGTATTTTTTTATTCGTTTTATACATATTTATAATTTTGTAAATGTATTTGTTTGTTGTTTTCATTTAATTTATCTATTTTCCATATTAGTATACTGTTGCTGATTCTGATTCAAGGCTCTTATAAATCATGGCACAAACAACAGCAATAATATTGAACGTTTTTGTTGACTTTGTGGTCAAAGTTTCCTTTCACCCAGGATAATAAACAGCGAATACTTCACATACTGTAGACATTAAAACACTCAAGGAATTGTGCTCAAGGATTTTGGTGGACTTTAAAACATTTATAGTTCTTGTGAAACTCATTTAATAAGACTCAACTCCATGAGCCTCTCAGATCCAGCAACTATACTTTCTAACTTCTAAACAAACTCAAAAACACCCAGTGACTTTACGACATGAAACTTTCATCAGTGTACATTTCACATTAAACAAAGAAAGCCCAATTTTTTTTAGTTTTAACAGAGCAAATTGTGAGGTTAAGTGGGAACTTTTTAGCTTTTGCTTCAGTAATAATGAGAAATTTACTTCATAAAAAATGACTAAAATCTGATAAAACGCTTCATTTAACGTCATGTTAAACATCATGCTCCAGTATTCTGTCAAAGGTGGACCTCAAGCTCATTCACAGAGGCCTGTGCCCTGAATATTCACTGACCCCAGAGCAGCCGTGGCCTCCCGGGGTCACGTCTCCAGTCATGTGTGCTTTGACAGGGATATATTTCGGCTACACCCAAGGAGGGTATTAGGTTGGTGGAAGTAATGGATGTCTGAGCGAGACTGTGTACCATCAGCCAGATAAATGACTCGCTGATGGTTTGGGAGATTTCCAAGTTGCACCGGCAGGCAACTCATTTCTCTTGTTTCTTCCTGCTTTCCTTCGGCCCCTCGAGCTGTGGAAAGCTGACGGAAGTACGGCTTGTGCTTGAGAAACAGGGGGTGAGACAACAAAACCGCAGGAAAGATTAAGAATATCCACAGTTTTCTCCAGGAGATATGCAGGTTGTCACGAGATATTAGACTGTACTGTTTTTATGAAGTCTGTGAGATCAGGTCTGTAGTGGAGTACTTGCTCATTACAAGTCAGAACTGAAAATACGTTTAAAAATACTCATAAATCATTCAAATATTTTAATAGCACTTTGAATTGCTACTTTCTGGCATAAAATTATTCTCTGATTTGATTCTGGTTGACCTACTCAAGTGCTTGAATTTACTTAAATGGCATGTTTAAATTTGTGTAGGATTTTACGTGTGATTGTGTGGTAGTTTTTCTTTATGAGAAGTGAATATACAGTACCATACAAAAGTTTGGTGTCAGTACATTTTTGGAAATTAATTGTTTATACAGCAAGGATGCAATAAATTGATTAAAAACTACAGTAGAGACATCTATAATTAAATAACAATTTTTCTTGTGAGTTTTCTACATATTAAACAGTCATGTTAATATGTAATAATAATTCACAATAGTTTGTTTTTACTGTATTTTTGATCAAATAAATGCAGCCTTGGTGCGCATTAGAGACTTCTTTCAAAAACATAAAGAAATCTTACCAACCCCAAACTTTTGAACGGTAGTGTAACTTTTATTTTAATGAATTGATATTGCAGCTGTACATCAGTGGATGTATATGACAGCAGGGACAGCTACAGATTATGACCAAAGATGCATTACTTTTAGAGCACTTTCCCTTTAAGAGTGTATTTGAGTGAGTTGTTGATGCACATGTAATGATAGCAGAGCATTATAAATCAGATCTGAAAAGAAATATTTATCTCTCTTTAATACTGTAGTAGGTTATCATGTTGTGATGACTAAATTAATTTGTAGCACAACATGGTTGAAGAATGTAGATGTACATGATAAATATATATGCATTATGTAAAGATAGATAGATAGATAGATAGATAGATAGATAGATAGATATGTAGATTTTGTCATTTTTATCATTGATTTTAATTTATTTTCCCCAGTGTAAATGATGTACTCATCATTTCAACCTGTGATGAATTGGAGGATGGTAAAATTCAATCAAGAGAAAAGTTGAAAGTCACAGTAATGTGGAGCTGTATCTTTCTTTAAAGCAGATGGCATGCAGCATTGAAAGATTTCTGAGACTCATTAAAGACACCGCACACAGTCCCAGGCTGTTCTTTTCCCCGTCCTCTGAGTCGAACAGCAGCATGTTTGGTGTATGGTAAGCACCACTTCATTCAGCACATAATGAAAAGGGAAGCTCCGGGCCGGTAATGAAGTCTTAGGCGAGCTTCGGTGGCCGCGACGGCTCACGCCGTGAGCTTTGGTAATTGGCGGATGACCTACTCCGCCGTCGAGTTGTAATGTCACAATTTGTGTGTGATGCACAAATCCAATTAAGTCCGAGTGCTGTGCAGAGTTCTCCTGATGGAGGCTCAAGGTGCCCTCTGCAGTGATAGAGCGAGATTGAGAACCGATACAGTGTTTGCACACGCCACTGGAAGCCTAGAAGAGCCACATCACAAATCGGTGAGGTCAGAGAGATTACTAGTCATATCTGTTTGGGCTGATTGTACCGGCCCTTTAAGAGCAGGTAATGTCAGATGGCATGAACATCTGATGAATACTGCAAACAAAACTAAAAAGCAGATTTTAGTTTTATAATGTACAGTACAATGATGAGCCAAAACATTATGACCAGTCACGGGCGAAGCATCTATCATTGATCATCTCCTAACAAGGCCACATATTAAGGTCTGGGTAGATTATATGGAAAGTCAAGTCACCTTCATTTATATGTAGCGCTTTTTACAATACAGTTTGTTTCAAAGCAGCTTTACAGTGTTAACATGAAAATAATGCAACAAAGTTTGTTCCTGCTGTACAGCAGATCTAGAAGAAAATAGCGTCACAGTCCAGCTTAAGTTCAGTGATGGTTCATTTTTGTTTTAAAAAAGTTATTAATTTTGTTCATTTGTATATATGGCTGCTCGGGAGAAAAAGGTTATGTCATCGTCCAGCTCAGTTCAGTTCTCATATAATAGTGTCAATGAAAGCAGGTCAATAATATTGTTGAATATTAAATGTCCCCAACTAAGCAAGCCAAAAGCCTAAGGCGACAGTGGCAAGGAACCAAAACTCCATCAGGTGACAATCAGTTCTCATAGTTCTCAGCAAACAATCAGTTCTCGTAATCAACTTGTTGGATGCAGGAGAAATGGGCAGAAATAAAGACCTGAGCGACTTTGACAAGCGGCAAATTGTTATGGCTAGGCGACTGGGTCAGAGTATCTCTGAAACGGCAAGGCTTGTGTATTGCTCTCGGTTAGCAGTGCTGAGAATTTACCAACAGTGTCCGAGGAGGGACAAACAGGGTGTTGGGCGCCCAAGGCTCATTAATGCATGAGGGCAACGAAGGCTGATCCCATCTGGTCCGAGCCAACAGAAGGTCTACTGTGGCACAAGTCACACAAAATTGATAATGGTTATGGGAGGAATGTGTCACAACACCCTGCTGTGTAGCCATAGACCAATCAGAGTGCATGATGACCCTATAGTCCAAAGCGCCTACAATGATCAGAGCATCAGAGGAAGAAAGTCAGCTGGTCCGATGAGTCCCATTTTCTTATGCATCATGTGTACGTGTGCACCATTTACCTGGGGAAGTGATGCACCAGGATGGACTGTGGGACGACGATGGAGTGTGTGTGACGCTCTGGTCAATGTTCTGCTTGGAAACCCTGGGTCAGCCCAGTTGGACGTATATTTGACACATGCCACCTACAGTATCTAAACAATATTGCAGACCATGACAATGGTGTTCTCTGGGAGAAGAAGCCTGTTTCAGCAGGATAATCACACTGTCACACTGCACACATTGTTCAGGAATGGTTTGAGGAACATGAGATCATGCATCTGTGGGATGTGCTGGACCAACAAGTTCAATCCGCCTCAACCTACAGGACTTGAAGGATCTGCTGCTGACGTCTTGGTGCCAGGAACCACAGGACACCTTCAGGCTCTTGTGGAGTCCATGCCTCGGCAGGCCGGTGCTGTTTTGGAAGCACACGGAGGACCAACAGCATATTTGGTCATAATGTTTCGGCTCATCGGTGTATTGATGATAACACTGGCTTCATGACCTCGTGTGTTTATTTCAGTGTTTCCTCTTTCTGAATGTGTGGTGTCCTTGAGTAGGCTATCTCTGGCCACTAAAATCAATAACAGCCAACGTTTGAATATGTTCCTGAAACATTTTTCTGGCAAATGATCAGGTTTATGCTTTCTTAGGAAAGGGTTCAATGTGATACAGGTAGTTCTTGCTTGATTCTGAAGGTTATTTGCTTCCTTACGCGAGTTGCAGTGTGACACATAATATGTATGCATTCAGGCTGCTTTTGTCATTACATTGCATTTGTACTTTTCAATATTTGAGGCCTAAACTTTATATATATATACATATGTATGTGTGTGTGTGTGTGTGTGTATATGAACCAAAAGTTAATTTAAATGAGCCGAAATGACATCCCCCTCCAGAGCTTATTAATTTATTGATAGGACTATGATTTCTGTCAATATTCTTGACCAAAGTGTAGAAGCTCTAAATAATTAATTTACAGACAGCGATGAAGTTATTAGCAGCGCACCAGATAACACGCATCCTAATTAAAATGTTCAGAGACATTCTGTGCCAAGGTTGATATCCTTGTTTGTTTTTTTTTCAAATGTACTTTACAGTTCGCTTTGGCTCCAGCAGGTTTTGATTAATTCATTTTTATCTTATGGACATATTTCTGTTTAGTTTGTTTAGGTACCTTTTGATTTGATCAATTCTTCCCATTTTTCCCATTGATCTGATTCCAAAATGATTCTTGAACATATATTTTTTCCCTTTTTTAATTATTCTCCTGTGCATGTTTACATATTTTAAATATGTGTTTTGGTTTAGATATATATTTTGATACATATTTTGGTTTTAGTAAATGCAGTTAGAAATATTAATTTATTTGATTATATCAGAATAATAAATGAAGTGATAATTAATAACAGAGCTCTGACGAGTTCTTAACAATTGGTTTTTACTCACATGGGTTCTTATTTTTGGATGTTTGTAATTTTTTATCAATATTTTAGTCAGATCAAACATCCTAGAACCACTCCCGTATTCAAAGTGACACAGTATTTAACTGGACACTAATAATCTCAGACAATTGCATATCTAGCAAGGCCTGGCATTCATGTTTCTTAGATCCTGTATAGCTCGTATCGCAGCAGTTCCTCAAAACTGACAAACTGGACCACGTGTCCAATTGGATGACCTTTATAAAGACCTCAAGAAGCAAAGGTCACCTCTTTTCCAAAGAGAATTGGCAAGTCTATTCTCCAAGAAGTACAACTGAGGCTGAAGATCGTTGCTGTCATCCCGCAGTGTCCCCGGACAATTAACCTCTGATCCCGGTGACAGGTACAGCGTTTGTAACTGTAAACGTCTGCTGCTTTCAAATGCAGGGAAGCCTGTTAGAGTCAGAGAGCTCTGATGCACCCCAGCGTTTCCCCTCCTGGTTTACAAGACGTTCTTAGCAGAAACTAAACAGAAACAATTAAAAAAGAGAGAAATCAGCTGGCTTGTTTACACAACGCTGCAAGATTTTGCAATAAATCACGCTGAGATTGTGACATCACTGCATCCAAATGCTTTCGCATTACAGCATTTCACTGCAGGAACGCTAATGCGTAACCCATCTCCTGTGCTGATTACCTTGAAATAAAAAAGACACAAGTTTAATTGCAGTGGCGTGTACGTGTGAGGAACATCCAGCGTGAAGCAGAAGCCGTCAGTGACGTCTGTGTGTGGGGCCGCAACCTCAATTACAAACCGCTTTAGCCTGCGTGAAACAAGATTCAGGCGGCAAATTAAGTCCGTCGTATGCTGTTTATTTATTGTGACGGGCCACAAAGGTGAGCGTGTGTCTTATTCTGGCATCAAAGTCTTCTTTTCAAAAAACATACATCTATTTTAATGCTCTCAGAAAAGAGCTAAAAGTAGTTTTTGGACGCCTGCAGAGTTTCTGTGCACAGAGCAGGGTTAATTGCTAACTAAAACTAAGTTGGAAACTTGATTTAAGAAGAAATTAAAAAAGACTTCAAATTAATAACACAGATTAAAATGATGAAATAAAAGTTGCTGAAAAAATTGTATGCTACAAATAATCAGATAAACATTGTATTATATAAAGTTTATTACATATTATATAAATTAAACAATATAAATATTTAATATTTGCTTTATTTTGTATGAAAATCCACAAGTGCAAAAAAAGTGATTTTATATATTCACAAAACCTCTGATGAAAGAGTAATATAAATTAAAATATAAAAAATGTTTTTGTTAGAAAAACTTCTTTTATGATGCAGTTTAAAGTGTTTTCTGTCTGTTTATTTATTTATTACATGCCAGATGCCTATAATTATTTTATAATTACAAAGACCACAATGAAAAGAAGACTTTGTGTTATCCTTGGCAAGTTGAGATGCATCCTGCTTTTATTGTCTAAATGAAATAGTTTTTAAACTATTAAATGTATTGAATCCTACATGAATATACTGTGCGTGGATTAAAGCAATAAATGAGAGACAGTGTTACAGTGATTTTGCTTCTGAAAAGGAGTGTAATTAGGCATGACGTGAAGCTGAAAACTCTCTTAAATGCTGTAAAATCATTATAATGGCCTCTCGGGGCTCATTTCTTTTATAAAATGGCAACAGCAGTTATATGAAATATGTTAATGATTATTAATTAAAGTTCCCACCACGATGCTAGAGTGTGTGGTTTCAAGTGTTGCTATGCAGAATGTCAGAGTGTTCTGTTGATATTAAGCAGTGTTATTATTGTTAAAGGCACACTATGCAACGTTTTTTTGTTTTACATCATCATTCCTTCTTTCAAAACGTGTTTTATCTTACCCTAATTTCACTATGGTAAGCCTATTGTTTATATTTTAGACCTGTCAGGATGGTTTTCGCTGGAAATTGCGTACATATGTCACTCGCCCGTGTGTGTCTCGTCATATACGTAAATAGAGAAAAGTTGCTCCGGCTACTCTGACGCGAGCGTGTATGGTGTGGGAGCGGTATAGGTTAGTTAGTTGTCACAACGAGTGAGAAAGCTAAATCTCCAACCTCTGGGGAATCACATGTTTTAAACAAACGTCAAACAGAGGAGAGTCTGCTGGCAAAAAGAGACAGCTCGTAATAAAACAAGAATCAACATTACCTTGACTTTTCGGAGATGGCGAGAACTGAGGTGACATTTTGTGGAGCGATGCGGAGATAGCATTATTATTATTACTCAACAGGTGAGAGAGGTATTTTATCGAACAGATAAATTGCAATATATAGCTCTCTAACAGAGTTCACCGTAAAGCATTATCTATTGTGAAGGGTCATTTCATTATGGTTGCTGTAGCGCTGTTCTGGAATTTATTTTCAAGGAAGTACTGTGTCTATTAATAGCTAAAGCTACAGTAACGTCTTCAGCTAGTCAGCTTGAGATCCTTTCCAACTGGTTCTATCTGGTTCTATCTCTTAAGCCTATAGTGAATGTTTTATGAACAGCAGGATAACCATATTCATCCACACAGTCACACAGAGCCGAAGCACAACCAAAATAATGTTCTTCCACAAAATTCATGCAGTTTTTTTTTATTTGTTAGAGGGACAAAAGTTACTTAGTGTATATTAACCTTTAAAATTGTTTATATATATATATACCGTAATAACATACAAACAACACTAATGATAGCACTGATCTTGCTAGAGTGTTGCAGGTGTTCTGTGTGGTTTCTTACTATAGCTGCATAAGCAAGGTATCATTTATGTCCCACAAAATAGTACAGGATGAGATAGGAGTTGTTAAACCTTACGAGGATGCTTGGCTTGGCAAACACTACTACTGGTCATCACAATAAACATTTTCCCCCAACAGACTAATGAAATGTATCACCATGGCACATTAACAAAGAATTCAATTTGCAGATTGCAGGTGTGTGTCCGGCACTGGAGAGATTTCAAGGAGCGGTTATGATGATTGATGTGTAAAATCTGATCATTTGGTTAATGCTGCACAACAGACACTCTTGACGTATTGATTCCAGTCCTCGTTGTGCAATGGAAACCGTTAGCGTGTTTATGCCGCTGGCATGGCAAGTGAATGAACTTGACCCTTGACTGAAATTGTGTTGTGTGAAAACACCTGAGAGGGGCGAGAGATAAGCTGGTTTGTCAAGGACGGAAGAAGCTCAGAAGTGCCGTCCCACACTTTCGCCGTAATTCAAAGTCACTGGCTTTATCAGAGCGAGCAAGAGGAGATTTTCTATTCATGTTTCTGAACAGCCCTCATCGCTGGATGCGTATCACCGTCTTCCTCCGACTGAACTCATTGGTTCCCAGTGGCCCACAGGTTATCAAAGCAGCCAATCAGATCCTCCCCCTCCCCTCCGGCTCTCATGTGATTAAATAGAGTGTGGATTGTGAGGGGCTGAATGTGGGTCACAGTACAGTAGCTCTTATAATTACAGGAGCACTGATGATATCATCATGGAGAACAGATCGCCTCTATATGCCGGTCGGGCCCGGAGCATCCAACCGGATAACATCGATAGTGGATATGGTCTCATTATGTGCTTCATACCTTGTTCACTCCATCTCACTCTCATTGCTTTCCCTTCATAGTCGTCTCTATAGCGCACAGGCCTGTAAAGGTCGAGCTACGAAGCTGATCAATACTGTGTTTTAACTTGGATTATTTTTGAACTATATACACTACCATTCACAAGTTTGGGGTCGGTAAGATTTTTTTTAAAGAAATTTATACTTTTATTAATCAATTGATCAAAAGTGACAGTAAAGACACTCTATTCATCAAAGAATCATGGTTTTGCTAAAAAATACCTTCATTGATAATACTCAGAAATGTTTCTTGAGAAGCAAATCATCATATTAGAATGATTTCTGAAGGATCATGTGACACTGAAGACTGGGGTAATGATGCTGAAAATTCACCATGAAAAATTTTTTTTTTTTAAATATATTCAAATGGAAAACAGATATTTTAAATTGTAATAATCTTTCACTTACTGTTTTACTGTATTTTTCACAATCAAGAGTAGAAGAGACTTTCCATTAATAAACTACTAAAATAGAGGCCAAAACTCTTTTTTTTTAACCCTTTATGACCTACCATAGAACAGTTCTGCCAGAGTATATCTTTGTATTTTTACATGCTGTGCTGTCATTCTTTTGAGCATTTTCATATGCCATACATCAAAATAATCCTTACTTTCCCCATTTGAAGGCTATATTTGTAATAAATCAATAGTAACTAGATAAATATCTCAAAAGTGCAATAAAAATAAAAAATAAAAAAAATCATATTTTTTTTCTACATGTTTTATTCAATACAGAAATTTGATAAATGCCAACCTCAAACTTGTCAATGTGAAAAACGTGCATAAAACGATTTTAAACTATACAGAATTGATTTGAACTGTTTACATAAATTAGTTTCTAAGATACACTCATTTATAGGTCTGTACAAATTGCGTAATATGCGTTTACAAATACAAAAGAAAAACAAACAAAAAACAAAAAACACAAAAATGCATTGCACATCATTTCTTTCTTTGGCTGCATACCTGGCTTTCTTCCTGATAAAACAATTTAAAACTATACAGAATTTATTTGAACTGTTTACATAAATTAGTTTCTAAGATACACTCATTTGAGTCTGTACAAATTGCGTAATATGCGTTTACAAAAACAAAAGAAAAACAAAGAAAAAAAAGAAAAAAAACACAATGCACTGCACGTCATTTCTTTCTTTGGCTGCACACCTGGCTTTCTTCCTGGGACGGATCTATTCCTTCAAGAAAGTCGGCTTCGTCCTTGAAACGGAATCTGGAGCCGATGAGCAGACGGAGAGTTCATCTTCATCGGACGCAATTAGTATTGCCAAAACATCCGCGTCCATGTACTTTCGTTTAGACTATGTTACGTGCGCGCGCGTATGTGTGAATGTGCTTGCATTTGTAAAAGTGTATTTGTGAGTGTGTAAAGGAGAAATAAATGATAAAATGAAGCAATGATAAAAAGACAATAACGAAAAGAAAGAAACATACCAGTACAGCAAATGGGAGTCAAACGCATGGTCAAATGACGCAGCGTGTGACGTCACAACATGTGACAACCTTTGGGGTCATAGTGCACAGAACGTGATACGTCAATGAGCATCGGAAGATGTAACTATCAATCGCACATCTACAGAACATGTGTGCAAAGACGTGCAATGCATTTTTGTGTGGTTTTTTTTTTGTAAACGCATATTACGCAATTTGTACAGACTCATTAGAGGGTGAAAAGAACGCAACAGGAGCATGTTGGAGGCTTGATCTGAACATGTTACATCTCTGGTTTTGTATGCAAAAAGAGTTATTGAGCTAGCCATTTGGTTTCAGTTTCTATAGGCTCTTAAACAGACACACGCAAACGGGAGCGCCGGCGCTCCCGTCGGTCTTAAAGGGTTAAAACAGATATTAATGAAATGAGGTGCTTGAGGTGATCATCAACCCTCATGAGGTCCAACTAAACCAATTATATGAGCTGTTTTATGTGTCAGCACTAGAATCTGTGTATAAATTAATAAATGACATTCATTCAATGACAATTCATTATTGCTATTGGTAAATATAATTAAGAAGTTAAATTTATTATTATAATTTTTTTATCTGACATATGAATCTTGGGTTAAACTTTATTTTAAGGTGTCATTGTAATTATATATTAAAGTACTGAGTAATATTAATTAACAACATGTACTTGCATGTAGTTATGCATAATTTACTGTTATTGCTGTGGTAAGTACATGTAACATATGTAACAAGGACACTGTAAAATATTATTAAACCATTGTTTCAATTGTAGTTGAGAAGGTCAAGACGTCTGGGGTGGGACGGGCCAAAGATCTCCTTTTAAGGGCTTATAGAGACATTCGATGTGTTTTAAACTAGCTACTTTTGGTGTTTTCTTATTATGATAGATAATAGTCTGTCAAACATTTTTAATTGTTCTAACATGGGAAAACATTGGATTTATACATCTAATGCCTTAAAAAAATTGTTGTAAAAAGGTGTACAATATTCAAGGACTCAAAGTTGATGTTATGGTTATTACATGTTATGCGGAGAGGTAATGAAGTAAAGAAACAACAGTGCAGACATATATAACAAATGTTCAGCAACTACAATAGTAAATCACAGACAACAAATAAGACCGATGGGACAAAACAAACAACAAAAAGCAGTTTTTTTTTTGTGTCAAAACACTGGAGACAATAATCTTATTGAAGTGTGCACTTAAAAAGTAAGACTTGTCAGAGGTAAACTCTAGATAGTTGAGTCACTTGTCATTACTTGCAGGCTTTTTGCATTATTTGATGGCTGCGGCGGTCTCAGTCGATTTGTGCTAGCTGTGCTAATGTGTTTGTAGCCCAAGGCTTCTCTTCCTGTCTGCTGTATTCTTTCTCTCATCATCTTTATACCTCCACTAATGTTGCCTGCAGTGAATTGAAATATTGGCAAAGCTGTTCAAGCATTTATCATACAGAAAGTATCTGCGGTTAGTAATCAGTTACATTCGCTTCATAATTGTGTTCCATGTCCTCAGATGTTTGATTCATTGCATAGTTAATCAATAGCCGCAAGAGCTAAAGCATTTTCCTAAACGCCAACCATTGTCCGATACTCTCAGCAACTGTTCTCGAGACGTTCCCTGAAGCTGACTCAGCCGATGGCGGTGACCTTTTCAGCGGCTTCACCCCAGCATGAGACAGACGCAGGCTGAAGCTGTAGCACGTGTTGGTGGATCTTCTCTCTGTTGTCAGCGAGAGCTATTAGGAGCGACGGAGGCCTGATTACTGATCCTGAGAACAATGGCTGAGGATGAGCTCTCCAGATGGACTGCTCTCTGTTCATGAGTCTCATGGCAGAACATGACATGAGGAACCGTGTTCCACCGTATGGTTGGAGGGCTCTGCTGGGTTGTACGTGGAAATGTGCGTGACTCATTAACAGAAGGGCCGTTTCATTAGACATTTCATGATATCAAGGCTTGTGCAACATTCCACACTGAATGGATTTTAAATTGAACTTAAATTTGAATTGAGGGAGCAAACAGGATGCAGAATTGATTTTGAATATGAATAGAACAACGCTATCTCACGACCAATTCGTACAAATTCGTCTGAGTGAGTAAAAGGTGGCTAATTTGTCTAAACCCCATGATGGGTATAGGTTTAGGGGCGGGGTCAGGGGTAGGTCATTCCTACGAATTTGGCAACTGGTAAAATATGTACGGTTTAGCAAAAATCTTACAAATTCGTAACGTATGAATTTATACGAATTAGCCACCTTGTAAAATATGTACGAATTGGCGTGAGATCGGGTTGGAATAGAATCAAAATGAATTGAAATTCACATTGATTAACTATTTTTTAACTAGAAATGCAGTTTGAATGTTGACAATGTTGGATGGGTGGATGGATGTTTGAAATACCACCTATTTAGCCTATATATTTCATCCTTTTTTTATAAATTAGCATTAACTTCTGTTTATAAATCGAGCATATTACTTTTTTTTTTTTTTTTTTTTTTGATAGATAAACTTCTGTTAAATAGTTTTTAATTTAACTTCTGATAAATATATCATTTCTATTTCTATTTACTTAAAATTTGTTGTCCAGGGTGGAAAAGCACTTAATTTCCCAGAATGCATCATGTGAGAATCCCAGAATGCATATCTTTTAATTGCAATCCAGTTCAAACTCTGGCCAATTCACTTATTTACACTAATGAATTGAAAGAGAGCCAAACCTTCAAAATTCAATTCTGAATTTTGCACAACCCTGCTGATATCATGCAACTGCAGTTTGTAACTTGCCATCTTACAGTGGCTCAGTGGGTCGTACTGTTGTCTCACTGTAAGGTCTCCGGTTCCAGTCCCGGCCTTTCTGTGTGGAGTTTGCATGTTCTCAATGTGTCGGCTTGGGTTTCCTCCGGGTGCTCCGGTTTCCACACAATCCCAAAAAATGCAGTTTAGGTGAATTGGAGACACTAAATTATCCATAGGTGTGTGTGTGAGTCCTGAGCCATGCAATGGGGAGGTTTGGGGAAAGATATGACAGTACATACCTCCCAACATACCCCAGGAAAAATCATTGCCAAGAAAATTCATGGTCAATCTCTTGCATAGAGCTATCTACAGCAACAGATGGCCATACAATCACCAAGAGTCAGATACAACTGGAATGGTTAAAGAGAGAGAGAGAAACCTTGCATATAGTGTTGTTTTTATATGCGTCCTGTTCACAATAAAGCACTCACATCTGCAAATCCTGGGCCTTTTTTGGGACACATTGTGAAAAATGTCTGTTGGGACTAAAACTATACCAATATCAGCAACGCGTCCCTTCTGTTTCCTTCAGGTACGACACCATCACAAATCAGTGGGAGACCGTGTCGCCGCTTCCCAAGCCTGTTCATTCGGCAGCTGCCACCGTATGTGGAGGAAAGATCTTCGTGTTCGGCGGTGTGAACGAGGCTGGACGCTCAGCTGGTGTTCTGCAGTCTTACGTCCCGCAGACCAACACCTGGAGCTTTATAGAGTCCCCCATGATCGGTAAGTAGATCATTTGGGAATTTACAGGAATTCACTAATGGAAATTGTTAATTTGTGCATCTGAATTTCCACCCAAAGACAATTTAAAAACAGGTATTTGTCAACACGGCACCAGAAGGTGGTTCTGTATATGTGCTCTGGCTTCTTGAAAGGCTTTTATGAGGTAGTTTGCTTTGCTCATGGGCTCAATCGTAGCAGAAGAACAGCAGGACTGAGATGGCAGAGTGGGACTCAACATCTTTACTTGCAGTAGGAGGTTTTTCAGGCTTCAATTAACTCAGCGATTGCTGTGCTATGGCATCATAAAAGCCATTTCATAAACTACATTAACTTGGTAATTAAATTAAGTTGCATGCAGTCCGTGGAACAGATAAACATGGATTATTTTTCATTTGTCCAACCTTTAATCAGAGATGCTCGTCTTCCCGTGATCATCTCTAATAGTTGTAACGAGTATGTTTAAATGTAGCTGCACACAGACAGCACAGAGTTCATCACTGTTTGGAGATCATATGAAATAGCTAACTAAAATGAGACCTTTTACATCCATTATACTCAACTGTATATTAACTGGCACTGGAGATGCAGCGGTAATACTGTACAATAAGGTTGTATACGTTAAAATGTATTTAATGCAATAGCTAATGTAAAACAATAGTGAACAGCAATGCTTTTAATGCATTTATTAATCTGTTCATTTTAATTTCTTCATACACTAATACATTTACCACATATATATATATATATATATGTATGTATGTATGTATGTATATATGTATAAAAACCACCTCTGTCAAAAATGAGATAATAATATTGAGTGAATGCTCTCCGCACATAATATACGCTCATCAAATACTTTCACTTCAGACTCACTAAATCCCAACCTCAGCCCAATCAGAAATGCCGGGTACTTGGGTAGAAAGCCTGATAAAAAAAAATTATATTAAAGAAAACATTAGACGGACGTATAGGCTTTTGCATCTGAAGTCTTCATATACACCACTGTTCAAAAGTTTGGGGTCAGTAAGATTTTTTAAATGTTTTTAAAAGTAGTATATTCTGCTCACCAAGGCTGCATTTATTTGATAAAAAACAAACAAAAAAAACAGTAATATTGTGAAATATTATGACAATTTAAAATGACTGTTTTCTATTTGAATATATTTTAAACTGTAATTTATTCCTGTGATCAAAGCTGAATTTTCAGCATCATTACTCCAGTCTTCAGTGTCACATGATCCTTCAGAAATCATTCTAATATGATGATTTGATGCTCAAGAAACATTTATGATTATTATCAATGTTGAAAACAGTTTTATTTCATGATGCTATGATGAATAGAAAGTTCAAAAGAACAGCATTTTTCTGAAATCTAAAGCTTTTGTAACATTAAACACTACCGTTCAAAAGTTTGGGGTCAGTAAGAATTTTATTTTTATTTTTGGGGGAAATAAATAAAATAAATCAATACTTTTATTCATCAAGGATGAGTTAAACTGATCAAAAGTTACAGTAAAGACATTTATAATGTTAGAAAATATTCTATTTTAAATAAATGCTGTTCTTTTGAACTTTCTATTCATCAAAGAATTTTGAATAAAATTTGTACACAACTGTTTCAACACTGATAATAATAATGAATGTTTCTTGAGCATCAAATCATATTAGAATGATTTCTGAAGGATCATGTGACACTGAAGACTGGAGTAATGATGCTGAAAATTCAGCTTTGATCACAGGAATACATTACAGTTAAAAATATATTAAAATAGAAAACAGTCATTTTAAATTGTCATAATATTTCACAATATTACTGGGGTTTTTTGTGTGTGTGTTTTTTATCTAATAAATGCAGCTTTGGTGAGCAGAATATACTTATGTGTGTGTGTGTGTGTGTGTATATGTGTGTGTATTTGTTAACATTAGTTAATGCACTGTTAACTAACATGAACAAACAATGTACAGCTGTATTTTTATTAACTAATTTTTAACAAAGATTATAAAATACTGTAACAAATGTATTGCTCATTGTTAGTACATGCTAGTTAATACATTAACTAATTTTAACTAATGAACCTTATTGTAAAGTGTTACCGTATTATCATATTTCTACATTATATGTAAATAATTTACAATATAAAACGCAATAAAAAAAATTCTAACGTGGATCTAACGTTAAACAGTATTAAACAATAATCTAGGTTCAAGTTTATAAATAATAATATGTTTTACTTGAGTACACTATTTGAGAATAAATACTAGCATTGTGAGTAAGACAACATGTTTCCTGGCAGAGTTTCTGGCTCTATCTCACTGATTGACCGGCCTGTAAGTCTTTGTGTAATGTTCCTTTAGGCTTTTTTTACCCAGAGTGAAGGAGTGCCATTCATATTTCCCCTGCCATGTCCAGTCAATGACCTAACGCTAAAGGCTTTTAAGAGGTTCATTTCCTCAAAGTCCCAGTGTGATTCTGTTGTTCGCAGACCTGCAGTCAGTAGTAAACACTTCTGAGCAAACAGCCAGTGCCAACAAGACAAGCTGTCTGTGAAGGTCGAGCAGGCAAAGTGCCACTGGAAGTGCATGATGCCACGTGGACTGTGGAGAATTGATTGCAAACAATTGCTTGTACAAATTACACAAGATTGCAGGGCGTCTTTAGAGTACAGGCACATTAAAAAGTGATTCAGGGAGCCTCTGGACAGTCTGATGAGTTATCACTGAACCGGCTCCCAGTCTCCGCGAGCGCTCGCGACTGGGCTCTGCTAGTGCTCAGTCAGAGCGTGTCGGGCCGCCTCGAGCTGCCTCGACTACAAACATCCCTTAGGTCTCTTAAACTACCAGTGCGAAGGGTAGCCAGTGTTTATAAAAGCATGTTCAAAGCATGTCAATTGGCCAAGCAGCATTTTGAGACATCCATCAGAGTGAAAAGGCAGTGTGAGATGGGTTTGACTGAAGTTGTCTCACATAAAACGCTTCAGCTTGTTTATTGAGTACCGAAGGTTGTTGCCGATGTCCTCGCCTCATTTTCAACCCAGCTCTCTGGGAATCTAGCTATTCAAACGACTCCTTTCCCTTTTCTTTCGTTTTTAATGGCTTTTCTCTGCCGCGTTTTGCCTCTCCCGAAAATTGAGCGAGACACCTCTGCAAATTGGTGGCACGGACTGTTGTTGTTGTTGTCTTGTTTCACTCTCAAAAAGCTGAATCCCTCATGTCTCCATTGTGCCAGATACAAGTCCCCCGTTTGATTGAAACCTTGAGACCTCTTGCCGGTGGCAGATTTCAGCATCAAAGAAGCAGACCGAGCTTTGCCGTGACGTTCGAGCCCCTCGAGTAGCAGCGGCAGGCAGAACGTGGGCCAAACCCAACAATGAGCTCTGCTGATAGCATCAGCGTTGGGTTAGAAAACGAGACAACAAACAGATAAACAGACTGCGTGAGATTAGGACTTAACAGACGCCGGCAACTCAAACTGCTTGTGAGAATGCATGCGCTTATGATGTAAACAAAGCATTCAGGGAGTTTAAATGAAGTGACTCGGCACAAAAGCAGTCGTTTTGTGAGGGGAATAAAGACGTGTTCGAGGGGGGGCGCCAGAACTGTGCTCTCGTTACAGAAGACGATCCCTCCCCCTGGGTTATGCCGCCGATCAATTCGACAACGCTTGCTGTGACTGATGCTGGTTGGAGTGCTATAAAAAGAGGGAGTTATCTAGACCGTCACTCAAAGTCGAGCGACGGGGTTTTAATGAGAAGCGCCTGGCATTCACGCCGCCAAGCGAGAGCCCATCTCACACTTCCTTTTCAACCATTAAATCCAGCGGCTGTTTTACAGATCGCTTCTGTGCTCGGCTTCTCAAGCGAGGAGCATCAGTCGAAGGTGCGGGAAAAACAAAACAAAACAAAAAAAAAACCTTGAACGAAGCCACGTGAATTATTCATAGGTGTAATAAATTGGCCCAGCTGTAATCGTTTGGGAGACAATTTCTGTCAGAAAGCGAAGCCTGATAGCCTCTCTCTTGCATTCGGCTCGACGGCCTTTTCCGTGTTCACGACCATGCGTTGGGCTGTCAGTCATTTGCCTGCTCATGAAAAGATGTGATTATTTCTGTTTCTTGGCCATTTACCCCGTGTGAAGAAGGATAGAGTGAGTAAAACCTGTCACATTGTGAAGGGTCTGCGGGTATTACAGAGGTAATTTCCTCTGTTTGGAATCATTAGGTGGAACAGGTGCCATATATCTGTTTGCCATAATTTGTCATTCTCCGCTTAATAACGTAAAGCATAAAGGATATAGGGATGTGGGGAATGGAATGTGGCATAAAGAGGCAGAGAAAATCATAAATGCATTACAAATGGTGCTTCAAACCCTATTTCGTAAGATTGCATACTTACAACGTCACATAGGAACCACACAGTATGGTAGTACTCGTTTATTATCTACCGTTTCACAGGAATCTTCCCGAAAGAACATTGTAAAGTCGTGCTGAAAAGAATTTAGATGTCGTATTTAGATGACCCATCAGCCGTATGATTTACTTGTAGCTCCTAAAAGCACAGTAGATCTTTTCATTGAGCACAATGTGTAAGCAGACCCATGATAATGCCAACATAACGGCATTAATCCAGGGAAAAAAATGCATCTGTGGCTGGAACGTACATCAGAGAAGTAACTTCTGTTGTTCTCTTTCCTCCTGTGCTCCTTTTGGGCTTATTTAGATAACAAGTACGCTCCCGCTGTGAGCCTCAATGGTTTTATCTTCATCCTGGGAGGAGCCTACGCCCGAGCCACCACTATCTACGACCCAGACAAGGGCAACATCAAAGCCGGCCCCAACATGAATCACTCCAGGCAGTTCTGCAGGTTGGTCTAATGAACAGTAGATTGCGCTACGCCATGCAATAAACGATGTTCCACATTACAAATGGTGTAGCATAAATGAAAGGAAAACGGTCTCTTGCTCTTCCTCCCCCAGTGCGGCGATCCTAGACGGGAAGATCTATGCAACGGGAGGGATTGTGAGCAGCGAGGGACCAGCGCTGGGCAACATGGAGACCTTCGACCCATGCACGAACACGTGGACGCTGCTGCAGAATCTGCCGTGTCCACTTTTCAGACACGGATGCGTGGTTATAAAGAAGTACATTCAGAGTGGCTGAGGACAAGTTTGACTCTGGACTACTCTAATGTCACGAACTGGCCTAAAACAGCCCATCGAGCTCCAGCCAGCCAACCTGGGTGGAACGCGGTCGGACCATCGTGGTCAAGATTTAGCAAAGGATCCGTAGCGTAGCTCCCCCTCAGGTGTCGTGCCATTGGAACGACATTCTAGGTCAGCCAAATGCATTTTTTTAATATTCCCTCTTCAATGTTTTTGTTCTTCTCCCACATCATGTTTCTTTGAGAAGGTTCCCGTCACATTGGTAGTCATGTCATGAGATGAGAAAATGGGATTGTGTGTCGTATATAAAGGTCAGTTGCCTCGTAAAGGGACTTCAGCAAGAAGCTAAAGGATGTCGATGCTAGTCATGTAGCCCTCCAGCGAGGGTCAGCGCTACAGAGACGGGAAAGAACAAAGGCCCTCCTGGACTCCAAAGCACAAAATACCAGAACCTGTGATGCCCAGAGGAGTTTTGTTTCATTTTGTTCTGTGTAAATCATTCTACCTTTTCTTTGTGGGTTTTTAATCCTTGTTTTATTCCAATCCACGAGCCTGCAGCCATGGCAGAATACAGATGGAGCAAGATGGAAGGAGAAACTTTGTATTATACGGAAGATATGTATATTTTAAAAACCAATGAAAATTGTGTATAAATGTTTTTAGAAAAATTCAATGGATTGAACAATGTCTGTAAATCTGTACCCTATCGGAACAATTTACGTTATTAATGCTGAAATACATATCCAGAATTCTAAAGAAACATGTTGACTGGTCATTTACGTATCACTCATTTACATAGAGCTGACCAAGGAATTTCCTTACAGGTTAGATCACCCAAAAATTATTTTAGAAATTATCCCATAATTCACTCACCCTCAAGCCATCCAAAAATATATTTTTTAAATGTTTTTATCAGTCATATATTTTTCTTTCAAAAATGCATCACTTTAGAAGGCATTTATTAACCTCCGAAGCTGTATGGATTACTTTTATGATGGATTGATCACTTTTGGGTGAACTAACCCTTTAATTTGGTCATTTGTGGCTAACTTTTAGAGAGCACGCACTTATGAAAAGCAACTTCTTACTGATTAAATGTCAATTCATTAAAGAAGGGACTGTCTTTTCCACAACATTTTAAAAATGTGCCTTTATAAAATCCCTGATAACTGAGTGAAGCCAGAGACTTATTGCAAAAGCTGGAGACTTTTGGAAGTCAACAAATGTAATGTATATGTGAAGAACGCAAATGTGTTTTTTTATTGGTCAAACTTGCACTTGCGGTTTTGCTATTTGCTATTCAAACTTTCCAATTTATGAACACAGCACACGGTCCAAATGTGCTGTACCCCTCATTACAACTCAAGACAGGACTCAGATTAAAATGAAAACACCTAGAGAAAGTTCAATTTGCACCTTTTATTCAAGTATATCACAGCAGTTTATTTCAGAAATTACAGTAAATATATCATTTCACAAAAGAAGGACTGCAAGGAAGGACAGAACAGTATGTGTGGTTTTGATTTGCTTCATAAAAGTACATACAAAAAGGAACAAATTCTGGTACAACTCCAAAAAAAACATTCCCTCATCCTTGTAAATCCTTAAAGGGGTATAAATCTACTGATTAAATGAAAGTAACTAAACATAAACCATTATTTGCAAACAAGATAAACTTCTCCAACATAAAGCATTGACAAACTTCTGAACACAACTGGGTTTAGTGGGTCATATTTACCTACATGCTATTGTTCTATGGACTTCCTACTGTCAGTTAAACAATCTGAATTAAACTCTGGTCAACTAAAGTTAAAGAGCTTTAACTTGTAGTCAAACACATAGAACTACATAGACTTTCATGCCCACATTGTACCATTTTTAATGCAGGATTTAAGAGTTGATGCTCTAAAAAATATATTAGTGGTGCTTCTAAATGTGACATTTCCTTTCCACACAATGTGCTGACCAAGATTTGATTTTCGATTCAGGGCCAATTACAATATGCAATCAAATAGCTTTGCAAACAGGGCGCCTTGTGAATTGGCATCAATTGAATCTCGTTTTTTCCAGATACATTTGTGTGATACGCACACGTGGTCAGCATTACAGTAGTTTCTTCCATGCTCCACCAATTAAGCATGTTGACGATACTACAGGTGATGGAGAGGGACCCGAAAACACACATTAGCCACATGAACTTCCCCTTCATCCTCTACAGTAATATTTGAAAATGAAAAAGAAGCCTAACCACCATCATCATATCCACTCTTATGGAATAAATATTAATGCAGCAGAGACCTGAGACCAGTAAACCCCGTTTCTGAACGTCGTGCAACACCTGCTACAAAAAATGTGCCACAACGTGTCTCAGCACAAATTTCATGTAACAATGTTTCCAATTAGTTTTGGTTGAACAAAATGTTGATCATGTTTATATCATTACTTAATAAATAACAAATGGACAGGCAATAGCACCAAGGAAAATGCGACTGCGAAGATTGAGGGAAATTAAAAAACATGAAACGGACTGAAGGTAAGAAACATGGCCACTAATATAAAAATCATGGGATGCACATGTAGAAAAAAAAAAAACCTGAAATATACAGTATATAACATTTCAATGCCATTTCTTTTCTCGGCTCAAAAGCAGGACAACCCAAAAATGAAATGCTGAGAAACAAACCCGAGGATTACTGCAGCAGCCACATGACGAGCTCATGTCGGAGAGGCGGTCCAGTACCTTAGCTTGAATTTCTGAAGGGCGCAGTGATATTACAGAGGTCAACAAATACTGTTTGTCAGTAAACAGGTCATTACTTTTGTCTCTTCGCATGAAAACAACTTGCTGAGGTAGCTGTGCTTCTGTCTCTCACACACACACTGCAGTAGTCCAAAGCTAACTTCTAGTTTTTTTCCTTTCTTTTGCATATGTCTTAAAAAGTGTTATTTTAATCCCCTCTTTTTTCCATTTTGTTTATAGCACCGAATCCGAGACAAGGTCACAGCGACTCTTGAACCTGGATCAACGTTCTTTACAAAGCGTTGAAAGCTGAGAGTTAACACAAGTTTGAGAGGGGGAGTTAATGATACTTACACAACACCAAAATTGAGATATTAATGCAACAGCTAAGAACCAAGGATTTAGCACAATATTAGACAGTTAGCACAATGGAAACACTATAAAAGAGCAAACAAAAAAAATATAGTAATGCTTCACGTTCAAAAATTCAGCACTGCCTAGACTGCCATTGTAGCTTCAACGATTTGCACATCAAAACATCGCTGATATTTTTACTCCAAATTTGTGATATTACAATATAAATGGATGGAAAATGAAAGCCTCATTATTTGATGAAGATGTTCGGGTCGGTGACTTGAGAAGAGATTGGCAGACAATTAATTGCAACATACACCACATATTTGTATCGAAGTCTCTTAAAACATCTGGAAAGGGTTTGTAGCCCTGTGGCTTGTCCACAAGCACCGATAGCCTGTGAGATACTATTTCAAAGTTAAGGCACACGCTAGGCAGTGCAATCTCCAGATAATCTACTCGTAAATCCAGTAAACCAGAAAAATGCCAAAATAAATAAAGCAAACGATAAAGCCCATGAGCTACTCCTAGGGGAGAAATATGTGATGGTCTAAAATACTACTATTCCTCTCCTAAAGATTCTATTTTAACCAAAATCTGTCCATTTTTTTTTGTTTTTGTTTTTTGTTTCTACAAAACTTATCGTTGGAATAGGAGAACACAATCTCATTGTTCACAGGGAAAAGTTGGTTTACAATAGAGAGGCCTTGCAAAACTTACAATTAACATCCAGTAGAAAACAACTTGTCACTAGACGTCCCTACAAAACGTGTTGTTTTTTTCCAGCAGGAATATCTTCTATGTGGCTAAAAAGTGTTGATAATCTCAATGGTGACGAGGTGTGACATCACAGGAGTGGTGGACGTAGAAAGAGGGCGAAGTAGTTTATTTCCACAGTAAATGAGCGACTGACTGGAGCCGTAGGACATCACACCATCCGTATACAGTTTTCCACTGCTGGTGACGAATCTGTGTGTATGTGTGTTTGCTTCCAGTAGACAGAGGCTGAGGTTGCTTTGTGACATCACACAATCTTTTATTTTGTACTGTTTGTTTGTGTTTTGTTTGCTTATTTATGAGAACAAGGAGCAGCAGATGGAAAAGAAAAAGCAAAAAGCAAAACAAAACAAAACAAAAAAAACAATAGCACCCAATAGCACCAGGAACAATCATCGGCAATTGGCATGTATGAGAGTTTACAAAAAAGAAACGAGCAAAAACGAAACCTCCAGGAGTTTTTGTGTTTGGTTCTGTTTCAGGTACCTGAGATGATAGCACCAAGGTCGCCTTTGTAAGCCTTTGTTTCAAATGTCTGCACTCCCCCCCCCCCCCCTTCCCGCTGTCATTCGAGACCGAGGCGTCCAGACCTGCTCCATGTTAAGGACTTGGCTCAGAGCGCTGGCCTCTCCCTCTTCTATCAAAAGAGTCTCCAATCACATTTCTCTCTGAAAGCCCTCTATTCATCACAGGAATGTTTCGAAAATGCTCAACTTGCCTCTCCATCGCCTGCAAATCAACAGACAGAAACATAAAAGAAATTAATGGCATGTTTCGTTAAATGTGAATTTCTTAAAAAAAAAAGAAAAGAAAAAGGAATACATTGTATTCATGTATAACTATGTATATATGTCATTATACTATTTTAATGGATAATGTGTGAACGAAAGCAAGATGAACGACATAAAAGTACATTTCTGTAGGTCATTCTGTGGACTAGATATATAACTATATGTACAGAACTACATAAACATAACTTATTTTATTATTACTTAACATTTTTATTACATTATAATGTTTCATTATACACTACCATTCAAAAGTTTGGGGACTCTTTTTTTTACATTTTTGAATTTATTTGATGAAAAATACAGTAAAAGCCATAATAATGTGAAATAATTACAATTTAATTATTTAAATACATGTTTTGTATTTGAATATATTTTAAAATGTTATATTAATTTAGGAATTTTAATGATTTATTTTATTTATCCATCTTCTGCATGGCATTATGGGTATGATAGCTATAAATGTCATGACTAATTCAAACCATCATGTCAAATGTGAGGAGGAGGACATTTCATGTAAAAAGGGACTAAATCAAAGCTATCAGAGTTTGGTTTAGAAAGAAGTTTTTGGACTATTTTTATAACATGTCCTTACGATGGGACGTTTCCAACATAAAATCTTAAAACCATTTTTTTTTTTTTTTTTTAACAACACAGTGACAAATACAAAATATAATTGCCATTTAAAGTGATAGTTCCCCCAAAATATAAATTCTGTCATCATTTACATGTCTTTCACAAACTGTATGACTTTCACAAAAGGAGACATTTTGTAGAGTGACTTGAGCTGCTCTCTTCCATACAAAGTCAAATGTGACCAGAAGTTGTTAAGCTCCAAAAAGCAGCACCATAAATGTATTCCATATCACTCTGTGTTAGAAACAGAACTTAAAATTAAGATATAGGCCTAGTTAGTTAATAATCCAGACTTCCTCATCAGCTTTTAAAAAAAAAAAAAAAAAAAAAAAGCAGTGTGCAAATCCTGGATGATTACTGTTTTCTGCACCTTGTTATTCTTCTAGTTATTTTCTTGTGGCAAATGAAACGGGAAGTCTCGAACATTCACAGAAAATAGCTAACTGCAAAATAAGGTAGATAAATAAGTTTTCTTTTGTGCTTTTACAACTTCAAAATCATACAGGTTTTGATAGACATGAAAGTGAGTTATGATGTCAGAACGTTGATTTTTGGGTGAACTATACTTTTAATACACAGCTATGAGAAGCAGAATTTTAGACCAATGAGATTCCGCTGTGGGCGGAGCTAAGAGCATAAAAAAATAAACCGTAATCAAGCCGTCAACTTTATGACATCATAAAGTGGAGTTCTAGCCATACACAACACATTCTTTAAAAACAGACATGGATTTAATACAACTCTTTGTCTGACATGGTAATTCTGGTTGAGGTCAAAGTATACGGCACAGGACAATGCGTGAACAATTAACAAAATCATGTCCAATTTCTGCTATCCTCTGTGGATCCCAGCTCCGGTCCACCGGGTGCAAAAGATCCAACGATCTGACCGAGATTAAAATGTAAACACATACAGCTTTTCCAGATGGTCTCGATCTCGAATCATCCTGGAATTAATAAATACGACTCCATTAGGGTGCTCTCAAAGAGGAATTGGTACACAACATGCAAATTAGCCCTCAGTCAAGCCGGCCGTAATTCCTTGGAGCAATTCTAATCTGTTTCTGCTGGGCAGCTACCATTACTATTGTATTTGAGAACAGCGCACATAATTTCCCAGGAGGACGTGCGAGAGCTCTCTACCATTGGCGCGGCAGTGTAATTTAGACACACAGCAGCTGTTCGGTGTGCCGTGTTCAATCACTGTGTATCCATCTCCTCTGAGCCGCTGTCACACACGACACATGACTGAACTGAACATTATGAGTCATTAGACAGGATAAAGCTACTAGTTAATAAGGTTTTTTATATTTTGTATTAAACTGGCTCAGCAATTATTACTACAAATAATTGAAGATAAAACTATGTAGTCATCATTTTGCAGTCATTATAGCTAAAATACAGGAGGTACTAAAACATGTTTAGGCCACATATATGTATGGTCTAATTCAGTTTCTTTAGCAGGTTTTGCTTCAGAACCCAAAAGAATAAAATAAATAAAATGGATGTATTTAGGAGGTGGAAATGAGCACACAAAATAAAATTATAGCACAAAAGTTTAACGAAATGACCATAAAATCGAACAAACTGTAGAAATATAAAAAATAATCAAATAAAATCACGTCTATGGACATATTTCACATATTCTCCTGCGTAGCGGTACGTCTAATCATGAACGCGATGACACATAGATTTATTTATAAGTTTGAAATCAGAACACAAAATTAAAAAAAATGAGAGTAATTTATTGTGAAGCCGTATTTAAAGTGTCATGAAACCCCCGTTTTAGCCTGATCGTTTACACCTCAGCTTTGAAAAAGACAAACAAAAAAAGCTGTGGAAAAGAGGGAGTGTAGAGGGTGGGAAGAGGAGAGAAAACAACCAAAGAAACACAGCCATGTAACACACTTATTTCCCAGACAAATTATTATTAAAATATGAGCGGAGAATTTTATAAGAATTTTTGGTCTACATTAGTCTTCTGTGTATCAGAATAACCCATAGTGTCATTGCGTTCATGATTAGACGTACCGCTGTATCAGTGTCCTTATTTGTAGTGTTGCTTTCGTCAACGAAAATGATGACGAAATATTCTCGTCAACGAACCGTTATCACCTGACGAAAACGAGACGAGACGAGACGTAAATGCTGGTCATGTGACGATGACTAAAATACATGTATAATGCAATATCGTTGACGAATAAAAACGAGACTAAATGTGGTTTACAAAATAAAAACTATGCTAAAATGTCTCTTCATTTTCGTTGACCAAAACGAGACGAGACGAAATGTTATAACGTCACGACGAATGAGAAAATTGTGTGTGAACCCATAGCTTTGTCGGGTTTAAATTCTGGTTTGCGATCTGGTCACCCGATTATCAGCGAATTTAACAATATTACTCCATTAGTTATTCTATTAAAATGTCTCATTGATATATTTGACACATTCATAATCATTACTTTTGCCGGTTCTTTGTGACAGCTGTTATGTGCGTTATTGGCAGCGTCTCTGGTTATGTTTCTTCATTGGTTCGCTTTTAATTAGGCCTATTATATTCATATTATTTACTGTGGTAAAGTAGAAAAACGCTGTAGGACAGATAGCCTACATTTGTACTTGCATGTCAAATTATTCTTAACACAGTTTGTGCTTGTTATATTAGACATAGGGCGCGTCAAGTTTAGTTGTAAAGCGCGCTTCACACGCGCGGGTGATTTTTAGTTTCACTTTCTCTGGCAGCGCAATCTCAAACATAGCCTAAATATCTCGCCCTTGTGAAGGATAAAATTCGCTCTTCAGACCAATTTACATCAAGTAGAAAACACGAAGTTATCATTTAAAGAGATCGATGGTCTCTTTCCTGCTCGTGTCCCACATCCCTCTCAGAGCGCAGAGTATAGGCTATATCACACGTCTTTGTGTGGAAATATAAAACGAGTTTACATTTTTTTTAAATAACCCCACCACCGCCGGTAGTTGGTCCATTACCACCGCGGTGTTAAAAAAAAAACTGCCACCGTCACAGCCCTAAATATACTAAATATAATAAGATAACCTTGTTTGAAATTCTATATTGACTGGGTTAAATAGAATTGCATTACTAAAAAGAGACTAAAATACAATTTTCATTGACTAAAACTAGACTAAAATGTCATCAGTTTTCGTCGACTAAAACTAGACTAAAATGTCATCAGTTTTCGTCGACTAAAACTTGACTAGACTAAAAAGAGTATGAACGTGACTAAAACTAATAAAAACTAAAACGACAGCTTGACACAAAGACTAGACTAAAACTAAAATTAAAACAGGCTGCCAAAAACAACACTACTTATTTGCACATGTATATTTGATTTGAAGAAGACTTCATGAAGTATGTGCGCATACAGGGTGCTGGGTTCATGTTTGGAGCAGGTGAGTATGTGAAATATGTCCGTAAACACGCTTGCTCCGGTCCGTATATGAACTATGTGATCCGTGTTGCCAGTGTTGTTAAACTCATAGCGGCGTTTCGCACAGAAACCGCTCCCATGTGCGCTCCACATGTTGTTACAAATGAAATATTGTTAGTCATATTTTCCATGTGTTGGTAGTCAAACTCCAGTTGTGAAATGCAAACAACACTTTTGCTACTGTACTGAGGAAACGTACACTTACAACACGCATGTCCGAACTCAAAGCTGAACAGGCAGAGGTGAACGAACAGCGGCAAAATTGTTGCGTCACATTTGAATTCTCTGCTGTTCTGCGATCTCATGCGTAATACAGCGCAGTGATTGGATTAAATTAGTTTATTCTCTTGAATAATACGGTGAAACTGATGACGTAAAAGTGAACTCTCCAGCCACGGCCATCCAGCCAATCACCACTTCAAAATAACACATATACCTCACTTTTCTTGACGTTAGCTTTTTGATTTTTAAACTGGAAGAAATAGAAAAATACCCACCTTTCCCTTAATAATAAACAATGAGTGCTATTGTTGTTTTGTGATTTTAATGTGGTGTCGGCATGTATATAAAATCAAATAAAGCTAATAAAATATTATCTAGTGAAAGTGTACGGCATGCTATCATGTGGTACAATTACCACACAAAAGCCTCTTTTATAATATAGGTATGTCCAATCTTTTTGCTTGTGCCCATGAAGCTCACATGTAATTTGATAAATTGCACAACCAGTAGGGTCATAAGTCATTGAACATCATTGTGTGTGTGTGTGTGTGTGTGTGTGTGTGTGTGTGTGTGTGTGTGTGTGTGTGTGTGTGTGTGTGTGTGTGTGTGTGTGTGTGTGTGTGTGTGTGTGTGTGTGTGTGTGTGTGTGTGTGTGTGTGTGTGTGTGTCACTCAACCTCTATCAGATGGGTCTTGTCGTAGTCTCTGCGGTGCTGGTAAATACACTGGCTGAGCACCGAGTAAACTCTCTCCAGATGATCCACACTGAAGCCCTCACATTTCACTACCACCTGCTCCAACAGAGCCTGAAACAGAGGAAAATAAAACACCATTCAACATAAATTTCTTTCATTTACTCTGTTCATGTTATTCTAAACCTGTGTGACAGAAATTTTGAACACTGGTTTTAAAGCTCTTTTCCATGCAATTACAATTAAGGTTTCACACCTGGCTCGTTTTGGAGCGTTTGTTTCGGAACCCGGTGCGTTTTCTCCGTTAATTCGGTTCGTTTAGGCATATATGAGCACGGCAATCATGCTCAGATCCGCACCAAAACAATCGCTCCGAGATCACCTGAACGAGGTGGTCTCGGCTCAATTGAAAACAAACCCTGGAGCGTGAGAAAGCAATTCGACCCAATGAACCAAGTGGTATCATTATTCATAATGGAAAATGTGTTATATAAATAGCAGCAGTGTCTGATTCTGTGAGTTTTTGTGGTTGAAAACCAAAGAACACCAAAAATGTATCTTAAAATGTTGTGTAATTGCTCAGATGAAACACTGATTCCCACTCTAACAGCATAAATTATAAATATAATTAAATATATATAATTTATTAGTCATAATGGGAATCACGCCTAAGTGTTAGCATGTCACGACAGCGACAGATAAAGGCACAATAAGCCCGTGGAGTGAACTTGTCAATCCATCTTGATGGATGATACAGAGGAAACTGACCAATATGAGGACAGTTTTACTCACTTGTGACTTGCATAAACACCCTTTGGTATGCTTTGAAATGGTGCCTTGTGAAAGCGAACCGAAACGAGTAGAAAATGCAACATGATAAACAAATTAAATCCCCGTTTCGGAACAAAGCAAACGATCGGCAGGTCTGAAAACGCCCTGATAGAGAACAAATCTTTCTTTTAAGTCAAGTCTTTCTAATAAGTTGGTTGATTCGGTTAACAAAACCAGTCTGAATAATTCATTTGAAATGGACTCACTGACTTCATCCCTTTGCAGTGGTTAACAGCTCAGTGAGGGAAAGATTATCAGTGAAAAACAACTTAACTTTCAGTCTGTTCATCAGACAAAGCTTCAGAAGACTATTTATGAACTCATTTTATAGTGCTTTTGTGTCCGTTTTCGTAATTATAATTGCATGGAAAACCACAAAAAGTCTTTAGAATTTCTCCTGTTGTTCTCCTTGAGTTTGGAACCACATTAGAGCGAGTAAAGAAAGACCACTTTGATGGGTATGGTCAGATTGGGTCTGAATCTGGCAGATTTGCCAAAGCAGAAATAATGTTCTTAGCTCGGATGCCTAATAGTATTTGATTCGTTAATGGCAGGAATAATGCCTTGGTTTTCTTCTTTTTCAGAGAGAAAAGCTCTTACACTTAAATGAGTCATTTTTGCTTAAGTAAGATCTGGCTCTAAAGGAGGCATCTGGAAGTGAGGTAATGAATGAATCACATATAATCCTCATATACACACGCATCAAGCATTTTTGTGAGGTTCATGATGACAAATGAGAGGCACAGTCTGTCTCTCATTCTGATTTTCTTGGGGAAGTTGGACCTGCACCTGCTAACACCTAACATTTCAGTCAAGCATTAAAGTCGCTGATGAATGTGCGTCCTGTGGTTTGCTGTGCTGTAGTGGAAAATGACTGCGGTGTTTGGAATAGTCTTAATTTGAAGAGGCTTAATTTGAAGCTGAAGTTTAATGACATTGTTTTAGTTTCCGGAGACCTAGCTACAAACATGCAGTGAAGGAAATGGGAGCTGTCTGTCTGTCTGTCTGTCTGTCTGTCTGTCTGTCTGTCTGTCTGTCTGTCTGTCTGTCTGTCTGTCTGTCTGTGGACATACATTTTTATGTAAAACGTTTTAGAAAAAAAAAAACATGCACATTAACATGCAGATTGTTGTTTATTAAAGGGATATTTCACTTTGAAATTAAATTTTGGTATGTTTTAGCTTACCTCAAGGGCATCCAAGATGTAGGTGTCTTTTTTTCCGCAGTAGTTTCAATTTTGATATTTTTAGGTCAAACCGTTCTTGTCTGTCAGTCATATAATGCAGGTCGATGGTCACCACCTCAAAGAGCATGCACAGAGTCCAAATTAAAACAATTCCCCATCATCCAAATTAAACAATTCCCCATCGTAAGTACACATTGATGGCCTAAGACACAAAACGAGCGGTTTGTGTGAGAAAACGAACAGTATTTATATCGTTGTTACCTCTTGAACACAGCCGCGTCCAAGTGATCTGAGAGCGCGGGCGGGTATAGATATATACAATAGAAGTCGCCTTGGCTACTGCAGTTCATTGGAACGAAACCGTAGCCAAGGCGACTTCTATTGTATATATCTATACCCGCCCGCGCTCTCAGATCACTTGGACGTGGCTGTGTACAAGAGGTAACAACGATATAAATACTGTTCGTTTTCTCACACAAACCGCTCGTTTCGTGTCTTAGGCCATCAATAGCCGCGTTTCCACTGTCGGGCCAGGGCCGGGCCGTGCTAGTGCGTGCCAGGGCCAGTCGCGTTTCCACTGTCACTTCCGGGGCTTGATCGGGGCTTACTCAGGGCCAACGGCCAGGATTTCTGGCCCGTCGAATACCTTGGGCCAGAGCGGGCCAGCTCGGGCTAGAGGAGTGGTTACGAACAGAGGCGGAGTTCACTTGAGTCGGGAGACGGCAGCGCCGGATGATTCTGTCAGCATTAAAGACTTTTAAAATAATTTAACTCGCGTTCATGTTTGAATGCCTTGTGTTTGTGATGCAAAAGACTATGCGCGCTAACCATTACCATAGTAAACATGGTAAACGCTTGAAGATACGCATAGTAAAAAAACATAGTGAACGCTTGAAGAAATCAGACCATGCAATCATAAAGGCTACCACAATCATGTTTTTATTTTATCTGTCAGTAGCCTCGTCTCTTTATACCGGACTATCATACAATAAAGCAACTTTTTTTTCGGGAGCTTCCTCTGTTTCTCTGACGGAAAATATCTGTATGGGAGTCGAGAGAGAGCTGCTAAAGCTCCTCAGGTCGTATTTTTGGTGGCATATATTTGTAGAAATTATCATTCTTTCTAAATGTGATGTAACTATGTCCTGTAACTACCAGATAAACAGTAACAGACGCGACTGAAGAAGTAAGTGTGTCCTCTTTCTTTTGTGAAACAGACCTAACAGTAATTTATTTATGAGTGACTAATGTGCAATTTTGACAAATTTATTCATCATGATCAATGTATCACTTTTTATTGTAAACCTGTGGTAAAACATCGATGCTTGGGTTTTTATTGTAAACCTGTGGTAAAACATCGATGCTTGGGTTTTAAATATTCAAGTAAACAACAAAAATGCCAGCAAACGGCCGCTTTTATCATGTTTGTTTTCAACGCTGTTTCAACGCTGTTTCCAGTGATTTCTGATTAGTTTTCTGATAAAACTTCCATTTGTTGGTGAATGGGTTAGTGTGACGTTGTTCCAGAGAGGCGTGTTACGGGCGTGTTTTAGTGAAGCGCTGTGGAGCTTCTGGCCCGGCAGTGGAAACGCAGGCCCGGTGCTATTAGCCCGAGGCTATTAGCCCGGCACGGCCCGTTTAAAGCCCTGGCCCGGCCCTGGCCCGACAGTGGAAACGTGGCTAATGTGTACTTACGATGGGGAATTGTTTAATTTGGACGATGGGGAATTGTTTTAATTTGGACTCTGTGCATGCTCTTTGAGGTGGTGACCATCGACCTGCATTATATGACTGACAGACAAGAACGGTTTTGACCTAAAAATATCAAAATTGAAACTACTGCGGAAAAAAAGACACCTACATCTTGGATGCCCTTGAGGTAAGCTAAAACATACCAAAATTTAATTTCAAAGTGAACTATCCCTTTAATACCAATTAATTTAAAGGGATCAGAGCCGACCCGAGGCATAAGCGAACTAAGCGAACTTAATGACTAATTCAAGAACAGAAAATTCTGATTTCATGATCAATACCTGCCTACAACTGCTGCTGTGTCTGCCAGTGTTTGAGTCATGCGCATAACCTCGCGTGCATAGACAATTCGTGCGCAAATTCACGGTAATCTTAAGCCATGTCACACAATTTTTATTTGATCAATGATTGATGATTGACATTTAAATCAATGATTTTTCCTTTACATTTAATAATATTCAGAACAGAACAAGAATAAAAAAATAACTATAAACAAGCCAAAACGAAATAATTTAAAGCGAAAGTGAACGTAAGCGGCGTTGGGCTCACGTATCTCTCTCATTAGAATCAAAATGTTTCAACATTCGCGATGTATTTGGATGGTAAAATTTTCTTTATTATAAGCTTCTTTGTACTTCACGCATGTTCCAATATCCACAGAAAAAAATCATCCTCTTCACACGCGCAAAAATGTGCTTGGAAACATCACAGTGGAGCGGTGCTTACGCTGAATGGTACAAATTGTATTACTGACTATTTAAACAGAGCAGTGTAATTTTTATATGTTAGGGTTGACTATTTTATTATTATATTTTATTACGGCTATAATGAACAGGCAGCGATGTCAAGATTGCAATGCTGGAATATGTGTGTGTGTGTGTGTGTGTGTGAGGCGCGGGTGCGATCGAACAGTGGAAACATAAAAATGTTGCAAAACATTGGAGGATATTTTGCAAATAATTTATTAAATATGTTTTGTGACAGTTTGTTTTCAGAAGTTTCAAAGAGTTAGTAAAAGAGTAAAGAAAAAGTAAAAACGTATTATTTAAGTAGGCCTATCTATTTTTTATTAAGTATTTATTTTGTATTAATACATAACCTCATTGTATTAATTTATAATGTAACATTATAGCGTGACATTTGTGTCAATAATTGTCAAGCACAGGTGACTCCGCGTGGTGGGAAATCAAATTCTGCTTAGGGCCTCCAAAAGGCTCTGTCCGGCAATGAAAGGGATAGTTCACCCATAAATGAAAATTGTGTCATTAATTACTCACCCTCATGTCGTTCCAAACCCGTAAGACTTTCGTTCATCTTCGGAACACAAATGAAGATCTTTTTGATGAAATCTGAGAGCTTTCTGTCCCTCCATTGACAATTATGCAACTACCACTGTGACACTTCAAAACGTTAAAAAAGAGATCATAAAACTAATCCAAATGAATCGAGGGGTTCAGTTAAAATTTTCTGAAGAGACACCTTTTCTGTTCACTTTATATGGTGAACAGATTTCATTTAGGCTTTTATTCACATATAAACATTGATCAGTGAACATACAGAAGCTCAACTGAACCTGCTTGACAAGAACAAACCTCTTGCTGAAGCTCAGACTTGCTGCGTAACACGAGAATGAACCTCATTGGTTCTCGCACATCAGGCGAATATGCTTCTGTTTACCATATCTGATGTGTGAGTTGATGAATATTTATATGTGAATAAAAGCCTAAATTAAATCTGTTCAATCAAATAAAGCAATCGAGAAAAAAAGTTTGGACTAAACCACTCAATTCATAAGGATTAGTTTTACGATTTCTTTATGTACTTTTTGAAGCGTCAAAGTGTCAGTTGCGTAGCTGTCAATGGAGTGAAAGCTCTCAGATTTCATCAAAAATATCTTCATTTGTGTTCTGAAGATGAACGAAGGTCTTACGGGTTTGGAACAACATGAGGGTGAGTAATTACTGACAGAATTTTCATTTTTGGGTGAACTATTCCTTTAATGAAAAAAAGTGCTTAATTTTGCTTCTGACATTAAACATTATGAATTCTTTTGACTACAATGGCTGTCCGGTTAAAATGAAAGTTACTCTGACTGAAAAAAAAAGTGTGCCATTTTAAGCTATACTAAATATCGATAAATGGCTGAAAAACTTTTTTTAGCCATGTTACCCAGCCCTAGTTATATTAAAATTTCAGAAATTTAATGGACTTTAAATGTTTGAGATGACATGGCTCTATTCTGTCATTTTCAGGAGGAATATATTTCAAGAAACTGCTCTACTCCTCTAAAGACCTGTTGAAATGTCAAATGTACTTATGAGAACTGAATAAAAAAACTGAGTGGGAAAATAAATGAACATCTACAGAGAAGGTAACCTCCAAAAGATAGTTTGACCAGATGAACACATGCAAATGAAACAACTCTGACAACATTGAGCCCCCAACACGTACACCAAGGAAGAGAGGTCAGCCATCTTCAAAAGCAATTATGATCACGGCGACAGCTAATTAAGGCACATCATAATTACCTTCCATTTCATGCGCAGCTCCAGAATGCAAGTATTTACTGTTTGCACTAGGTTTAATTAAAACGCCTCAGACTTCACCGTGGCCTTTCGATTGACATGTTCATCACAACGATCCTCCGGCCAATCGTGAGCACATCAAATCGCGCTGGGACAAGTTATTACTCAGACTGCATTGGTCAGAGTCAACATAAACAGTGCCAGTTTCTGATAAGGTAGGAGCCAGAAAGAACAAAGAGCACACAAGCACAAGGCAGTGTGTACCGAGATTGCAAAAACACAGCAGTAATTGAGGATTCGGGTTTGGTTTTGGGGAGACATTTAATGAGAAAAAGCATCCCCTACAGATAAGTTTGAAACCATATCTTTGCAGTGCGATGACAGCCCCTGAACCAATGAAAACAACCCAACGTCTTCATTAAAAACCACTGGAGGACATTGAAGGTAAATATCAACATACTGAATAGCAACACCACCAGAAAACAACTCCATGCTCAGCCCAAGCGTGAAACAACCAAAGTCTGTAATATATAGATATTATTAGTGACTTTATTAGTTAGATAATTGTGTTTCCTTTGCTGAAACTGACAAAAGTGTCAGTTCCAAAATCTAAAAAATCGAATAAATAGTGTAAACTACACATACATGTATAATATCATGATACAATTATTTTGAACTACTTATATTATTTATTTATGTATTCCTTAGATCAAAAACTCTTAAAAACAAGGGCAAAAAAAATCTTCTAGTTATTGCCATTATTGCCAGTTGTTATTGTATAAGACATTATTGTCAAAACAGTCAATGTAAAATTATGAATGAATGAATGAATGAATGAGGCATTTATATAGCGCTTTCATATGTACTACTGTACACCCAAAGCGCTTTACAATCATATCAGGGGATCTCTCCTCAACCACCTCCAGTGTGCAGCATCCACTTGGATGATGCGACGGCAGCCACAGTACAACGGCGCCAGTGCGCTCACCACACACCAGCTATAGGTGGAGAGAGGAGAGAGAGTGATAGAGCCAATTCAATGTAAGGGGATTATTAGGAGGCCATGATTGGTAAGGGCCAATGGGTGGAGTGTGGCCAGGACACCGGGGTTACACCCCTACTCTTTACGAGAAATGCCATGGGATTTTTAATGACCACAGAGAGTCAGGACCTCGGTTTTACGTCTCATCCGAAGGACGGTGCTCTTTTAGCAGGAGATAATAAATAATTTGCAGAAAATATCACAATTTGCTAACATTTCATTTACAGGGATTAGCTGTGGACGCTGATGTTCCTCCTCAGTGTCACTGACTGTGGGAGAACGGTCATGGATGGCAGACGCACTCCATCAACCCTGAATACAATGGTAATCCTAGCTTTAAAAGATTTGTTCACAGTCCATTTGACTTTCGCTAGAAGACTTGTTTTGTAATAACCTAACCAGCCCAGACATAAAGATCACAGATGGAGTGATACAGAGGCATTGTGGGTTTAGAACACAAGCCGGTCAACTAACAGGAAGATTAAAAATTTCACAGAAACAAAGTTAAAGCCTCAAAACCATTTTATTCTATGACATATTCCCCAAAAAATCAGGTTCTCCTAAATACAAAAAACACCCAGAGATGTATCTCAGTTAAAAGTACAAATATTACAGTAACTGCTGGATGAAGCACACAGATATACAAAAAGGTCAGCAAGTTATAAATATTTTGCAATATAAGAATGCAAAACAAACCTACATTAAAAAAAGAGAAAGTAAACGGTTAGTCTGCTTGAGGAAGGCCAAAAGAAAAATATCACAATACACTGACATATATTGCTTTGTAGTTTAATCAAAAACTTGCTTCAAAAGGCCAAAAAGTTCTATCACACAGAACAAAGTTTTTACTTTATATAATGAAACACTTAATCCTTAGTGAGTGACCATGTTGTGTTAATAAACCACATTGGATAAACCAATAAAACCAATACTACTGTTCTTATTACGGAGGGCTATAATTGTTGAATAATTTAGTTACAGATTTTGTTAGTATGTCATTATAAAGGCTCAAAGGAGCTAGATTCATGTGTGGCGTAATTAAGGCAGAAATGTTGAGTGAAAAATAAAGGACAAGAGCACTTCCCCCGTTTTTAATGTTCATACAAATCTCTCGTGCCCTCCAGCTGCAGATGTATAATATATTCTTACTAAGACAAACTGAAAGCTGAAATGGTCAAGTTAAAGAAGTGGAACAAGTGATGCAACTGTTGTGGAAGATCCACAAGATGAACTGTGTAAAATCAAACCTTTGAGATTGATTTGAGACACATAAGGCTGTATTGTGCTGCACTGGGTAATATTACTATTTCACACTGAGATGGAAAATATATTTCTTTTTATACCTGAAAAATTTAGATATTAGACCACCGATATTAAAATAATAGTTCACCCAGAAATGAAAAGAAAAAAGCAGCATAAAAGCAGTCCAAACAATCTATGCAATGTATTCAAAGTCCTGTAAAGCTAGAGTATACAGCTTTGTGTTAGAAACAGACCGAAAGGCACTGCAAACAATGTGTGGACAAACACCATTGGTTCTAATGTATCTAAGTGTAGTCAAAATGACCAAAATGCACATCACAAACTAAAATATGAACATTAAAAATATTGAATACAGCCAAAAAGCATAAATGTCATCAGCTTGACACAGCAACTGCTGGGTTCGACATGAAATCAATTGCCTCTGGGCTTAATGTGACATATCAAACAAAGTTTAAAAACAAGTTTAAAAACACAAACTTAAGGTCTGAACTGCCACATGTAATACTGTCTTATGCAGTCTGATGTGCTGTCCAAAATGTCAAATCTGTAACTCTGGTTCTAAAACGAGGATTAGGGTTTGGCCGATCAGAACCAATTACATCTCCAGTGACAGCAGCAGTAAAGCAAAGATAGTCAAACTGGCATAACATTTACGTTTGGTTTCTTTGTAATGGCCGTGCATCTATTTTTGTATACTACGATGCATCAAAACAACGGAAAACAATGGAACCAAAACGGCTCATTAGCACATAAATGGCGTAATGCCTCGTCATCGTTCCTGTGTCTTAACAGAGATGACAAGTATAATTTCTCACATACTAAGACAGATGTTCTATAAACACCTTTTCCAACCGTCTGGATAGAGTGCTGCTCTCAGCTTGGCAAGTTTGGCTAAACCCATCAAATACATGCACAAGCACGTTTAAGTTTGGGCGAACTGTACCCTAGCATAGCACACGTTTATGTTTGGCTAGCGCTGAACCATAGCAAAGTACGTGTTGCAGGTTGGCAAACTCTATTTCCTGGCATGTGTTTTCCATCAGTCTAGTCAAGAGATAATTTATTTTAGCTCTCTTCACACTTAAACATTCAGAGCTGCTGAGAGCAGGAGAAAGAACTGACTGAAAACGCTTTATGAAAATCAGGAAAATATAAATAGATCCAATTATCATATTTAGCTGAATTAATCACGTTGACAATACTGAGCTCATTTAGACATTCTGCTTGTTTACATATGAAAGACATGTTTATTCAGACATGAAGCTTGACATGCAGATTTAGACATATCTTCTTGTTAAGCGATGGAACAATATGGCCATGATCACAGTAAAGACTCAGGGATGTCATCAAGGGAGAAGACAACCTTTCCAAATATAAAGGATCTCAACTTGTGTGGTTTTTAGCTGCTCTTTGGTCTTTAAATTCAGCATTATTATGCATCCAAACACTGACACATGATGTGATGCTGGCTTCTTGCGATGCACAAAAATACCAAGGCAAGATGAAACTCATAGTTTGCGGTGACGGCCCTTTAATTTCAAATGTGTGAGGGCCGTGCTGCGCAGCAAAAATGTCAATAGTAATGAGCGCATCTCCAGTCAATGAATATGAATGAAGCACAGGAAAACAGCCACCTTTTCATTCCTAATATGTGTCAGGCATTTTGCCACCCCAAAGAGGAGATACCTGCTTAAACGGCAACTCTCACCCCACTTCAACGGCAATTCAATTTGTTCCATAAGCCAGGGATGAAAAAGCAATTATTCACAGCATCCGTCACTTCACGATCTGTTTCTTAAAGATATCAGCCTTTTCTCGGTAAATGAACAAATAAGCCAGAGGATTAGTGCCACGCATGCTTCCGGGCCTTCGCCCCCCCCATCGCTTCGCACAGCCCAGCGGCCGGCGAACTGTGTAAGGAGTCCTCAGGGGGGGTTTTCATGATGATGGTGTGATAGATGATGTGGCGGTGGGGTGTGTTGCGTGTCGTCATGCGATAGAGCCGACTGCACTGTTTCTTCTTCAGATCTGAGCACTACAGTTGGCACTTTGGAACTGGTGAGAAGAAAACTCGGCACACCTGCCATTTGCTGTTTTGAAAGTGTAAGTCTCACACATACTTCACTCACTATTTAGCAAATAGGATGTGCAGCACATTAAGTCACATTAGAGGGCGTGTTCCGTATGGCATACTACCATACCACTCCTAGAAATCCAGTTTATTGTTCACCATGTGCATGGAATAGCAGGATAACATGCTATATTTGCACACGGCAGGGGATACTGTACCTCAAAATGCAAAGCTATTTGATCTGCCATTTTAAGTGTGATGAATGGCATATTCAAAACGATTTTTTAATAGCCCTTTGATTCATTATTTGATCAGACTGTCAAAATTGAAGGTTGTTTAAAACGGTTTTATTTTCATTTCAATTATTGCATGATTTAATTCCAACAGGGTAATTAAATGCGACTAATTGAATTAATCAACACTACAGTGTACTGAATGATAGAGTAAATAGCATACTACATAAAAATGTTTCTACATAAAAATCATTGTATACCATGTCAAAAAGTAATATACTGTTTCACACACCATTTAAAAATACTGTATATGATGTAATAAATATACTAACAACTATTATAACAATATTAATAATAAGAGCAAGTAATAGGCTGTAAAAGTATGCAAGATAGTATTTCATTCCAAACACACGCGCTGCATCCAATTTGCATATTATCCGTCCTTAATGGTTTTCAAAATTTGAATTAGTGTCCCAAATCTTAGTATGCTGAAATGAGCATTCCAAAGATACCCGGATTGTCTTCTATTAGACTAATACTTTTTTTGCTCAAAACCAACGGTTAAGTAGAGAGGTTTGACTCAAGATTAAAAATCACTATCTAACCTAGGGGTGTGCGATATGACCAAAATATCACAATATGAGTAATGTTATTTCAATAAAAATATTTCTAAATAATTATTTTGGCTTTAAATATGGGTTTTATAATATCCAAATTAATTCTTGTCACCATTTTCAATATCATAAAAAATCCACATTGTGAACTTTTTATAAAGGTACGTTTGGTAATTAACTTTTAAATGCATCATTATGCAAACACGAGGAGAGTTCTCTGCATGAAAGACCGAAGACTGGCAGATCAACGTGCTTCTACATTTCTCTCAGATAAAGTAGGAAATTAAATTAAATTGAATGTGGAGGATTTTAACTGAGACAAGATGACTGACAGGGCAGTTTAAACGGTGACAAGATGCACATAACTAAGAGACAGAGCAGTCAAAAGCGCAATTATGATGAATTGGTATGTCCCAAAGCTTGCCAACTCTTCTGCTACACACTCAAAAGTATGTACTATAAGTAGTTGAATTGGGACGCAGCAACCCATTCAGGAATATTCTTGTTGTGCTTGTAAGAAGAGAAACAAAATCGAAGATTGCTGCCCTAATTTGATGAACTTGATAGCAAATAATGAAATGGAAATGAATGACTTGGCGAATGAGAGTGAATGAACACTTCCAAAATTGTCTAATGATGATGATGATGAAGCAGTCTCCACACTGATGACTTTTTCCAAAATGAGTTGATGATTGGAGTGATTTCCCTCCTTCTGAGATCAGTGCATTACAGCACAGCTACAGTAATGCTAATGCGCACAGAGAGCTTATGGGATGTGCTTATGTATGTTACCTCAGAACAATCACTGAAGACACCAGAAAACTGCATTTCCAACCCATTATAACTTCAATAATTTGATGGGGGTTATGATATTGGTTTCAGAGGTGAAAAAAATCTAATTTAATTTATATAAATTAGTTTATATAATAAAATGCTATAAAAAAAAATTATTGAAACATATTTAAGAATTTCTTAAGAATAACTCATATTAATTTCCATCTCACCTCGAGCCGCTGGTGGTCAACCACGAGAGCAGGAGGTGGTGGAAGTTGCACAGCCTCCTCGAGTCTGACGGCCAGCTCCTCTGAATCGGGTTCAGATGGACCTTTGACATATTTCTTCCCTTTTGATGAACCTATAAAAACAAAGCAAAGTCACACTATGGAATAAAACCTGAGCACACGAGAAACACCTGGTGAAGGAAAAGCATGTCTGTAGCCGTCTAAGAAGAGGCGAGTCCTCAGGGTGTTTCTGTTGGTGTATTTAACTCTCGGCAGGAAAACGCTCACAAACAGATGGTGTTTTGAAGTCCAAGTACAGAGTATTTTTCTCCAAACTGTGATAACCGTACAGTTGACTATCAATACTTGGAATTTTTCATCGGTCCTGCATCTTTTATGGACATCTGTTAAGACTAAAGTGCTATTTTGGGCAGTTATTTATTTAATAACGCTTAATTATATATGAGAATTACATATAACTAACTATGTTTACTGCAGTGTTCTATGCATTTTAAAATCTCTAAATTGAGTGCATAAACATTTTAAATATATGAAAAAATTTAATATAATATGCTTAACTAGTACTTTGGCATATGCAAAATCTAACGCGCCATACCTTCTTTTTCATGGTCGCCATCAGACACCGTTTCCTCCGCTGCTGCCACATTCTCCTCTGCATTGCATTCTGGGGCAGAAGGTTCTTTATGCTCTGCTGGTTTCTCTTCAAATGCATCTATTTTAATAGAGTCTACCTCCATTTCTTTATCTAGAGCATCACTATACACACTGTCCATAGATTCATTTCCATTCACACACTGCTGTGGAGCGGGGACCGTCGGGACCTCTGACGGCTCCTTAACGCTAGGAGCTTCCTCTGAGGGAGTCTCGATGGCTTCCTCTTCGCCCTGAGGGTCCTGATTGGCCGTCGGCTCACTTGAGTTTTCCTCCTCGGTGGAGAGGATGTGTCCATTGGCCTGGAGTGGGTGTTTCTCAGGATGGAGCTCCATTGCGTCACAGGACGACTCGTCCTGAGTGAGACTGGTGTCACCTTGCGCCATTGCAGCCGAGTCATCCGCTCCCTCTTCCTCATCTGGTTCATCATCATCTTCTGCTTCCTCCTTTTTATAGCTCTTTTTCTTCCTGATGATGCCCCGCCCCCAAATCGGTCGCCGTCGCAATTTTCGTTTTATGTTATCTGAAGAAAAATAAAGATTTGTGTTAAGTCAACTAAGACAGCAAACACGAAATGCATGTATTCAATCTGCAAATAAATGAACAAATCAGAAATATGGAACTATGTCAGGCTAGTTTTTGGGGTATATTGCAAGTCTTTTATTAAATGTAAATTAGAAACATTTCAATTTCTTTTATTTGTGACTTCAAATAAATAAATAAATAAACAAAACCTCACTGGATGTTGATATAATTGGAAACTGCATGAAGCATCTCGTGTCCACAAAAATGCACATTTAGATTATAAAATCGAAAAATAAATTAAATAAATATATACTTATATATAGAAACTATAGAATCATTTAAAACAAAAGAAAATAGAATACAAATATAAAATAAAATAAAAAGCAAAAGGCCTTTAAATATGGCATCTACTCTGGTTAAGGTCTACTGTTTCTGCACATTTAGATTTAACAAATATAAAAATATATTGGAGCTAAAACTATCATATATATATATATATATATATATATATATATATATATATATATATATATATATATATATATATATTTATTTATTTATTTTATTAGATATAAAATAAAATAAAAGCTAACAGACATGAACTAAAAGCCACAAAACTTTAATTTTGATTTAATGGGGTGTTTAAATGTGGCATCTAATTTACTCTGATTAAGGCCCACAGTAATATTATAAAAATTACAGAAGATGTGTGATGATAGCAAATTCAACATACTGTACAGCATATACAGAAACACTTGGAAATCTTTAGAGCTGTGCAGGGCCTTGCATTTTAATAACTTACATTCACCTCGTGATTCTCGCTCCCTAATTACATGCAAAATCCCTGTCAAAATCACGGGTGCTGGAAGCAGGTCTAACTGTTCATTAGACATGACTGACTGCATGATGAACTTCTCACCCTCATGTCTCATATTCACTCAGAAGACAACGAGAGAGAGAGAGAGAGAGAAAAAAAAGGAGTGTTGTCATGACCGTCACTGGAGAGCTTATGCTGAAACACGTCGAGAAAAATAGACAGAGGCGGGTGGGCCAATCTGTTAGCACTACACGACACCTGTCCACTGTATAATTGGTCAGAGAGAGGGAGAGAAAGGGGGCTATGGCAAACGAAACGAAGGGGGAGCATTGCTCAGCACGCAGGAGGGCATGCTTAAAGTTGTAATTGAAAACAATGGACGGCAGCCCAGATGTGCGCCATATATCAGAGCCCTAAAGGATTGGGCTAATTTTCTTCCTCCGGCTGCTGGTGTTTCCTATTGGGCTTTCAGTGACTGAGTAGTCACACTCCACTCAAAATAATGGATTCCCACACCACCCCTCCTATTCTAAATACAACAGGTTTTTTTTTTTTTTTTTTTTTTTTACGGAGAGGTTGATTGCAAAACACTTGGTTCTCCCTTCGGATGTAATCAGAATGATCGAGTGAGGTGTGGGAGAGAGAGGGAACAAGTAAGTGTAAGAGAGTGAAAGAGAAAGACCTTGGAGATTGCAAACATATGGATAGAGAGAGAGAAGAGTGAGTGAAAAATGGGGGTGGAGGGAGGGCTTTTCCAATTCCAAAAATGTAGTAAAAACTTCAGGGTGAAGAGGCTAAAGGTCTGATGCTGTAAAGATTTAACAGGCTTCATTCCACACATTCCTCTGCTGGATCCACAGCACAGGTCTGGGGTAACAGGTCTCGAGTTCAATAGTTGGGCTTTACTGTCTCTGCCTCTGCAGTAGCATTGTCTGAGATTCTGAACTGGAGGATAAGTGTACCTCAAGTGGTACGCAGATTGTAGGGGTGGAACGGTACATGTGTGCGTGCGTGTGAGGCGCGGGCACGATCGAACAGTGGAAACATAAAAACATACTCCGTCATTTTGTTTATATAGGACATCATTCAAACTGCAAAGTGTTTAAGTTACTGTTAATTAAAATTAAGGAAAACAAATATATTAATCTGAAATGTAGCAAATTAATTTTCAATTGCTTCAGGTACAATTACCAAACATATCTCAAGATCTTTTTGTTTTTTTATTAATTTAATTAATAAACTAATTATATAAAACTATTGTCAGTGCACTACAAATAAACTGGTTCTATGCCTTTACTTTATTAATAAAACTTATTAAAAAAATACAAAGCTTAAGTAATTTATTTTCCTTTGGTGGTTCAGCCTGAGACATGCACAAGCCTTCTGCATTTCTGTTTTGCTTTTCCCTCCATTGTACCGAACTCGTACCGAACCGTGATGTCTGAACCGAACCGTGAATTCTGTCTACCGTTCCACCCCTAGCAGATTGTGGATTTGTTTAGTTAACCTAGTTATGATTCATGATTAATTTTGTCATTTCTTTTCCTCCATTTTGAATGAAAGGAACCAAAATGTGTGCAATTTGTGTGAATGACACTCTACGGAATATGGCTGTCAATCCTCTATTTGAGTCCTTAATACGGTTACGTTCATACACAGTTCAGTCATTTATGGGATTGACAACCGCATTCTATATATGAACTCACACCCGTACATTTTCAGGAGACACAACCGCATTCTTGGAAACCCTGTGCTGTGTGGACGGAACCGGACTGGACAACTAGTTGTGTCATGTCATACAGTGCAAGCGATGTTGTGGGTTTTCATGTGGGGTTTCACTTTCAGTAACAGCGACGGCGATATGAGCTGTGTCTCATCTGAAGGTTTTAGATCCAGTCACTGTTCTCAAAGGAGCTGCTCCTGTCAGTTTTGTGTTCTACGCGTGACTCAAATGCTCCGCTCTCCACCCAGATATAAAAGCTTTTGTTAATAAATGAAGATTTGACATGAATGCGTGGCTCGATTAGACTATTGTCGTATCAAAAGTTGTAAGAATTCACCATCTTTGATATTACTTTGACCACTATCTACGGATACTGGTAAGAGAATACAGGCTTGACTCCATTGCACGTTCATACAGTACAGAGAGTATACTGTAAGTATACTGTGAGACGCTACTGTAAGTTGCGGTTTAAACAGGACATTGAGACTCACACCTGTAAGTAAATGTGGTTGTCAATCCCAAAAACTGACAGTGTCTATTCTGCTGGGTCGACAATTTTTCTATTGTTCTCCATGTACATACTACAGTATGTACTTACTACAGTAATTATAATAACAGAGTAATAACTTTGGTACTAACCCTGAACCTAAGCCTAAATCTAACCTTAACCCCTGTAGTTACTTTATATTACCCACTATTTTATTAGATAAGTACACTGTAAGTGCATGCAAGTTCACATACTGTAAAATAAAGTGCAACCAGTTATGTTAGGTTAGTCACTTGGCTTTATGTTATGTTGTTAGGTTAGTCATTTTGTTTCACTAACATAAAGTGAATAACAAAGTAACAAATAAAATCAAACCTACCCTAAAATAAAATAAAGTGACTAAAATAACATATACACATTTACACAATGACAGTCAAAATTTCTGCCTTAATATATAATGATCAAATCGTAATGATGGGGCTTTGGGGTAAACTGGTCAAAAAAGGTTGGGAATAAAAGACTTTGGAAAATGAATGGTTTTCAGACAGATTTCTAATGTGGTTTGTTGCCACCAACTGTGCAGAAATTCCACACTGGACCTTTTGAACCTTTAATTTATTTCATAAACACAGGTGGTATTAGGCAATGACAAGCAGCATCACCATCACGCAACGTTTTAGAGAACCTGTACTACCCACCAAGACACTAATCAATGTTTTGAACCTGTTGTGTCCATCAAGACATATGCATTTATGTAACAGGCCATAAACTGCATCTGAATTTAGCATCGACAGCAACAGTATCAGTCCAGAATGACATACATGTGCGTGACAACTGACTGTGAATACACATGAACAGCAAATTAAGCGAGACTGATGAGCCCCAGATTTAACAACCGGATGGTAGAAAGGTGCATGTAGCAATTTACACAAAAAGCTTTCTTCTGGCTAGCTGTTTTGCCTTTTTTTTTTTTGGCCACACAAGACCTAATTTGACATTTCGGCCAAATCACAGTACACAATAGCCGTGACTCGCTCTAAAGAGACCCATGCAGTGCATCAGGCCCTAATGATGCGTAATTAAGTCCACAAAGGCTCAACGTATTTGTGTGTGTTCAACCAGAATGCTGGGCTTATGATTGAACAGCACTACAAAGGGACTAGAGAACACCAGCCTGCTTGGACTGATTGATAGGGGAAAATAGAAAACTTGTACTGCTGGAGGACATATTGATGTGTCCAGATTGCATCTGCTGCAAAACGCTGACAACAGCATGATTGAGGCCAGATCATCGTCAAAAGCTGCATTAAAAGAGAGTAGAGGAGATTTACAAGATGGCAACATTACAAACTTTTATGTTTAATAAAATGCTAAGCATAAAACCTAAATTCAATATTGCCTCAAAATCAATAAAGAAAAAAAGCTAAATAAATAAATAATAATAAGCAGCAACGATTATCGGTCCTTTGCCCTCTGGTTTTGAAATCAGATCCATGACAGAGCCAAAGGCAGACGTTTTCCAGCCATATAAAAGTCAAAGTTTGACAAGGAAAGAAAACAGGCTGTGGCATCAAGGACTGTGTATCATAACCCTTGGGTTTCACTGTTAGAGAAATGCAATGCAATGCAATATCTGTATTATTAAAACTTCAGTCAAAGTCATAAAACCCCAGCTTATCTGCTTCTGATATTTCCTCACATCAGCCTAACACTGCTTTTCATGTCGACCAGGTAGATAGAAGCCTAGCTTGAGGATTATGATAAAGCTACAGTCTTTAATGTTTAAGCCTTGAAATGCTTTTTGTTTGTTTTCCTCTCACGCCAGCAGAAATGATAAAAAAGAAATGTAGCATCTGAAAATTGTACATTACATTGTATAGTTTTGGGATAGTGAGTGTATAGAGAAAACTCACTATCCACTATTATAGAGAGCTTTGCTTCAGTCGTATGTGTCTCTACTCTGAAAATAAAAAAGTGGCAGAATAAAGTCTAAAATATAAAACATTACATGAAATAAAACCATGTTATTTTCATGTAAAGATTCCAGACTTGAGTCCAGCTGGGCAGAATAACTCAGCTAGATGTTCTAGATCTAGATAACACAAGATAAATGATTACAATACAATAAAGAATATGACAAAATGAAATGATATAATATGATATGATAATAATAAAATCAAGCATCTGAAAATTGTACATTACATTGTATTGTTTTTGGATAGTGAGTTTATAGAGAAGCCTTGCTTCAGTCGTATGTGTTTCTACTCTGAAAATAAAAAAGTGGCAGAATAAAGGCTAAAATAAAAATAAAACATTACATGAAATAAAACCATGTTATTTTCACGTAAAGATTCCAGACTTGAGTCCAGCTGGGCAGAATAACTCAACTAGACAGGGTTATTTTCTGGTGCTGAGGTCAGCTGATGAGGCTCGGGTCACAGTGATACTGAGCTGGATGGAGAAGCTGCTTCTGTCATTCACATGTGGACTGATGGATCTTAACTACAGCATCTGCTTCAGAAACAACAGACCAGAAAAAAAGAAAGAAAAAAAACTAACGAGAAGGATGGAGAGAAAAAGCTTGCCAGGGAGAACTTTCTTTTCACAGCCTCGCTGTGTTTGTGAATGGTAGGGGTGTTGTTCCAAGGCCCAGAATAAACCCAACAACACAGGAAACATATTTCAGGAAACGGAGAGATGCAAGTGTGTGTGTGTGAGAGAGAGAGAGAGAGAGAGAGAGAGAGAGAGAGAGAGAGAGATGGACAATAATGAAAAGGAGAAAAAGAGAGCTGGGGGAGATGAAAAAAAAACAGTTTGCAAAATAGTATAAGTTTGCGTACGTGTTTATGGTCCTTAATGTAACCCCTAAAATATCAGAGGCAGCGCTTTTTCATCATCTCTGTATGTCTGCTATATAGATTTCATTTATAAATGTCACCTTTCTAAACATAGTGATTACTCATGGATAGCTCAGCTCTCTCGGCCATGTACAGGTGACCTTTGCGGCTATTTCAGGGGAAATGAAAATATATATTTTTTAAAAGTACCTTTCATATAAACATCAGCCAAAAGTAACGTGAAGACATTTCTCAATAAGAAGGACATAGTATTTATATTTGAATATCTATATATCTATCTATCCATCCATCCATCCATCTATCTATCAAAATAAAATACATTTTTTACATCACACTACAGTGTTTTTGGATAGCGAGTTTATAGAGATGCTGTGAATATCTATACTTTCAAAAAATAATTCAGTTATTATAATTTATTTTAATTAGCTATTGGTGATCTCAAAATAAGAAAGCTGCAGACACATCCCAGGAATTCATGGATGAACCTTTCGCCATTAAAGGAAAAGCAAGAGAGAGGTCAGAGGTCAGCAGTGCCCAAGTGCCAAGTGGATACTGTGGTCATTACCTGAGAGGAGCCCAGTACTGGGCAGGGAAAAGTTGTTATTCCCCAGTCTTCCCACTTTTAAATAATGCATGAGAATTGTTGAAGCATGAACACACAGTCCCAGACGGTTGATATAAAAGTGTGTGTGTTGTGTGTGAGTGTGTGTGTGGAGGAAATGCTCTTCTTGGAATAGCTCAGCACTTTGTAATAATTAAAACTGCCACTGCATGCATATTTAATGCGGCGCCAGGAATATTTAGCTGTGCACCCCCCCACCAGTACCTGCCAAAACACCACCTTATCTTCCATTTATTAAACTGTGCGATAGCATGCAAACAATACAGCAGTCACTTTTAGGTCCGCCTTGTAGGGACACGTTTTTCAATGATTACTTCCATGATGCAACAGTGAGAAAACATCGCTCTCTGTAATAAGCTAATGAACAGGTGAATGCAATGGATGAAAAAAAAAAAAAAAAAAAAATTTGAAAATTACTTTTACAGAGGCTCAACAGACACTATGCTAAAAACCTTGCCTGAAGATACAGATGGAGATTTACTCTAAAGGACCGACATACTTTTCCATGAGATCTTATCATTTAAAAGACTTGGGATTTTTCCTGCTTGAAATAAATGGTAGATGTGCCCAGTCCACCCAGACCATTTATTGAGTTCAAGTTCCATAAACCGCTGATTTAGATTTTTTTTAATTTTTTTTTTATGCAGATTTCAACCAATGACAACAATATATTGAGAATCCAAAAGTTTCTATGAAAAAACATAATTTACTTAAATTTTTATTGTTATATTCTAATTATGTAAAAAATTTCATCTTACAAAAGTGACATCTTGCAAGTGAGTAATAAAATGTTGCTGTCCTCATTAAGCTTTGAACAATTTGCCATTTAAATGGAGGGCAACAAATAAATGTGTAATTTTTATCAAAACAATACTCATTGTTAAACAGTAACTTACATTTCAAATGAATGATTATTGAAATTTGAAATTGTATATGCAATGCAAATAATTTTACTACTAATTCCATTGCAAATAATTATACTATTAAAGGGATAGTTCACTTTGAAATACATTTTTGGTATGTTTTAGCTTACCTCAAGGGCATCCAAGATGTAGGTGTCTTTTTTTCCGCAGTAGTTTCAATTTTGATATTTTTAGGTCAAACCGTTCTTGTCTGTCAGTCATATAATGCAGGTCGATGGTCACCACCTCAAAGAGCATGCACAGAGTCCAAATTAAAACAATTCCCCGTCGTCCAAATTAAACAATTCCCCATCGTACAGTAAGAACACATTGATGGCCTAAGACACGAAACGAGCGGTTTGTGTGAGAAAACGAACAGTATTTATATAATTTTTACCTCTTATACACAGCCATGTCGAAGAGATCTGATCTGACGTGTACGCAGACTGGTGCATAGATATATACACTAGATGTCGCCTTAAAGACATTCGTTCCAATGAACTGCCGTAGACAAGGCGACATCTAGTGTATATATCTATGCACCAGTCTGCGCACACGTCAGATCAGATCACTTGGTAATGACCATAGACCTGCATTATATGACTGACAGACAAGAACGGTTTGACCTAAAAATATCAAAATTGAAACTACTGCGGAAAAAAAGACCTACATCTTGGATGCCCTTGAGGTAAGCTAAAACATACCAAAAATTTATTTCAAAGTGAACTATCCCTTTAATAGCAAATGTGTATGCAATGCTACTCTATTAATATGCACAGTACATTTAATTGAATGACTATATAACTCCAGAAAATTCTACTTCATAACAGTAGTTGTGTCCCAAATGACATACCATACACAATGCACTTATTCTATGCACTACGTACTCTACCATATAGTGTATGAAATGTATAAGGATATTGTGTCATCCAGTCCGGTAGCCCCATAAGAAAAGCTGTGACAGTTGAGTGCATGAAGTGTCCAACAATTAAGAGCATCATCCAGGTATTTGAAGTGCATATTTTCCTTTTGGAATCAGTGTGAAAACACAACTATTTATACTAAAAACTGCATAGAAATTGGGACCCACCTAGTGATTTAGCACCCCCCCTACAGAGTATTGGACAAGATGTGGATAGATTTTTTTTTCTGCAATAACCTTGACTAATATAATAAGTAGACTTCTGGAAATAAAATGCAATGCTCCAAAAGGTTATTTAAATCCAGGCAGGTCCATTCTTCCTCTGGAGCAGCTCATTATTCTGATAGTTCATTGTGAAACATGTGGCCTTACAATGACACTAATTCCTGGAGTTACTTGAAATTCCTGCATAGACGTATAGGTGGGCCACGCTGTGAATGTTATTAAACGTTTAATAGCGAGCAAGAGAAAGCCATGTGAATCGGATCTGAGGTAAATGAGCTCAACAGAGGAGAACGAAGGAGAGCCGCCACACGGCTGAGCTTCACACTGCAGAACAGCTCACGCTCACAGTCCAGGACACGGCTGGATAAGGCGAGTCGGAGTTTGACTAGGACTATTATTCATCCATGGACATCCTTTTGTCCGCTATTTCCCAGTAAAAACCTGTCTGAGGAAGATTATAAAGCTAAACAAAGTTATTGATTTCAATTACTGCCTCTAAACGTTAAAGTAAAAAACTGGCAAAAAGGCAAGTGTGACCCAGTGGTCGGGACCCAGTGGTCGGGGCTTGCGAATCATCAAAATACGACGGGCAAATCTTTGTATGAATCATTTTATAATTAGCAAGTGTTATATGGAGCACAAACCATTGCACAGTACATACCTAAAATAAATCCATTGTTTAAAAAAAAAACGGAAAAAAAACTATACATTCAAAAGTTTATTTTTATTTTTTATTCAAAATGCAAAACTAAAATATGCAATATATAATAAAATGCCTACTTTCTCGCTTTATTTAGGATGCTGCCTTGAAATTTTGCTGTCTACATCAATGTTGAAAACTTTCATATTTTTGTGGGAACTGATCCATTTTATTTTTCAAGATTCTTTGATGAATAGAAAGAGTTCTAAGTTTTAGAACAAAGCAAATGTTTTATAAAAAATTCATATTCGCAGGATATGTCATCCTCTAGAAGTCTGGTGAGAAATCAAGAGGTTAGAGAAGACAATGTGAGAATGAGAATACAGAGAGAGAGAGAGAGAGAGAGAGAGATATGGTCAGGGTCACACTTGTGAGAGGACACAGTTAGTCACTCTGGCCTTTGTCATGCAGCGCAGGTGCTTAATGAGGCCTGCGGATCGATCAATGATTCAGTCTACGCCTGTGGAAATGAAGTAGATCAGTCAAAAGCTTCCTTTGCCCACTGCAATGAGGAACACGTGGGCATGTCAGGGGTAATTCATCTGCACTGTGAGCATGCTAACATGCCGACAGCTTTGCAGGAGTAGTTTTCCATGAAACGCCCATGGATAAGCACTATATGTGGATATGCATGTTTGATGGTTTCAATACATGTTGTGACAGCTTTGAAATATAGACCAACCAAAAATAGGTACAGCTTCAAACCACTTTACAAAGAAGAGATGCATCTCTTAAGGATGAATCCACTATCGGCTACGCTAGTGGATGACTCATTGGCCTTGAGCAGGAAATGAGATCACCCATGCTATAGCGGGCAGTCTGCTTAGCCTGAAGGTCCAGCAAGCATTGGTGTCATGACAGCAAAGGTCAGTCCATCCCTCAGAACTGGACGAGAGTCAAAATGATGTGGGAGCTTTTTGGCGCCTTATCAGGGTGGCGCCTGCCAAGCCAAACGGTGTGGAAAGAGCAGCACTCGGTGGATGCTTTTCAGATTTCGTAAAGCCTATAGCATGCAACAGTGGCCATCCACTTGTTCAATGGCCTTGGTTCCCATTCATTCTTCCCATAGGGTTTAGGGAACAGAGAGATTGACTCTAATGAAATAATATGGACTGATAGCTTCAACAAAAGCAAATACCATGGCATACAGCAAGTCTGTTTCTAAAAAGTGTATAGGTTATCATTAAAAATCAATTCCCTTATGGAGAAAATTAATTGGATTTTTACTTTTAGGATCCCGATTGTTGCACTCTATAGCTGGTCCCCTGCTCAATCTTTAATGATCACTTTTGACATGAGAGTTGGCTAGTGGCCTACCAGGAAAAGTGTTTATTTATTGGACTTTGGCACTCTTGGAAAATTCTCTTCTGTTGATAAGGAAGGAAGCCACTTCTACTCTGATCAGATCTACTGTTAAAAGTCATAAAAAAAAAGGGAGGGAAAAGTGGGAATTAAGTCCTTTGGCGATATTTCAACTTCAGATATGTCGTAATCACTTGGCTGGCCTGCTGGGGTTCATCACCAACCGCTGTGCCGGATGCTTGGATTCCACAGTGAGGTTTATGTAGAACCGCATGATAGACCGGGCACGTCGTCTACAGAGTTTGCTTTTAATGGACAACATTAGGAGGCCGTGAAATTCGGATTAATACCAAGCTGGGATTGTGATTACCTGAAGCCCAGGGAATGAGAACATAGGAGAGAGACGCAGCGTCTGGTCTGAATGATGAGGCTTTGAATCATTTATCCTACTCTTTAGAGAAATAAATCCACAGAAAGTGAAGATAAACAAAAGCAATATGACAGAAGAAACTACAGGTAATGGCCAAGAGTCGGACACAAGGACGGTTGACCATACCCTCGACGGCAGATATGAGAAATTGGCAGTTCAAAAGCTCGACTTTACTCAGGAGCTAAAGCACGGTCAGATGCGATTACGTCCAACAGGGACTTGCGTTATTTTGGGCCGTAAAACTGACAAAGGACTCAAACGGTGAGCAGAACCTCTGTCAGTTCACCTCAGTTGAATGTCAACAGATCAGATCCACTGCTAAGGATTTCAGTAGCAGCTGAAATTTTTATAGGTGGGATGAATGAATTAAACATCAAGACCATCGCATTCACGGGCCAGGTCAGATCAAACACTCTTTTAAAGAGCGTTTTTGTCTCAGCCTGCTACAGGAAATGACAAATGACTGATTTAATAAAGAAGAACAGGTGAAATGTTCAGTGTAGCAGTCTAAATGATTCAGCGTGGATGAATCAATCAAAGGTCAGCTGAGAGGTGCATGTTTTCCTGCACTGAGATGAACAACCACCATCGGACTCAATAAATAACTTGATACAGACTAGCAAACTGTTTTAATGATATCAAACTGAAAATCACCATTTAGGGAGAGAATAAGTGAGAATATCCACAGTTATTATTGGGCCTATGTAAAAAAAAAAAAAAAAAAAAAAAAAAAAAAAAACTGGTAAACTAAATCTTTTTTTCTTTTTTTAACTAAACGAATGCATTATAAACAGGCCAGTCAATTTAACATGTTAATTTCACCCCAACAAAAGTGTATTAAAAAATAAACCATACCCTCTGACCTCTACATATATATATATATTTTAAATTCTTTACTTGACAAATAATAAAACCTGATGGATTTGATTAATTAATCAGCATATCATGTAATCAGTTCACATTTAATCGATTGACAGCCCTAATTAAAATAGTGCATTGAAAACTGATTAATAGTGGAAAATACCAAAACTCACAGTATAAGTATAATTATTTAGATAAACCAGCCACAGTGTGTTCCAATGAGAAAAATAAAACATTCAGAAGATTTTTAGTTTTTTATGTACAGTTAATTTACAAAAGTACCATCTTTAAACACTACGCTACTACCCCATCTTTCATTAGAAAATCTAATTTATTAGATTCAAATCTAAAATCTAATTTATTAGAAGATCTAATTGCAGAAAAAACTAAATCTCATTCATTACAATTAAAAGTGTTTACAAAATCTAAAAGTTAAAGATAAATGTTACAAGTCTAAGTTAAATGTAAATTAAATATGGACTAGTAGCATTTATCTTTAACCTCATAAAAATAAAAAATAAAATGTTCACAGATAAAATTTGCCACTTGCAATGATTATTTATCCAGTCCTGTTCTACAAAGATACAACTTGACACATACGGAAAAAAAGAAAAGAAAAAAGAAAACTACTAGGGCTGCACGATATCACAATGTGGTCATCCGCGATAGTCACATCGCAGGACGTGTGATGTGAAGTATAGGGAATGGAACACGTGATTCGCAGATTATTTGCAAAGTTTAATCATCATAGAGTGAAAGTATTTAAATCCAGTCAGTTTAAGCCTCAAGTGCAAGAGGACTGTAAACTGTAAATTTTCTGTGTGCACACACAGAGCTGAGCAGACAAGCACGTTGAACACCGAATTCAGTTCTCTTTCTTTGAGCTTAAACGGACATGCGCACGCAAAATGAATTCAAAATGGCCGTCTCGGCGAGTCTCCTCATAAACACAGTCGGTTACGTGTAGTAAACAATCGAGTAAGAAAACGGATGTGTTATCATGCGTATCATGATATTGGGTCAATATGCACAATTCGTCTTAAAGTGACAGCACCCTAAAATATCCACAGCTGTTTGTGTCACCAATTATAATCAAACAACAAAAGATAAATAGAAAATGACTTTTGTAGCTTTAACAAAGATAAATTGTATTAATTAATTAATTATATTAGTTATATTTTATTTCAACAGTGAGGACTGTTATTTTACATTTGATTATTAAATTTCTGTACCTGAATTCTGTTAGATTTACATGAAAAACAAAGCACTGCTTATTTCAATTGTATCTTTCTTCAACTGTATTTATCTATGCTTGTAATTGGTTATTTTCTATGCAATTTCCTTCCCTACAAAATCACCTAATAATACTAGAATGATTTATTATTTTCAAATAGAGCTATTAAAATCATCTGGTGAATTTTTTATTTTTTTTATAACGCAATATATATCGCAGAAAAAATAATAATATCGTAATGTAGTTTTGTTTAGTTTTGTTATCGTGCAGCCCTACTACATTAAACTCCAGACACATTAAAACTTAACCAAACTCACAGAAAGAAAAATCTTTTGGAACAGTTATTTGTCACCATATGTGGATCCATTTTTGCATTTGGACTAAATCAAGAGGCAGGACATGGGTATATTTAATCATTAAATGTGATGTTACTTCTATCAGAAAATAAAACCCACTGAGCCAAAAACTCAATTGCCAAGATAAACTAGATCTACTAATAAGGTGGCAGAACACGCAACAAAAATAGCAATTACCAGTGGTCACAAAAGACTTTAAAGGAGAACTCTGGGCAATTTTTAAGTTAATCTTGATCGTTACACCTTGGTGAGTACTGTATGGGGGCATAAACGTAGAGAGTGTCTTTGTGCCTCTTAACAGACACAAAATGCAATTAAAATGTCTGTCCAACATGAACAGGACCCTTACATGACAACAAGATGCGTTTAGCAATTATCCATTGCTTAAATTCACCTAAATGGTGTTTTAGACGGCTAGCTGTAGTCTCGCGCTGAAGTCCCGTGGGAACTCAGTTGTTCGTTCCGAATTGTGGCAACAGAATGCGAAAATACAAGAACTTACATTTTCATCGTCTTCCTTTCCATGACCCCGCTGTGTTGTGTCTGTGTAGTCATCCTTGTCAAAGTGTTCGCTGCAAATGCGGTAATCTTTAGCGCGTAGTACTTGTATGGGAGTTTGCACATCAAGTTGAAGTACAACTAGCCACAGCTGGGCATTAGCTGTAGCGCTACGTGTTGCAAGCACCAATCCGGTTCGGTTTTTTTTCTATAGACAGTACTCACAAAGGTATAACGATCAAGATTAACTTAAAAAAATGCCCGGAGTTCTCCTTTAAGACAATAAATGTGCTTTTTCGGGACGAGAAATTTCTTTACGAAATGACATGGCATTAGTGTACGAAAGAAACCTGGCTGTCTCTCATATCTAATGCACAAATGTGATGCAGGGGATAAATTAAGGTGTTTTCATAAAGATAATGAGTGCATTACACCCTGTATTCATGAAGTCCCCTAACCCCTAGAGTGAGGCAGAGGAACTTCTATGCGTCATTACAGAGGGCAAACTAATCTCCAGCAATAAGAACTTACATGATCATCTCTCGTTGTACAAAAAGAGGCCAATAAGATTGAAGGCTAGTGAGAGACATGAAAAAGGAATTTGCTTAACATTGCAGCAATCCCATGGCATCTATTATTTATAATGAACATAATGTACTGCACAACCTAAAACATATAGGTGTATTTGTGAGCAATGGCATTGCCATGTCATCATACAACAAAATGGCACATGCTGTTATCGGTTTGCCCATTGAATTAATTAGAAACGATGTTGAGCAGTACACCTTTAATCTTTGTGAACATTTGTGATGAACACAAGGATCCATACAGTAGGACTGCATGACATGTGACTCAAAAACAGTGGATGGCAATTAAAGAATCACTACATAAGCTTCTACATGTTAAACACTAAATAACAAAATACTTTTATAACATTTAATCATCTTGGTAAAAGATCATTTCTACATATACTCGTACATTTTTAACATTTCAAATTGCATAAATTAACAACATTAATGTACAAGCAAAAACATGAATTGACATTAAATAAATGATTATTAGTAATTTAACATTAACCTAGAGATCCAAGGTTATTAAATGCTTAAAGGGATAGTTCATCCTGAAATTAAAGTCATTTACTCACCCTGCTTTTGTTCTAATGTCGTATGACCTTCTTTATTTTATAGACCACAAAAGAATAAATTAATTAAATCCGCTCATCCATATGATGGTAGTGAATATCAACCAGATCAAGCTTTTTTTTTGTAAAAAAGACGCAAAAGCATCACAAAATAATCCCATGCGACACGTGCCGTATATTCAAAGTGTTCTGGGGGTATACGATAGGGTTTGGTGAAAAACAAACCAAAATTGAATGTATTATTTAACAGAAATTCTTGATCTTGGCCATTGTTCTGTGATACAAATGTTGAAACGGTTCCCGTTGTGATACTAGTAGAATATCGTATGCCTGGAAAAGGCTCTCAGCCAATCAGATTCGAGAACCAGAACGAACTGTTGCATAAATCTTTATATATAAATTCCATGATTCATGAGATACTTTTTTTTTTTTTTTTGTCCCCACTTAAGGTCCAACGGTAGAAGTGAAAATTGTCCACACAAGACATCATCTTAACTGACTGCACTTGAACTTTTAACTTTCCTTCAAGAATTGTAGTGTCCTTCACACACAGCCTAACATTTCACTACAATCTACAGACACTCATCCATGACAAAGAACTCCTGAAAACGACGCAATGGTTCATTCTTCACCAAAACACAGCCTGAAAGGTACTAAAGTACATCTATTCTCGCTTCACTCTGGAACACTCTTAGCTCAAATAACAGCCTGCTGTTGTTACAAAAATACCCACAATGCACAAGAAAAAGCAATTCTTCAAACATTTGTTATGTCCTTGTCTCGAAGGTAACTAGTTCAATAATTGGTAAGTCAAAAAGGCTTTGTTCCAGAAACTGCACATTCAATCTTGAAGGAACAGTAGCACTTGTAATACAAAAAAAATTTAATACATTCATCCCAGCTTCTGTCTAAAAGACTTGACATGTCTACAATATATCTAATCTTATATACACATACAGTGGGGTAAATAAGTATTCAACTCGTCAACATTTATTAAACACAGTTCCAATGATGCAGCAATTCACATTAAATTTTAACCAGACATCAACACAGAAAATCTACACAGAAAAAGAAAATCATAATATTACAATCCATAAAAAAAAAAAAGTTATGTGTAATAAAGTGAAATGACAGGAAAAAAAGTATTGAACACACTAATTAAATTTGTATTTAATACTTGGTGGAAAAGCCTTTGTTTGCAATGACAGCTTCAAGACGCTTCCTGTATGAACGAATTAATGGCTCACAGTGCTCAGGAGGGATTTTGGTCCATTCTTCTAAACAGACCGTCTTTAAACATTGAATATTGCAGGGGCCGTCTTCCACGAATGCTCTATTGTGTTTAAATCTGGTGATTGACTGGGCCATTCCAACAACTTTATTTTCTTCCTCTGGAACCAATTCAGAGTCTCCTGTGCAGTAGTTTGGATCGTTGACCTGCTGGAAGGTCCACTCGCGTCTCATCCTCATCATCCTGCTGGATGGTAACAGATTCATTCCAGGAATTTACCAGTACATGGCTCCATACATCTGCCTTTCAATAATATGGACTCTGCCAGTACTATGAGAAGAGAAACAGCCCCACACCATGATGCTTCCAACTCCAAACTTCACTGTTGGTATGGTATTTTTAGGGTCATATGCAGAGCCATTTTTCCTCCAAACACGGTGTGTGGTATTATTACCAAAAAGTTAGATTTTTGTCTCGTCTGACCAGACCACATTCTCCCAGTAATTCAGACTCAAACGAGCTTCAGCATGCCTCTTCTTAAATAAAGGAGCGTGAGCATTCATGAAGGCCGTGGCGGTGAAGTGCATTGCCTATTGTTTTCTCTGTGACAACTGTATCTTTCTGAGTGGTCCTTGGCTCTTGGGCTACTCTTCTGTCTTCCCTGATCAGAAATCTTGTGAGGAGTTTCTGTGCGTGCCGTTGATGGTGGAGTGATGATCCTTCCACTTGCGGATAATAGCCCCAATGGTGCTTACAGGAAAATTTAGGAGTTGTGAAATCTGGAGTTGTGAAACAGGTGCTGTTATGATGTAGCGCAACAATCTTGATTCGAAGACCTTGGGAGAGCCGTTTGCCTCTACCCATCCAGAGATGTTTGTATACTTGCATTCAGAGGTGGGAAAGCCTTTTACTAACCTATCAACATGCACCAGCTGATTCTAATTGGCACAGGTAGGAGGAAGAACTACTTTTTTGTTTAGTTTTTTCTTAGTATTTTCAATACTGTTTTCCTATGTCATTACACTTTATTAAATATAACTGTTATTATGAATTGTAATTTTATGATTTCATTGTTAATACCAATGTCTGGTCAAAATTTCATGTGAATTGCTTTAAAAAATACATAATAATAGTATTTATTAATTCACAACCCAATGTTTTCAACAATTATGTCTCTTAAATGCATTGTAAAAACATTAAAATAATGGGTTCCATTTTGTATTTAGCACAGCAAGGCTCGAAATTGCGACCATTTTGGTCGCATATGCTCCTGAAATTTAATCTGTGTGACTTACAAATATATTTGGGAGCATTTGTGCGAGTGCAAATAATGGTTGTAGTGCGACCTGTTTTCATTTATCTAAAAAACTTTCGCAAATTACTGCACAGTGTGTACCTTATGTGCGCTGATACACGGTGGCCGGACCATCATTCTATCCAACGTTACATAACCAATCAAACTTCATTCTAACATTCTTAACTTTAAAGCAGTTAATATTAGCTGTCAATCACTCCCACTCCCTTTCACTGCGCTCCGCTGTCACGTGACAGGGAACTGACTACCGTGCGAAATTTAAAAGGCTGAATAAGAGAGAAGATGAAACGAACACTGACAGATTTCTTTTGTAAGCCGTCACCTAAATTCACAATTCAGTTGGTGATGTGGTGAATGTGGATCCACCAGCTGAAAAGAAACCGTACAGCTTTTGGAGAGAGTGGCTAAAAGATTTTGAGTGGGTCTACGCTATGCTGATGGTTGCATTGCGTTCACTCTAAAGCCTGTGGGACAGAGTTTGCAGGCAACACAGCGTTCGCAACTGAATCAATACATTTTAAGCGCGAGAGCTTGGTTAAACACAGAGAGAGTGCCAAGAACAAAACATGCAGGGACAAGTGTGTGGCAAACAAATCCGGTTCATCAGGTTCGATTATTAAGGCTTTTAATCGCCAGGAAGCTGCCGGTCGTTCCACTCTACTGGCAGAGCTAAACGTCAAATTTAACACCGCATACACCATCGCCAAAGAAGTTCACTAAATTGAAACCTATGTTGCAGCTCATGAAAAAGAACGCAGTTGCGATTAACATGACGTATGCAAATGACAAATCATGTGCCAATATCATCGGGGTGAGATGATATAGAGCCAGAAGACCAAATTTCAAATCCTGGCCACAGGATGTGTAAAGCACAGTGATTGTTGGTGTTGATTGGTGTTGTTTTTAAATAAAAGAAATCTGTTAATATATAATTTGTAGTTGTTGTGCTCCTAAGTTTTTGAAGTTGGGAGCACCAGTGCTACCAAGTAAAAAAGTTAATTTCGAGCCCTGCACAGGCAAAATAAATTGTAAATTGAGGTGCAACATTATAACCTAAACATCCGCATATTTGATGTCTTGATCATGTAGAGTAATCGCTGTCATCGTCCTCTCGCTCAAGTACTCGATAGCTTACGACAGCGCCAACTAGTGGTTGAAGTAGTCAACTACCCGACTAGTCTATGCAAGCTTTAGTACGTGCATCTAAAAACACCATGAAATTTTATTTTAATCTGTGTTCAAGACACATACGTACAAAGGCATTTATATATATGCCAGTCCGAGCATGTGAGCTCGCTCATTCCACTCAGCGCCGCTCGCTTGATTTGCTAAAGTAGCTAAGCAAGAGTGAAGCAATAGGCCATGTAGTTCAAATATTGTTTTAGTGAAGTTGCAAGCCTTATACATAAATGTACAGTAAGGTGAGAAGAAATTGAAAAGGAGTGTGGAGAGACGGTGTGAGTTAGCAAAGATATTGGAATCTAAAGCGGCACACTGGCAGAAAGCACGAGGATGTCCTACGCAAACATAGTGCAGCAAAAGGTGAGCTATACATATAAGGCCTACGATAATAAATTAGATAAATAGGTAAGGTAGCTATTGTGTTGTACCCCGCTCATGACATGCAGACAAAATATATCATGGCCACTGACCACGAATTAAGATTTCAATCCCATGAATTAAGAATTCGTTCTCTCATTTAGGCTAAATCATGGCCACGAATTAAATTTGTTCTCTGGTTTTAGTAAATCATGGCCACGCTGTTGAAGTAATTCATTCTGTCGTTTTATTAAAACAAGGGAATGAATTAATTACAACGTGGCCATGCGATTTACTAAACCAGGTAGGCTAACAAATTATTATATCGTTAATTGTGTGTTCGCTTTAATTAAAATGAGGAAACGAAATCTGTGGTTGCTTTTTATGGGCATGATAATCCAGGTATTGTTTTGTGGAGTTCTTTATGCATTTCACCTTGTTTTTGGTCACTGCCTGTTTTGCAACTGCAGTTATGTTCACGGAAATAAAATAATGAAAATCTAATATACTTTTTCAGTCATAGCATTTTATAGGCAAGTTCGCTAAAGGGCAATGTCATGTTTTTCAATCGATAAAGTTAATTTAATGCATTTAAATTAATAAAAAGTATAGGAAACGAAATCTGTTAATAATAAAATTGATACATTAATTCAAGAAATCCAATACAATCCAATACAAACAGAAATCAATTAGCCTACTATAGAGACATTTACTGTCGGAGCGGCATCTGAACGGGATTTGGTTTACCAGTGAGCGTTTTGTAAGTGGAGCGTTTGCTTGGGCCGTGAGTGTCTGAGCGGAGCGCACGCGCATAGAGTGGAATATTGCTTCACTCACATACTCCTAAAAGTTCACACACAAAAAACATTAAAAAAAAATTAAAAAATCTCTCTTTAGGGAAAGGTTAGGCTGCAAAAAAATCTTTATAGATATAATAAACTTTATTTTTAATAACATGAAATACTTCACAAAATTTAAAGAATAGTTTCAAAACTAAGTGAATCATTTGGATTAATTCCAGGTGTGAACCTGGGAGCTTGAAATGATCATTCTAGGGCCCTGAATACTGAAGTCTTTTACTTTGAGACACCCCATCTCCATAATTAAGTCAATTAGTACTCATATTAGGGAAAGGAACTAAACTCTAAAGGAGAGCACAGACCCTCTTCCGTGTGCAATTTGGGGCCAGCAAGATTTCCCTGGACAAAGTGGGGAGCCCCAACGCAATATAAGTTATGTATTATTCAGCCCATAGGCTGCAACACAAATCAAAAGAAGAGTTGCTTAAACTAAATGTTGTCTTTGTACTGGGTTCGGTTTTTTGTTGAGCTCATTAAATTGCTTATCTAAATGAATTAGCCAGTGCATGAGAGAAATGGCAACAGTATACTTAACTCTGTTTATTTGTGCAGAAACCGCAGTAGATTTGCACGATGAAGCCTCAGCTGACTTTAAATAGCACAAATGATCGCATTTATGACTCTAAAGGGCGACAACAAAAGTTATTTGTGGTTTAACGATTGTGGCAAGTTGCCTAGTTGGATCAATATCATCCTGACAGATTAATAAAATTTCATAATTCATCAGATGGCTCCCTGACATAGCTCTGCAATTTTCGATTTTCAGCTTTAAATTGCTCATCTACTAAAGATCAAAAGGGAAATTTGCAAGAACACAATCTCGAGATTTAATGCATTCTTGGAAATGACCAGACAGACTTTTGATTAAAGGAGTCAAACAAAATGGATGCTACATTTCACAAATATGAATTCCTGTCTTAGATCTCACTATATTTCCAGATAATAGAGTCTGAAGTACTGACATATTTGATCGATTTTTTTACTGCATAAACAGAAAGCAAGACGGACAGATCATTTAATCTTTGCAAAGGTTTAAGTGTCATGATACAGAATCTGTGTGTGGCAAAAAGAAAAACGGATAGGGCAACTTTCCTTCAAGATACAAATGTTTGATTACTGTACGGTGAAAAGGCCACAGCTGTGGAATGTGAGTTCACACAGATCACTCTTATAAATGATTGTGCTATATTAGGCAATTTAGGCAGATAACTGATGTAAACACAGAACTCACTAACAGTAACTATTCAGCACTCGTTCAAACTAGTTTGGTAATATCTAATAAACTAATAATTATTATATCCTAAAAAAAATCTTAATGAATTGCATTTCTGATCCTTGTTATTTCTCTAAAATACTTGTTGCATGAAGGTAATGACAGTATTTGGGACAGCATCTGCACAAATTGCACACAAATACCAAATTAATCATATTTACAATTAAATCAAAAGTTACAAGCAGCAATTTAACACATTTTATCAGTTTATTAGAGAGAAAAAGAGAAAAGGTTTGAGTACGGATGTTTGATTCCAGGATTTTCGGACTCGACTCCGACTCTCACCATAGGAGTTGATGGGATCGACCCTTCGACTCCATTTACTCTACATCAATACAGGGTCAGGAATAATAATAGATTGAAGTCGTTATTTACACACTAAATTTATTTAAACTCAAATTCCCCTTATTAAAACACACTTTTGTCCAAATTAGTAAAATATTTGAGATGATTATGATTACCTTGAGTAGCATATCAATGTTGTTACCTAATTTTACAGAAGTAGAAGTCACTAGAAACAGACATGTTCAAATATTATGTCAGACTTAAATAAGCGAGAAATAAGGTAATGTATTCTTTAATTAACATCTCATTATAACGGTCGGGTGATGATGGTGCTAAACGCACATGATCATCTCTTGTTTAGGTGGGGGGAAAAGCTGCTTGGACAGGAGAGTTAAAGTTAAATATAATACATATAATAATGTGCACTTATTGATGAATTTATTCTTGATGTGGGTTTTTAATGATTTATAATCAAATCAAAAAAAATTATTGCATTAATATGACATCAATTACTCTATAAAGATGGAAAAAAGCTACGTATGTATAAGTTGCAATGATAGTTATTTATTTCTAAAGTAAGCTACATAAAAGTATATGACAACAGTAGTTACTGCAACAGTTCCAGCTCACGCACGGACTAATACGTCAGTGTCTGAATTCCTCTCTGAATTTGGTTCACTTCTTGCTGATATAGTGCACTCAACTGCCTTGCACTACATAGGGATTAGAGAATCAGTGAACAAGTGAACAATTTCAGACAAAGCCACAGAGTCGACAACAAGAGTCGAATTGTGTGCTGGAGTCGACCCAGACTATAGGACTATTCAGTAGTGATGCTCCGATTGATCGGCCGCCGATCATGATCGGCCGATATTGGCAAAAAATAGCTTGATCGGCAACCCCCAAAAGCGCCGATCAAAAAAGCCGATCACGTGACGTAAATAACTCGCGCAACTTTTCCGCATGCGCGGCAACACAACAGCAGAGCAGAGCTTGCTTAACAGTGGCAAAATGAGTTCTCCTATGACGGCAATTCAATGGCAATTATAAACGAGCGCACAACTGATGCTGGCGCGCGCGGTAAATGACATTCGCGAGAGGATAACAGATCTACGCGCGAGGAAACGGGAACTCGCAAGCTCATTCAAACCCTGCGCGGACATCTCTGCCCTCGCGCGCGCGCATGATCATTCCCAGCACTCTCGCGCTTGATCTCCTCTCGCCTGCTGATTTTGCTCGCTCGAACACTTTTATTTTTGGCAGTCGAGGGGCGGGACTTACTGTTTTAATAACCTCAAATGTCATTGTCATTATTTTATTTTTTGGATCTGATGTAGTTAGTTCCTCAACTACATCCATTGTACACCCTCTTTGTTTTGAAAAATTATACTGTGCCTTATTTGGAAAAGGTGGCCTACAGTAGCCTTATGTTATCTTGTTTTCTAACTACAATTAAATAAATATTGGTGGTTCTTCAAGATTTTCTTGACTCTAGCATATTTCCATTCTGTGATCGGCAGTGATCGGCAATCGGCAGATCATGATTTTGGTGATCGGTAATCGGTGATCGGCCCCAAAAATGCTGATCGGAGCATCACTACTATTCAGAGTCGAGGAATCCACTATTTTGGAGCCGTCTCCCCATCACTAGGTTTGGGTGCTTCCAAAACCACACAAAAATTCAGCCAAATTAACCATTTCAACATTTTAGAATTTAAGGGACAAAAAAGATACTGAGATACAATTTTAAAAAGTTGTTTAGTATATTATTAAACTACAACAATTGCTTTGAAATTCTTTATAATTCCCCTGTTGAAAAATAACTCACATTTGTAGGATCTCAAGAATACTTAAATCTTCCATACAGACTTCTTCCGAAGTTTAACTTGATAAAACTTGTAAATCCTTGTGCAACCAATGAAATGCAAATGTTCTTTCATTCAATGCAGCAAACACGATTTGTGCACAAGACAACGACAGTTTAATATAAAACGCCATTTCACATTTATCCCCAGCAATGATTTTCTACGAGGGAAGTTAAACGCAGCCTTGGGCACAAATTAGTTGCTTGCCATTTAGCAAACACTGCAAAGCGACTTCAAGCACACTAATTGCAGGGCCGGTCCTGCTGGAGCAATCTGGGGTTAAGTGCTTTACTCGCGGGCACCGTTATTCCACAGCGACTACAAGAGTCCAGTTACTACTGCAGTCCCACTGTAGACTCAATCTGCAACCTTTGTGTTGGTTTACTACACACTTGACCATTAGGATTCAAGCACCTCTATGTATTTCCCAGTGGAGCCAGGGTTTAATGTCATCATATTTGCTTTTCTTATTCAGTATGATTAAACAACACTTCTCCATAAGTGAATCTATGGGTTTTATCATAGTTAAAAAAAAAAGACTCTGCCTCTCTCGTGGCTTATTATTCTAAATATTATAGGTGTATAATATTAAGTATATAATAAGTAATAAGCATTATTTAATGCACTATTGAATGGAATAGGTAATGTACAAAACATCAGTGCTTATTTCATAACCAGAGTTCATTATTTATTTTCATAAATAAATATCTGAAAGCAAACGGGAGAACGAGACGTCTGCAAAGACCAAGAACTAAAAAAACATTGCGGTATTACTTTTACATCTGCTCTGAGTCTGAACTTTAAAAATTACTCCCTGCCAGTATCAAATGTTCAGTATGTTCAACAGTGAAGCTTCTACAATTCTCACTGAACCGTTGCCAAGCTAAAAAGACCACTTTTTTCAAAACCATCTGTTTGAACAGACACCAAAGTCCAGATTGTGCAGTTCAGGGTATGGTTGAAAAAGGGAAATGAAACAAGACAGAAAAGACAGACAGAAAAACAAGACAGAAAAAGAAGTCTTGCTTTTGAACACTACATATAGTCATGGCAAGTAGTCCTACAACACTTAGGCTTTGACAAAGTTCCAAGTGAGGGCAAAATTCTGACTAGGACTACAAAGTCACATGACAGGATAAAACGCCTACTTTCACCTCCTCCAGCTCAGGAGAGCAGCTGGTGGACTGCGGTTCCACCTTACTGAATGTGCTATGGATTTCTGAACACTGTTAGTCTGTATAAAACGTGTTTTCCACATGTTTGAGCTTTACCAAAAATCACCTCCATATAAACTGAGAAAACACTTCCCATATCTTACGATGTTCAAAGGCTATCCAACATGGACAGGTTGTGTTGCATCTTTCTCACTCCAAAAAAACTATTCAATAAGTAAAAGACCCAGAATACATAAAATGTGATGCGTTATGTATGGTGAATTATTGGCTGCAGAAACCATTTCTAAAAAAATATTTAGGAAATCAAAATCGTTGCATATACTGTTTGTGTGTGTGTGTGTGTGTATGTATGTATATACACACACACACACACACAGTATATTCAACAATTTAGATTTCCTAAATAATATATATACACACACATATTTTAGCATATTGTTGGGTTTATGCAGTTAATGGTAATATTAATACATTTTGGTGTTTACTTGCACAAAAAAAAAAAAACTTGGTCACCAATTGATGTTCAAAGTAAAATCTGAGTCCTGAAGCAAAACCAGTTGAAAGTCACTGATTTAGAGCATGGGCAACGGTTCACAACCTTCGGCATCAGATAACAGTGAGGATAAGCAAGAAAAGCGAGCAGCTCTGGACGGCCTCAGGGATTACATATCCCTTCTGCCATCCCATAAAAGACCTTGATAATAGAACTGCTTAGTTTTGCCGTCTCCATGAGTTTGTGCTAGGCGGCTGACTCATCACCGGGACAATAGCGGACCACAGCGGAAACACGTCGCTCTTTGTTCATGTCTGTGATCTTCATTGTTGGTACAAGACTGCTGAGGCTTCTGAATCTGATGGTTCATTTGTCATCTCTCCTGTCATATTGCTTCGGGTACTAACATTTACGCCTACAAATTCAATTATTTTAAATATAGGACATCTAGTTTCACAAGAGAACACAATATTACCACAAGGTGTTATCTCACAAAGTCTTTCAAGAACATGTACAGGCCATATTTCATTAAAGCACATCTCATGTTTAAGATTTGGATCGTACACTTATCTGGCATATCGACTTATCGTGTCCTTCATAATTTTTCATGTGTGTTTTCAACATCAACGTATACCGATATAAACAACATTATGCCATCCCAGGGGGGAAGCTCTGAGTTTGACATTACGTTCTGGACGGGAACCGAACCGAAAGATCCGTACCTAAAATGTTCTGCGTGTACCATTACACCCCTAATATATATAAATTGTTTGATTCAGTTCACAAAACCAGAGTAAATGACTTGTTCACAAATCAGATGATTTAGTTGACTTAATGATCTGGCACACAGCACTTTGCAGAGATAAAGATTATTAGTGGGGGAAAAAAAATGTATTTTGGACGGTTCCTCCTACAAAGTTATTGCAAGACTTGAAGATGACATGAAAAATAGAAAACTGATGGAAAATTTTCAGGATCTTGCTAGTATATTTTACCCCAAAATATCATGTATACATATATACAGTACTGTGCAAAAGTCTTAGGCATGTGTTAATATGTTAATATCCTGCAAAGCTACAGTACTGTGAAAAGTACTGGCACTTGTATGCATTAAAATGCTGTTAAGTGAGAATTCTTTCAAAAATAAAATCACAAATTGAATTTATTTATGATTTAACTTCTATTAACTAATTCAAATCAATATATGGTGTAACGACCCTTTGCGTTTAAAACGGCTTTTGTCCAGGTACACTTGCGCATAGGTTTTCAGGTAGCTTTGCAGGAAGGTTTCTTCAAGCATCTCGGAGACGTTCCCGCAGTTCTTCTGGATTTAGTCTGTCTCAGTTTTTTCTGTTTCTTCATGTAATCACAGACGGACTCGATGATGGTGAGATCAGATCATACCGGCTGTTGTCAGACTCCTTGTGCATACACAAATCTCACTGGATTATTACAATTAATGGCAAAAAGAATGTTTGGAAATGGGGGGATATTAACATGCCTAAGACTTTTGCACAGTACTGTACATATATATATATATATGAGCTTGCTTGTGTGTGTGTGTGTGTGTGTGTGTGTGTGTGTGTGTGTGTGTGTGTGTGTGTGTGTGTGTGTGTGTGTGTGTGTGTGTGTGTGTGTGTGTGTGTGTGTGTGTGTGTATATATACACATATATATATATATATACACACATACATACACACATACATATATACATATACATTACATACACTAGTAGTTATGTCTAACTAGTAAATTATTCAAGTATGGCAAGTTATTTGTTTTGATTTAAATAAAAGAAAACAAATAACTAAAATTGTATTACAGTGTTTTTGAGAATTAAAAGAGAATTTAATAAGAATAGTCATTGAGAATAATGAAAGTTAGAAGAAAAAAAATGTACAGCCTCTATTCAGAATATAATTTAATACTTTTTTCTTTTGACAATGAGGTGAAATATGACTCGGACATGACTTCATGAGACCTGGAATATGCCGACTCACAAATACCCAGAAGCCCCAAGCATCATGTAGACCCGTCATGAACATGTAGAAGATTTGAAGTGGACACAATGTTAAACAGGCATTTTGTTGCAGCCAGTTCACTCTGATTCAAGGACAAAGAGACAAAACTTTGTCAAAATCAATTGACAAGCATTAGTTTGAGGGCTCAGAATTTAAGAATAACTTAAAACCTGAAGATCCTTGGATCAATTTTCTTTTCAGATTAAATTGTCAGCTGAGCCCAAAATCAGTAAATGCCATTAAGCCAGATAAAAAGAGAAGAAAACACACTACTAATGGCTTTTTGTGACAACATCAAAGATAAAACTAATCACTTGGGGGATAAGGCTAATTTAAGGATTCCTCTCCTCAAATTAGTATTTGTTGTTGGGAAAAACAGATGGAAGGTAGATGAAATGCTTAACAACCTCTTAGGAGCTGAAAGCTTGAGCTTGTGCTCACTCACCTCGTGTTCACGAGCAAGAAATATAACACAGGCAGACAGAAGCGCACCCATCTCATCCTGAGGTGTTTATTGCACCTAACAGCCACCTTCTCATCTCTCAAAGATGTAATCATTCTATGTGTTTCTTTCCCATTGTGCCGTTATACTGTACGGTTCTAGACAGAGACTGTAAGATAATAAGAGAGACATACGACATCTTGTGGCAAGATGAGGAAGCGCAGGACACTAATCAAGACAGAATTTCTAAACCAGTGAACTACTTTAAAATGTGTATGACTAGAGAAATGTATTGAAATGTTTAGGGTAGGTAAAATGTCTTTAAAAATACAGTAAAACAAAAATATTATGGAATAATATTACAATTTAAAATAACTCTTTTCTATTTATTAAGTAAAATTTGTTTTATTCCTGTGATAAAGCTGAATTTTCAGCATCATTACTCCAGTCTTCGGTGTCACATGATCCATCAGAAATCATTCTAATATGCTGATTTGCTGCTAAACCTTTTTTATTATTCTCAATGTTGAAAACTGTGACATTTTCTTTTCAGGATTCTTTGATAAATGAAAAGTTCTAAAGGACAACAATTTGAAATTAATGCAGAATAAAAGTATTAATTTCTTTTTTTTTGTTAAGTATACTGACCTCAAACTTTTTAATGGAACGTACTTGAACTTAAACTGAACCCAAACTCAAACAATTAATCACAATATTGTGATTTGCATCGTGATCCAGATATCTATAATAACATCAAGTCTGGGTTGATTCCTGAATTAAAGATTATCACTCAAAACACAATCTAAAAATAAAACAACCCATGACTGATCCTTTCCTTTCTGTAGCAAGTTCAAACTAGTCAAAATGTCCATCAGATCCACTATATCTGAGATAGTTGCTAATTAATCTCCCAAAGTGCATGTGGAAGCATCCCACGACTTATCTGCAATATAATGAGTCCACGCTGGCAAAGCTGCAAGAACGAACTTGCTTATCGCGCCAGGGGTGGTAATGGCGGCTCACAGCAATTCACGCCATTACAGCTCAATCTGGCAACATGGCCGCGTGATAGGTTTAAACAAGCCACTCCTCCACAAAAACCTTTTTGAGGCACAGCTAAAAGCCTTTCTGAAGCAGAGATGTGAGATGAATGTGATAAAACACGTTCCCAGCTGCTGCACAGATCCACCAGCGCGACTCGCCCCAGAATAGGTGCCGATAGTACTTTCTGACCCTCATGGCTCCTGAGCATTCCCAGCATCCCTCTCCATCTGCCAAGCCGCCACAGTAGAGGACAAGCCTGGCTGGTGCTACAGAGGCGGTGAGGGAGTGCAACCAGAGGGCAATGCTCTGATGCTGGGAAAAGTTCTGCTCTGGGAGATCCTGCAGCGTTACGGTCGCAACACCTGCATAAATCCTGGCTGATTCACTCTCGTGCATATCAATAGCAGAGGAACTACAGGACAGCGGTGATTGGATGTGTTTGAACATTGTCTGAAAACACTATGAGATAGATTATTATTCTCTTTGCCTGTTTTTGTCAAGCACAACACTGGTGAATATATATATATAAAAAGAAAAATTGGAGCTTGCTCATGCAAAAGTCGGCACTATGATGCTACAGAATTAGTAAGGCGGCAGAGTTCCCAAAGTTTCTGAGTTGTGACCAATGCATTTCTATTATTTTCAGGACTTTTTCAAACATTTCATAGACGGCACTCACAAAGAGTAGTTTCCAGTCTAAAGAAATGGTTTCTAACTGTGAGGCAGAACAAATTATGTAGACTACAGAAACTACAATTACTTCTCAAGGACTTTCTTTCCTGGAAAACAAACTTTTCAATGACCATGGGAACCATGTTGGGTGTTATGAGAGATTGTTTAGAAAGTCAAAGGATTTTTTTTTTTTTTTTTAGTAATCCTAAATTCATCACTTGAGAAAGTAATAGCTAAACATTGATAAGACAGAAAAAAAAAAAAACTGAACAATAAGCTTTTGTGCTGTGTTTCTAGAACAGCGTTTCAGACAGATGCCAAATCTGTTAAATTAGCTTATAAAAGCCATAGTGGAAACAAACAAGCTGCATTAAGGCAATAAAGTCTCTAACATATTTGATATTGAAGCACAAAACATATTGGAGAGAGATTCGTTTTCATTCAGCCAGGTATGCAAATGTTTTCGTAAGACTGATAAGATTGCAAATGGCACTCACAAAAATGAGTCATATCTGTAAGCAAATTCATTAGGAGTTTGATAAACAACGAGACAACAACAGAGGAATCTCAAATCATTCTATTAGGGGGTGGATGGATTGACATTGTAAAAAGAATTGTATAGCACACTAACTATATTTTATAATATAAATATTTTGCAGGAAATAAAATTGATTAATATTTGCATACATTAAAATTATCTTATTTTTTTGGTTTGTATGAATCGAGTTCCATAAATAAATAATTTAGTTAATTTAATAATTCATTAATTAAATTCCCCTCACGATACTGTATTGGTCAAGAGTAAATTTTTTGTAAAATGTTTCTCATTAATTAAATAATATAAAATTAATTAATAAATAGGGTGGTGTTGGCGCAATGGATAAGACACATGCCTTTGGTGTGAGAGACCCGGGTTCGAATCCACTGTGAGACACCAATGTGTCCCTGAGCAAGACACTTAACCCCTAGTTGCTCCAGAGGCGTGCAACCTCTGACATATATAGCAATTGTAAGTCGCTTCGGATAAAAGCGTCAGCTAAAATGAATAAATGTAAATGTAAATATTCAAACTATTTTACATTTATTAAAATGATCTTTTAGTTTCATCAAACAAGTTTTAAGAATAAATAAATATAAATAAAATTTCACCCTCACACTGTACTGTATTGATTATCTCGTCAAAAAAAAAAAAAAACATTACTTTTTTGATTTATTATTGTTCACATTAATATTTTAAAGTATTTTAGCAAATTAGTATTAGTATTTTAAAGTATTGTACCATATTTAAGAGTAAAACTGAATATTGTTTAAGAAAAAACATTTTAGTGTACCTCCTCCCCTTCAAATTTGATTTCATGTGAAGAAAAATGTAATTATAAATATTACATTTATTTTTACATATATTAAAATAATCGTATCTTTTGGTTTGTATCCATTAAGTTCCATAAAGAAATACATATACTGAGATGAAATAAGAACATTTAATACGTAAAGTATTATTTAAATGGTATGGCAGAGCCTAAATCAGCTGACATTTCCTCGGTCGCATAGTGTACCACGTCATCCCATCCAGCACTACGTTCAGCAATCTATTATAACAACTGTTTTAAGTGACATGGGGGCTTACAGGCACCTACAGACTTCTACCAGGGGCACAGTGACCCCTTATTCACCTTCTGATTGAGGTTAAAGACAACCAGTGGTTTAACGGCAGAGTACCCGTCGCACAATCACACCGTCCCTTGTGAAAACTCCTTTCACAGGCAGAGCTGTTAGCAGAAGTGTCGGACCACGCTAGGCTCGTTTCAGCACACCGAGCCAAAGTACAGCTTGTTCGATCACCTGGAAATAGTCTTGCCTAAGAGCTGCCACACAGAGAGCAGAGACCTTGACAATCTCTGTTGTTGGCTGTTGTGTTCTGCATGTACTCACTGCTGCAGTGCTTGTCCACTCCATCACACTGAGAACTGCTTAATCCCGCCTCCTCTCCCACAGGCTTCCTGGTTGCCACGGTGCTTGGAGTGATTGGCGGCTGCGGTGTGGTCTGAAAGGCTGGGAGAGCCAAAAAAACACAAGTTACCACAGAGACCTGAACTGAACTGGAAAAATATCTGACAATATGCTTGCTAAGAAAGATGTAAAATCGAATCTGCATGTTTTATTCTTCCTTGTAATTTATAAACTGTGAAGAAGATTTTACTGTGTTGTAATTTTCTAGCGAGACTGCAAACAATGATATTTATTGCGAAAAGCAATAAGTCCTCTTAGAGACTAGTGAAAAATATTGGCTTACAGCAGAAAACAATATAAAAGCCCATTATTAAATTTGGCATTTTGCTGAATATTTATAGTATCCCACTATTTTTCCTTGACAGTATCACTGTGTCTTTATACATAAAAAAATATGGCTGCCTTCAGAGGAGATTTTAGAAAAATGGTCCTTCGCAAGGTGATCAAAATCATGTTCTAAGGAATCAAATTTCACCTGCCAAAAGCTAAAATGAAAAAAAAGAGAAAAAAAAAAGAAACAAAATTGAAGGAGCCGTTTAAGTTGGGATTCTAGAGACCATAAAATCAAAAAGACTTGGTAGCTGGCTTTATCACACTGTTGAGACCCCATTAAATCAGGTTTTGTGGCTTTTAGACTGTCTGTTAGCTTTAAGGGTAATCTATTTGCTAGTACTCCTAATACATGACAAAACTTCACTTAAAAAAAATGATTTTAGTCTCTGGGAAAACGGAATAAAAAAAATTGATGACTCATCTTGTCCAATCAAATGCACACTAGATTGATGATGCCCCGCCTCCTAATACCGCCTACATCTAATTGGCAATAGTTGTAAATCATGTTAATAGCTTTAAAGGAAATTAAACGTTTCTACCTATATATATATATATATATATATATATATTTTTTTTTAAAGACAAGCCTGATCCCAATATCCTGTTTTTAAAGGAAATACATCAACATAGGAAAGAAAACTGCCCTTGTCAAGCCATTTCATGGTGGTCTTTAATTCAGATGCAGCCCAACTTAAAACTTGAACACCACAATACCGATACCCATAACTTCTCCACTGCACCATATAAAATATTCAACAGCACTTCTCTAGAGCAGGTCATTTTTTACCCCACCGTAATCGTTCAACACTGAACCGGTGCAAAATGAAAAGGAACCGAGGGGCGGCTTAGAGGGGGGCCGTGTGAGATTTTCGTTACAGCAGACACAAAATGAACGAATTACAGGAACCTGAGCTAAATCATTCTGGGAGAAACCCCCTGGTGATTAAAGGGTGGTGGGGGAGCTCGTCGCCAAAACTCTCGCAACAGCCTTTAATGTGACCTACAGTAATCTTTTTTCCTGGAAAATGTAGCCTTTTTTCTATAAAATTAACAGCGCAACATTATGTGCCTTTAAGGATTAAACCCCTAACACAAATGTTAGTGCTGATGAGTGTTAAACAAGGTACTGGCGTGCATGCTAAAACCTAGGGCTGAAACACAATTTGCATATTATTCTAAATGATACCCTGTAACTATAAGTCTCTTAAGGACTGGTATATTAATTATTCAAATACATTTATTAATTTGTTTATTTATTTGCATACATAAGCCATGTAGAAATAAATAATAAATATGTATTTACAGTATATACATACTTATAAACAAACAAAACATACTATATTTATATACACATTCATTCATTTATTATTATTTTTTATATATATATATATATATATATATATATATATATATATATATATATATATATATATATATATATTTATTTATTTATTTATATATATTTATATATATATATATATATATATATATATATATATATATATATATATACACATACACACACACACACACATATCTATATATATATATAGATATATATCTATATATCTATATATAGATATGCGTGTGTGTGTGTGTGTGTGTGTGTGTGTGTGTGTGTGTGTGTGTGTGTGTGTGTGTATATATATATATATATATATATATATATATATATACATATATACATATACATACAAACTACCTAGAAAGGAAATAAAAATAAAAGAATATTAAATTAAATAAATAAACAAACAAATGCATTAAATAAAAACAAAAACAAGCAAACATTTTCTACATGGCTTATTACAGACCTTATTACAGTGTAAACGTGCAGCAATAGGTGATGACAAACAAACTAGTGTATATCATCGCATTTATCCCAAACTTTGGTTACATATTTGGTGCTATAAACTACATAAGGAGAATAAGGAGAAAACTAAAAATTGTTTTCATTCTAAATCAGCCTAAACTGGTCTAAACCTGGAGCGTTAAAAACAGTAACTGCAAATGTTAACGTGTGCATGTGTTTTGGGCAAGAGGATTGATTTGTGATACAGTGCACAACGTGTGAACTGAAAGTCTAGCTCAAAGAAAGTGTTGCATCACCTCTCTTCTTGCGGGACTCCTTGATCTCCTCGCACATGCGGTCGAATTCAGGGTCCAGTTCAGAGGCGATCATGGCGTGTGCAGTATCCTTCAGACTGCAGGCCCTGTGGCGGATGATTTTATCTGTATGCAAGCACAATGGAGGTAAGGCCACAGTCAATGAAAAATTCACTTGGGTGGATGAAGAAAGAGCAATGTTCTTGAAGACTGAAAGCAAGATTTCTGGGTTTTAAAACAGCACAATTAGTTGAATAAATAATCAAGACTACAAATACAACGACTGCAATTAGCTAATCGTGAAAAAAAAAAAAAAGACAATTACAACACAACAGAACACAAGCTCACCCATTATAATCAACAAGGTGTAGACACAGTTTAAATAAGCATAATTTATTCCAAATTTGAATAATAGTAAATTCCATGACTGCATTGTCAAGGGAACTAATTATTATAAAAAAAAATGTATCCAGCAACCTGCTGGGTATGGACAAACTATTAAGTAAAAATCAAAGTCTATCCTTATATTACTGTATTGCTGCAGTTATTTTCTAAAAGAGTTGAACACCCATATACATTCCCAATGTCATGTTGGGAAACGTTTAACTTTAAGCAAATGAAAACTGCAGTAACCACCAATAGGAGCAAAGATATTAACGAACACAATGCATATGAATGGTAAGATGGTGATATTAATGTTACCATGTAAATATATACCTTTTTTACATGGCTTATTACAGGCCTAAAATATAAGTCAAAATGTGCTATAGGTGGTGACAATGAACTAGCCTACATTACCGCATTCATCAAAAAAATTGGTTACATACAGTATACAGTATATAGATTTGAATCAGGATAGCACCATATTTAAAGGGATAGTTCACCCAAAAAAAATTAAATGTTGTCATCATTTACTCATGTTATTCCAAACCTGTCTGAGTTTCTTTCTTCAGCTGAACATAAAAGAAGATATTTTAAAGAATGTTGGTAACCATACAGTGTTTGGACCCCATTGACTTCCATAGTATTTTTTTCCTATAATGGAAGTCAATGGGTGCCGTCAACTGTCTGGTGGTTACCAACATTCTTTAAAATATCTTCTTTTATGTTCAGCTGAAGAAAGAAACTCAGACAGGTTTGGAACAACATCAGGGTCATCATGAACAACATTCTTTTTTGGGTGAACCATCCCTTTCATTTTTAACAGGAATAAAAATGAGGCTGTGAGGGATAGAAGTACAGTGTGTTCAATGGATTGTTTAACAACGTACTGATTGTTAAGCCGACAAAACGTCCTTTTGAAAGTTGTGAAAAAATTCCATGATCTAGGACCTTTATACAGTGCTTGCCATTGTACGTCTATCCCTCACAGCCTCATTTCATTTGCGTTAAATTCAATTTGGCATCTAATCAAACTATGGTCTCTATGCTGATACTGTTGCTGTGTTTCAAACGACTCATTCACTGTTCCCTACAAAGTGAAAGTCACATAGTCTGCACCACCACATGGAATAAGGAGAGGTTTTGAAACAAAACTAGATTTCATTCGTTCTGAATCAACAAAGTGGTTTAAACTGTGAGCACCCGTTGCAGAAACACATTTTCAGTTAACGAACTTTGACATGCTGCAAAGCTACTCCAATCACTTTATTTTGACCATCTGACTGAAATAAAATGGTTTTAATCACAGATATCACAACCACTTTAGTGTTCTACATTTTTTCCAGACACAAAGATTTAACAAAAATAAATAATAATAATAATAATAATAAAACAATCCCCTTCGAGGCTTGGCCCCTAATAAACAAAGATTTTGGAAACAACAAGAACAAGAAAAGAACCTCAGAGGCACATCAAATCAAAATAAAAAAGATTGGTGCTGTAATCAGGCAACGGCTCTCTGTAATTGACTGAGATTCAGCTGAAAACCTCAAGCATCAGCTTTTTTTATTAGAAAATCTGAAAAATACTTCTGAGGCAGGAGCGCTCCACGGGCAGCCAATCAAAGCATCTCTGTTTACAAAAACACACTGGTGTGAGAACGGGGATTACTGTGTTTTCTCAAAGTTCTCAGAGCAACCATTTGCATTCTGTCCTCTTTCCTCTCTCTCTCTCTCTATATCGTTAAATCAAGCAGCTTTTAAACATGTAGGGAGGAAAAGTGTGTGTGTGAGAAAAGAGCACGCTACTGGGTAGTCCTCATTACTCCAGGACAGGCTGCAGGTCAGGATCTGGCAAAGGTTGCCTCTTAATTGGAAGATGGGCCTAATTAAGCCATCTAGAGCGAGTGAGAGGACACTCTTTACTCCAGTCAAGGATATAAAGGCAGGCTGAGAGGAAGAGAGTGTAAACACTTATTTTGACTTTCAAAGCATTGTTCAAAGATCTCAGACTGCTAGTGCCAAAATTGACAAATGAACAAATGGACCTGAGAGAAATTAAATCAGCAATGCTCAGTCCAGCTCCTGGAGATCTGCCTTCCCACAGAATTTAGGCTATGCTTGGAATGGAATACCAATTTACTACTTACTGAGTACTGCATTTTATCTAACAAGATATTTATTTAACAAGAAAATGTTAAATACCGGTACAACAGATTCATGAAAAAAAATTTAAACAGTAATAGAATACACTGTTGTCACATGACCTCATCGCACAGCATGTTTAATTTAGCGAGTGGCGCCTAGTCATCTTAAATGTAAAATTGTTTAATTAAAGATTTGAAACTTTTTTTAACGTGACACACCATTTTAAAAACACATAGCTAACTGTTTTCGATTTTCCGAAATGCAGCACAATGCAGCGTGAAGCGCGACGCAAGTGAGTTTGCAAAAAAGCTAGTTTCAGCCCGACGCAGTTATCATTTTCACATCCTGCGCAACGTTGTTTACTGTATGTAGCAAATGCATTTGCGCCCATTTGTGCACCCATGGGCGTGCTGGTCTGAAAACGAGGTGTGCTCTGGCGCATTGCTAATTTGAGGCAACTGAAATAGACTGCGCCATTGACCAACTGAAACCTGGTCTAAAGTCAAGGGCGCAATATTATTATTATTTTTTGTTATTTAAAGAGCCCGTTAGAAAAGTGTGCCTATAGGTGGGTCCACAACGCGCATACACTCTGCTTATTAAACACACAGGGACGAACAGCAGCACACAAACATGCCAAATATTAAAATTAAAAGGATTACGATGTAAAAGATTATTATTTTATACATAAAAATATGGTGGAATCCGGCTTGTCCCGTAGATGTTCAGCTTGCGCGCTTTTACCTCACGCACGAGAAGTTCCGTTTGCGCTCTGGAGATGGCTTCGGTCTTTCAGCTATCAAATTTCGTCATGTAAATAGCGAATCTGCCATGGCGCCAGCGCAACTGGCATTTAAAGGAAATGGGAGTTGAGAGAATAGGGACAACCCTTTTAGACCATGTGCCTGGCGCGCCGAGCATTTTTCCTGTCGTTAAACTAGCAAAAGTGGATTCGGACACGCCCTAAGTGAACTTGCGCCCTGCGCTTTAGACCATGTGCTTAGATCGTTAAAATAGGGCCCAATGTCTACATATATGTATGTATACATAAATACACAAAGACATTTAAATATACATACACTTGCATTCACAATGTTTTACTACATTCTCAAAAATACATACTTCGACATCCGTACATACTTTCAGTATGATCTATGTGAACTGGGATGCAGTCTTGAAAGTTTAAGCAGTTGGTCTAGAACAGGACTGGAAGGAAACTCAGCAGGGAAGCTGATGTCCAGGGGCAGGATTGGTCAGCTCTGAATTAAATCATTTGAATTAGAATCCCCTTAATCAAGGTCACACCAAGATGTGATTTTGAAACTTCAGCTGGGGTACGATTTCAAAGCGCACATTTTCTAGGAATCTGACTTTCAAACAACCACTGCAAGACTCTCTCTTTAATAAAGGGAGGTTTCCGTACTCTATTTGGATCTGGACAGAATTGATGTACAACAACAACAACAGTGAATGAACAGAAATAATACCTATATAGCAAAGGAACAGATTTTAAGTGAAATGTTCATGCTTCACTTGTGAGAGTAATGCTTAACAAATGGAATTTTTGACAGCTCCTAAATCCCATATTCCCCTGCTCTAAATGGACCAGAAGCCTCTTTCAGTTTCCTTATTAATGTAGCTAATTGCGTTTTGTCTCGTTCCTTCAGTGGCTCCTCTGTGGACGCTGCATTTAAACAAATGACCCACGTTCTCCCAGCAAATGGGCTACTATGATTTATTCATAGGCACCGGCTGCATTTAGCCAAATACCTTCAATGGTTGACCAATTAATCCAGACATTTGGGAGTAAAGTTCTGACAAAGAAATCTTAAGTGTTGCGCAGAAGTAGCTAGCTAGCAAACTTCCAACAACATGAACAGAAATCAAAGCATAATACACAGCCATCTTACCTCACTTTGCTCAAAAACAATGATGTGGTAATCACATGACAGTTTGGACAGGTTTTTAATATAAACATGTTGCTTTTTTTTTTAAAATAAAGCATGCCTTTCACATCAGAAGGGCTAATTGCCACATTACATGGGCTTGCGAATGATGTTTGGAATGCTATATGGTCCGAATCAGTATTTCAGGTACTGTGTTTCCATGGCCTCAATTCATTATATTCACTGTACTATGTGCATATATCGCACGTCCATTAACAACAATAAATATCTGACATGATTTTCTAAACTACAAAGTGTCCCAACTGACCGACCGTATGGCCAGAGAATAGCAAGAAGTCCATTAAAGCGATGAATGGGTTTTATGGAGACTGCTCATTATAGTGCCATTTTTACTCTGCGGAGAGATCAGTGACAATGATTTACTGTGCCTTTTGAATGAAGAAGGGTCAATGGGTTAATTTCTAGCTGCATTTCCTGTCCTCAAATTCTCATATCTTTCCGTGAAGAACCAAGTCTGACTGATTAATCATTGATTTAATGTCCTCTGCACTTCAAGTACGACAGTCGCTGCTGCTGCTGCTTTTTTTCACTGTTTTCGAAGCTCTAAATGGGCTTTATGCCAGACGTCACATGAATAAACAGGGAAACAGGTCTCATCGCATCCGCTTGTTGGAAAAAGTGTTGACAGCAGTATAAACTTACGGCGACATCTATGGAATTTAAAGGTAATCAGCTAACCTAGCTAGTTATTTTTGGTGTTATTCAATTTTAATATCCGAATGTTACTGGAAAGGAAAATAATAAAACTTTTAGATATCAATCAGTATATGCAACTGACAACATTTATGCTAATTTTTGGTAGATTCTTTAAAGGTTTCTTGATTAAAACAGCTCTATATTTAACAAAGCACATACAAAAGACCTGAAACAGAAAAGAAGCAACCTGTTTTGCAGAATACAGAAGTACATTGCGCAAAACCCATATTAAGTACTAGGGGTGTGCACAAGTAAACGACTAGTTCTGCACCAAATAGTCAACTAGTAAAAACACTACTGGAATGTCAAAAATGTATTTTCCTCTATGAATATACTGTATAATTCATTATACATTTTATGCATGCATCATATTTGTATACTTGCCATTATTTGTATTACTTGAAAATTAAAAATACTGCATTTTGTTTATTTAGTGCTTGAATACAATTCTCAAAATGTCTCAAAAAAGTTACTTTAAGATACAAGGTAAGATAACATGACATAACCAACATATTCTGCTCAACTCTGCACCAACTCTCCTTAAAAATGAATGACTTTCTGTTGCAGCATATTGCTGGCAGTGTGAACGACTTGATAAGACTTGATGTTCTAATATTTATCCAGTTGCTCTATATTATATATTTACCTCCTGGGTCTTTGTCTGGATTGTACTCTAACGCGTTGCTGCAAATGAGGTCAACGTCCACTAGAAAATCACTGGCGACCGTGTACTTGTGAGTGTCGATCTTCATCATGATGGCGGACAGGTCCATAGGCTGTGTGATAACCTCAAGGTAGTCTGACACCTAAAACAGAGACACTTATAAAAAACACTTTCAAAAATTATATTAATATTTTTTAATTAGAAAATAATATTTTGTCACAAAAGTTTTATATTTAACATATACGCTGCTCTTTTGTACTTTATATTAGTCAAAGAATTTTGAAAAAATTGTATCACAGTTTCCTCAAATATTTATGAAGCATTATTCACATCCTTTTATTCACATCACAGTAATTGAACTTTGAGAAACACTCCTTAAGAATACGATTTTTTGCACTGTAGCGTTATTTCAATAATTTTACAAAACATAATTTGAACTGAAGATACATATGACCCAGACATTTTCTTGACAGGCTTTGTGAGCTTCACTCTATAACAAACTTTAAAATTGTGTCTCACTCTGTATTCATAGACGCACCGTCCTCCTCGTTTGCTTCTTATATTGATGAACTTTTTAATTGCCTCCTCAAATTTACTGATTCAGGTAACGATCCTGCCTGCAGCTGTCGTATAATGACAATCATTTGATTTGTTTGGTCTGGGGGTTGCTAATAAACCATAGGTGCTCCTAATTAGATGGTAATATTGAACGAACAGAGTACAGAGCCTACAGGCATTATTCATACAGTTGCTGACGTGCAGTAACAGCCCACCTCCTCGATGTCCACAGGCTTGCTGAAGATCTGGAAGCGCTTGTCAGTGGCGAGCCGCTTTGTGACGTCCCTGAGAAAGAGGCGGAGCTCGCGCAAGGTGTTCTCCTCCTGCTCCTCCAGTCGCCGCTGCTCCTCTGGTGAGAGCTGTCGAGGGCCGGGGTCGTCAGCGAGGGTCAGCACCTCCAGAGAGCACACTGGAAACACAAAGACAGACACAATCCCTCAGTACAACGCAACAACAGATAGAAATCATGAGGAATCTGACAGGTCTGATTCAAATGAATGTTGTTGGGTTTTTTTTTTTGCACTTCTTAGTAAAGAATCATAATGTCTGATTCATGACCAAAAACATCTTTATATTATCTTTTAACAATATTCATAACATATATAAATATCTAAAAATTGTTGTATATTTTACCCCCAATAAGAGGAACCATTTCAACAATAGTAAAAGATACAGATAAGTAAAGATAAAGTAAAAACAGTAATATTGTGAAATATTATTATAATTCAAAATGTGTTTTCTGTTTTAATATATTTTAAAATGTAATTAAAAGGTAAAGCTGAATTTTCAGCCATTAGTCCAGTCTTCAGTGTCACATGATTCTTAGGAAATCATTCCTATATGCTGATTTTGCTGCTCAAGAAACATTTATTTTTATTATAAATATTGAAAAAAGTTTCTTTATATATTTGTGGATATTTTTGTAACATTACAAATATCTTTTCTGTCATTTTTTTTATCAATTCCATGCATTATTGCTGAATAAAAGGAATAATTTCACTGACCACAAACTTTTGAACAGTAATCTATTACATTTTATTTATATCTATTATATTATATTATATTATATTATATTATATTATAATTTTCTTAATATGCAATAATATGCATGGTGGATGCAATATACCACTCCATCCTAAAGAGTGGTGCAAGAAACATTATCAGAATACCCGTTCTCTTAGCAATGGCATTATGAAAATCGTGTTTTTCTAAGTATTTTGTTCAGAAATGGAATCGTTTTTTAACACCAGATGAAATGCCGAGCAAATGGCCTTAAACGACTCAAAGAGTCAGATGACACTGAAACTGTGCCAGATCAGCTAGAGGAATTATAAACACCCAGCATTATATGGATGAAGTCGAGAAACGCTTCCCACCACAGCGTGGGCCGCAAAGTGTATTATTGATTTCTGAAGAGCTACAACAAACAACCTGACAGCTGCAGTAATTCAGGGCTGCATCTGTACAACCAACCAAAAACAGACTGCCAGAAATGGCCAAACACACCAAGCAAAGAGTGCTAATGTGGCAATGCCTTGTAAAATATTGCAGACAAAAAAAAAAAATCTTCTCGCCAAACAGGCCTGAGGACCTAATCCAAAGATCTGGGCAGAGAGCCTGGCGATTATTGAGCCACCAGCCTCAGCAATTTGCTTTGTGGCACCAGCTAGCAAGCAGTCATGCTAACTGTGAGCGTAATTATAGCTAATGGTTATGGCCCGGCGTTTAATAGAGCTCCTTTCTCCAACCACAGATGCTATGCTGCCAAAGGAATTAGAGTTTTTGTTTTATTCAGAGATGCCCGTGGTCGACCCATGGGAGGACCCCTGCTCTGCATCAATGGGTCATGATGCTTGCATTTCCACTTGAAAGCCATTCCCTGCTATAATGGCTCCAACTGTGAGGGAGCCGATGAGAATGGTAATCGAACACAAGGAGAAGATATTCAGAAGAGATCACGAGGAGCACCCAGGATGCCCTATTTATGCAACAACAGCAGTAGCAATTCTGGAGGAGCAGCAGCGGCGGTGGTGGTGGAAGTAATTGCAATGAGAAAAGTGACAGCAATAGTAGTTATCACCCAAAAATGAATTGTCAGTTCCAAACCTGTATGACTTTCTTCTGTGGAGCATAAAAGAAGATATTTTTTAAAAGTCTATTCCTGTCCAGATAAATCAGCGTTATTATAGCAGTATTTATAATATTAACACTTCGCCATTGACGGAATTTTCCAGCAATCCATGTTTTCACTGTTATACGGTAGGGGGCGCTATTATGCATCTTCTGAAAGAGCACAGAATCTCCAGATCCAAGAATAAGCGAAGAAGCAGTAGAAGCGATACAAGCAGTGCGAATGTCGTAAGACATTCAACAGCATATAAATCAAAACTGCCTAATGTTACTGAATGAAATGTCGACCGAGGAAGAGGTATGGGACTGTGCAAGCTTTGGTTGTGTTGATGGACTCTTATCTACTTTTTATATGTTTTGATCATCGTTCTGCATGTACTTTTTGACAAAAATACGATTTTCTCAGGTTTTTCATCAAAATGTTGCTTTTTTGTCCAACTTACCCACATTCAAGTGGTAGTGTCCAAGAGGCTCTATTCTTTCTTTTGATATTCAGATATTCTGGGGGCCATGAACATTTAGTGAAAATGATCAAAAATGCTGGTACTGGCTGGCAACTTTTTTTTTAAACCGCTGGCGAGGAAAGAGAAATTAGCTTTTATACTTTTAAATATTTTTTATTTCAAATCTAAATTTTTGTAATTTTGTTTTGTGCTTTTGTTTTTATTTTCATGGTTTGTTTGCTTTTTATCATTTAAGTCTTAATTGTTCATGGTGCTTGACAGATATAATTGCTGCAAGTTGGTAAAGCAGTTTTAAAAAGGTTAAAAAAGGGGGAGATAACATCAACCTAAGTGTAGATAAATCTATATTTATCTACAATCCTTCGGATGAGACGTAAAACCGAGGTCCTGACTCTCTGTGGTCATTAAAAATCCCATGGCATTTCTCGTAAAGAGTAGGGGTGTAACCCCGGTGTCCTGGCCACATTCCACCCATTGGCCCTTACCAATCATGGCCTCCTAATAATCCCCTTACATTGAATTGGCTCTATCACTCTCTCTCCTCTCTCCACCTATAGCTGGTGTGTGGTGAGCGCACTGGCGCCGTTGTACTGTGGCTGCCGTCGCATCATCCAAGTGGATGCTACACACTGGTGGTGGTTGAGGAGAGATCCCCTGATATGATTGTAAAGCGCTTTGGGTGTACAGTAGTACATATGAAAGCGCTATATAAATGCCTCATTCTATTCTATTCTATTCTATTCTATTCTATTCTATTCTATTCTATTCTATTCTATACTTCTGGGTTAACCATGGTAAACACTTACCTGTTTTTCTACTGCGGAGTGGAGCCTTGGCCGCCTGCACCAGAATGAGGTCTGAAAAAAAATTCCTACGTACTTCCTCTCCCGGCATGGTTAAACAAACCACCTCCCCATATGAACGGCTGAAGATGCATTTTAGCTGTAAAAAAGAAAAAGAAAGAAAGAGGCATTTTAAAAAATACATTTAAACAACACTTAGAAATTTAAACAACAAAAATTACCCAATACTAGAATTTTGAGTTTTTCAGCTTCCAAAATAAAATTCCCAATGATAAATATATAATGAAACTAATATTTCACTTTCAGCCTTGAGTTGAGCATCAAACCAGTGGCTCATGAATTCAACATATATACAAACAGAACATCTGCCGTGAAAATCATGGAAGGAATCCCTCTCATCCTACTTTTCAAATGCTTCCAACAAGCAGGGATCAGATCTCTGGGACTCCAGAAAAAAGTATCTCACATCTCCCCAAAAAGTGAGACAGACTACATACAAACTCATTTAAAACTTGTGTTGAACCCTGTCGGTTTGGTTTTCCCACAGCATTCTTTGTTCTGATGCGTAGCATTGTGGGGTTTTTTTCTCCCTGTTTCCCCCCCCGAAAGCACAGTGCATGACGGGCTCTGACTCTCGAAAACATTTCTCCCGGCATGAAGCATTGTTCTGCTCAGTTTGAAGTTTGCAAAGAAAGTTTGTTGGTAAACATACAGTATTTATAGGGTGAAATACAAAGCAGGAAGAAAATCAAACCAACATGATGTGTGAAGAACACGTCTGTGATGAGTGAGTTGGAAAAGTGTTTATCTTCCGAATAAAAATTAAGTGGCTTGAGTGTTCAAACGTTCAAAAATTCAAGTACATGTTTGCATAAGTAATTTGGCATAAGCAATTATTATTAAATGCGCACACTGAGATTAGGGCTTAAAACAACACATAAAAAAATAAAAAATAAATTGCATAATTTAAGGCTAGTTAACAATTAGATTTGGGTTACAACTTGATTCTTAAACAGGCAATTATTTTCTCTAATTTTTGGGGTAGTTAGTGATCAGCGTTAGACAGAATGTAGCTCCAGGAGCAACAAAACATGGTGATCCAGTAACAAGTCCTTCTTGACAAAATCATGGCCACTGTCAGTTGGCCAATTAGAAGAGCAGGATAACAAAAGGCTTTAATGAAGAGTGATTTGACGAAACATAATGAAAGGTTGGAGAAGAAATGTGATGCACGCATCCTTCCCGACAGCCGAAGACTCATGCATGAAGTTAAAAAACCTGAAAATAATGATCAGTGTCTGGGTGCACATGGTCTCAGGTGTCACTGAAGATTGTTTTAATGAGCAGTTTCATATTGCTATATTCAACTCTAATTTCACATGGTAAAGTGTGCCATGCCAGTCCAATTACTGCAGTCTGGGAGAATTTTTTACTGAATCAGCAGTTAAAACTTCACAAGAAGTTCATGTAAGTTTCTCAAAAGGCTGCAGCAATCAGGACAAATGAATCCAGGTAAAGGCTAAAGACTTCTAAATATCTGAAAGCTCTCATACCCTTGTGTAAACAGAGTTATTTTAAAAAGTCCCCAGGGCTCCCCAAATATTACAACAAGGCGGCGGCACTAGGAGTGAAGTTCTCCATAATGAGGATCCGTGGAGCACTTAAGTTCAATATCCAATCATGAGCGGGTGTTGAAGATCCAAACAACCCCTCATCAACTGCATTATTCTCCTCTAGGCAGATTTGTTTGCACTCAGGTTGCTTTCAGGCTTCTTTGGTCCAAACTCTTGAGGTGAGATGAAGGGAAGCAGAGCAAGTAACCCACAAAAGAGACAGGTAGTGATTTTATGATTTGTCTCAGAGCTGATGGAAGCCTTGGAGACTAATGCAGATTCTGAGAGGCAGAGAGCCGAGAGACTAAATGGGCCTTTCAACTCGCAAGAGACATCCTGGGGAAATGTGGAAATCAAAAACACATTTCTTGTCTCTTCCTGTCTATCTCCTATTGAAACATGTTTCATCTTTACTTCACATGAACAACAAGTAGACAAGAAACTTTATAGAATAGAAAGAATAAAGTTGGGATTTGCAAACCAGTGTTATATCCTAATTTAAATTCAACATGAAAGGACATTTACAGTGTAATTTACTTTCATTATGTGACATTTTCAGGATGTTCATTGACACACAAAAAAAAAAAAGGAGAGGTAAAATGAAGTTTCACCAAACAAGTACATTTATAAGGAGTGTTTCAAACCATTTGCTGTCCTAAAAATGTCCTAAAAAAAGTTCACCCAAAAATGGAAATGCTGTGCTGTCATTATTTACTCACCCTCAAGTCGTTCCAAAACCTGTCTGACTTTCATTCTTTTGTGCAACACAAAAGATGACATTTTGAAAAATGTCTCAGTGTTTTTTTTGTCTATGAATGAAAGTCAATGGGCTCCAATGATATTTGAACCCCAACATTCTCCAAATCATCATCTTTTGTGTTGTGAAAAAGACATTAAGTCATACAGGTTTGAAACAACATTTTGGGTAGACTTTTCCTTTTAAGCGACACAATATTCACAACTTGGGGAAAATCAACATACAAACTGTTACTTATTGACAATACATCTCTAAAAACAAGCCTTAATATCTTTCATTGCCACTTCTCAAGTAAACGCATCTTGTTTCGAGGATTTTTAGAAAATTAAAAAATGGAAAATTTGTTTTTATTTTCCATTGTAATGAAAACAAGTAAAAAAAGACTGATTAAAAACATTTTAACATTTTCATGTTAATCTGGAATATTAGAAAGTATTTTAACACAGAAAAAAAAGTCAGTGTTATTAAAAGCTTAATATATACTAGTCATATTGATATCACCTTCCACATTTCATATTGAATGTATTGTAGAGATTGTAAATCTTAATTTACGATAAAACTTCATTACCCATATTGTCTAAGATAAATTAAACAAACAGATAAAAAGACACCAGGCTGCTCAAAACAGACCCTGAAGGTATTACAGTGAACTAATAAGTGCACACTGAGGTGTAACCTTTCACTGCTGGAGCTGACAACTGGCATCCCTTCTACACACGGTGGCATGAGCCAAAAGCCTTCCCGCAGCCGGGCACAGGGGCACGTACCTCCTTCCTGTGATCCATGCCACCTACTCCCGCTGCAGATGCTGTTTACAGACGGAACTGGCATCTGTCTCTACATCTTTCTCTTTAAGAAATGTGAGGGAATGGACGAGTTGAGAGATTTCTAGTGGTTATTTTGTTGCAGTTTCTTTTAATTTGTCGGAGGCCTCACCCCTGATGTGCAGTGCCGCAGAGAGGACAGCTGTCTCGATGAACGTGCCAGAAGCCGAGGGCCAGAGCAAACTGTTCTCGAGCTTCTACTTTGCATATTTGGGCTGCACTTAATGCAAGCTCAGGGGCTAATGAACCTTTTTTAATCTTGAACCAAAGTAGGTTCAATATATTCCCCACTTAAGACCAAATTGTTACTGCTATTTAGTTTTTTTATATTTTATATTACAACCATGTTTGTCAATATAACGAGTCAATTTAGAATAATTAACATAATATAATATAAACCTCTATGTGAGAACAAATCACAATCCTTTGGTTCGTCAAACTGACTAGCGAAACAACTTGGTCTGAATCAAAATAGAGTCACCGAATCAACTACACATCTTAACATAACAGTTACTTTCGACACTTGACTAACATACATGCTTTTGACACTTAAGAGTAAAAAGACACACTAGGGAGGATTTCTTTTCATTAGAGGAATTTTTTCCTAACGTAATAAAACAAAATTCACAGTATGGCTTGGTTCCATTATCACATCACAAAAGCTCGTTCACAGTAAATGCTGCATCACATGAACTCTGCATCATCACATCATCTCTGCATGTGCTGCGAGTTTGGGTCAATTATTAATGTGCATTTGGGAACACAACACACGTCAATCATCTTGCCAAACTTGTAACGAGAAGCACTTGAAAACCAGCTGTCAACAAAAGAGATGCTTTAAAGACTCCTTGGTTTTCCTTCACCACAAAAAAAAAAAAAAAAACACTTTAAAAGGTAGGGTAGGCAATTCTCAGAGAGACTAGCAATAGCGATTTAGCTTTGAAAGCATAAGATCCCACCCTCCCTTCAGACTGTCTCCACAGGCGCCACTCCTTCAAAACACATGAACGAGTACAGAAGGGAGCAAACAAAGGTGTCACAAGAGCCGGCGTTAAACTACCTCATGTCTCAAAGCACATAATATGATACAATTAGCACATAATAGGATATGAAGAGACTTTCAACCAGCATAACCCAAAAAAAATTAAAATTCTGGAACAAATAACCTTCCGTCCACCTTGTTATTTGCCAATCTCCAAGTCAATTCACATACACTAAACTTGTAATAATTTAGTCTTAGCATTGTCGGGTTCAATCTGGTGGGGCGCTATTTAGTCTGATGCTTTTTGATATGCGATCACAGGTAGCTATGGATATATCCATCAGATTCCAGAAATCACACATCCACGCTAAAGTGTTCAAGTTAAAAACATTAAACATATTCCTCTACCATTATTTACGCCATTCACTCATACTTTTACATTTACATTTATGCATTTGGCAGACGCATTTATCCAAAGCGACTTACATTGCATTATCCTATACATTTATACATAGGTATGTGCAATCCCCTGGGATCGAACCCACAACCTTGCGTTGTTAACGCAATGCTCTTACCACTGAGCTACAGGAAAGCGTTTTACATGCAAAACGTTTCTTAAGCACCAGTGTTTTCCCCCAATGGGTTACTTTAAAAGTCACTTTCCATACAGGAAAATGCATTACCATCTTATTCTAAAGCATGACTACCGAGTACTTCATATAACTACCCGCTGAAATCAGTGAAGGCCAAACATTTCCTGATGCTTTACAGGGCTCCTTTCTGAATTCCACACACAAACCTTCCGTCTCCAAACTTCAGAGGCCCTAGGGATTCCAGTGCTCATGAGCGGGAGAGGCCGGGATGGTTTACTCTAAAAGAGAATCTGACCGTAGATCTCTTGTGGTGTTACTGTGAAGCTGCAGTATTGATCGCGGATTTAGCACCGGACCCCCTGCCCGGATGAAGAAACGACTCTCACACCAAGGTAAGGGTGGTACGATTCAGAGCGAGGATGGTACGATTCCACCAAAGGGGCCTTGGGATACGTTTCAAAGCGGGAACAAGCTTTGTGGATTCAGACAGTCGATCCTCAGAATTTGCCCACTTCACCATTCAAAGCCACTTCAGATCTTCCGTGGCTGTCAAAACTTGAGGTTGACGTCAACATAAAACAACATTCGTAACCCATTTCACTTCTATACTATGGCATTTTTTATTGAAACAGGCTGTACAAGGACGGGACTTGATTGTATCCATCAGGAATGGACTGGATTATAACAAAAGTGTGTTCAATACCACAATTGAGCCATAGCAATATTGTGGAGGAATACTGTCCCCCTGAGACATTGCTGGATACACTTTAGAGGCTTTTTGACCAGGATGTGCAAGAGAAGCCTGAATTGCTGTTGAGCTATTGGTTAACATTCAGCCAACAAAAAGGAACGTTCTTTTAAAGATGGAACTAAGGATGCGCAATATTACATATCATATAAAATATCATTTAAATATCATATTTGGCAGATAATTAAGTTATTAATAATTATTATAAATACCAATAATTATTATAAATTTTATGACCGATAAGTACAATTGGCCAATATAAAAATTATACTATTTTGTCTAAATGAATCTAAAAATAAAATGTAATTATAAAAATAAAATAAAGTAATTGTAAAAATATCAATCTTTTTTTAATGTAACAATTTGGCATCCCAACATTATACAGTAATGTACATCAAGATCTGCTGAAGTTCAAACTGAGCATCAGAATAGGAAAGAGGATTTATGTGACATTGCTGTCAGCTAAAAATAGAAAAATGAGGATAAAATTTGCACGGCTCACCAAAATTGGACAGTTGAAGATTGGAAAAACATCTAGATTTCTGCCGCGACATTTTGATCATAGGGTCAGAATTTGGCATGAAAGCATGGATCTATCCCGCCTTGTATCAACAGCACAGGCTGGTGGATGTGTAATGGTGTGGCGGATATAATGGTTTTAAAAGTACGATTTTCGATATAAGGAACAATAAAAAATGTTTTTTAAAGTGCATCACAACCAGTCCTTTTCCAAGGTAAAAGAAAATTAACTTGATTTTGAAAAGTCAACAAATTTGCGACAGCTGAATGTAACATTTTTGACAAGCCAAACATGTCAGTGTCTGAGTAACATGTAATTTATTTAAGCCACAAAATAAACGTATTTCCGTAAAATTAGTATAATGACCTACGCAAAAAGCATTTTGAACGTCTCCAACCAGTTTTATAACTACCCAAAAATCAAACCATAGCCCACCCCTTGCGTTATCACATCCATCAAAAACTTGGGCTGGCTGTCGGCTGGAATATTAGATCTAAAAAACATAGACATAACACACTCATGGACAATCAATCCTTTCTCTGAATGCTTTGAAATCCACATCATTTGAATATCACAACATTGATGTCTGTCAAAAAATACTATGCACAATACACGGCAGTATTTACGAGAAGCAGAGGTCGAGCGAGTACACGCATTACCTGGAAAACCCACACAACTGGATGTTTTCAATGCGCCATCGCTTTCCAAGAAAAGGGAGAAAATGGCAGCCTGAGCGTTATCAGAGACGATAACACATGTAATACATAATGCATGAGAGTATAAATTTGCTCTTCACTCGCTGATATTGAATTGGAATGATCCTGAGTGAAACTGAGTGAAATACTTCACACTGCATGCTAAAGAGAACAAACGCAAATCCAAAAGGAAAAACTTTGAAAGGTTAGTGAACATTGTTCAACATGTTGGTTTTGACGGACATTTTTAATTCACGGACTATGCATTCTGATTGTAACATTCCTGATTTGAATATTTTCAACAATTTTCTATTCTTGACTGAACTTTTTTTGCCATAATTTTGGTTAAATGATGTTGAGATGAGTCTCTGTAGTCGTTCAGTTTGACTTATATGCTGATGTAATATAGATTATAAACTTGACAGGTGATTTTTAGAAAATGTAGTTTAAACACCATCTTCTCGGTTTAAAAGATTAAGGCAATTATCAAAGTTTCATATAATGCTTAATTTTCCAATAAAAGATGATACATTTTTACACGATGTTTAACATTTAATTTCACTTTTCAGCAAAATCCACCCAAGAATGACTATATTTATCTATATATTCTCTGCACATTATTTGATTATTTAAATTAACTTTTTTAAAATGTTTTTTCAGTAGAGCTGTTTTGAAACAACATGTATTGTAAAAAGCACTATACAAATAACCACGAATAGAATTACATGCACCGACTGCAGAATCTAAATCAAAACACTGTCATATATAGGTAGAATATCAAAGTGAAGACACCACAGGGGTTTTCAAAGGGTCCTTCAACACTGAAAGTTGAGTCAAATTTCCAAAGCAAATGAGGAAACACAAACAAGTGTGACAAAAACCCAGTGCCACAGAGAGGGTGAAATAAGCAACCCACCCATGTCTACTATCAATTAAACATGTGTCGTTCCTCAGAGGAACGAGCCTGGCTTTAATGAACACACCTTGCAGGGATAGAGTGAGCGAGAGACGCGCCTGTCAATAACATTAATGCTTTAGTTCTAAATACGCTCGTGCCCTCCTGGTGGGCATCAGTCATTTCAGCAGGGGCTATGATCAAGGGCTTCGCCACCAGCCAATCACCAGTCGCCCAGCGACGCACCCTGGGATGCATGGGGCGCACAGCATGAGCCGCTGGAGGCTCTTGATGCTGGATTGTGAGGTGAAACCGCAGCGCTGCCAGAGTGACTCCCCGTCAGCATAATTAAGGGAGAATATATATTTTTTTTTTTTGTTATGTGACTTCAGACTGCATTACTTATCTCTGCCTTCCACTCTCTCGCTGCTCCTTTCATTTTAAAGACTTCTCTCACATGCTCTTCCTGCCATGTCTTTGAGAATTGATTTTAATGCCCCTGGTGCGCTTAGAAAAGGACTAGAAAAGAAAAGAAAAGAAAAGAAAGGGAATGATGGGTACAGGTCAGACCTTGAAGAAAAAGGAGAACAGGCGGACAAAAAGTGTAAAAGAAACTGTGAGGGAAAAGATAATGTATATACACCAATATAAATACACTAACATACACATACTATATATATATATATATATATATATATATATATATTAGGGGTGACCCCGAATAGTCGAAGATTCGATGCTTCGATAGGAGGAGCCTGATTCGACTACCGATCTCACGGTCGAATCTTCGCAGAGATGTTATGAAACGAGGATCATGCCACTTTGGCTATATGAGGGCGCTCAATGTCTGATTTCACATAGAACTAGCTTTTATGTAAATACGTTAATATTCAGCCTATTATGATAATGCTGTAGGCCTATATAAAAATGTGCAAAGAAAGAAGCTTTTAATAAATATTTTTTAACGTGCGTGAATAAATCCAAACACCCCGTGACAGATTTAAGTTTCACTTTCAATCCGTGACCGACAGAGGAGCGTCTTCGCGGCAAGGATTTAAATCTTTAACAATGTCTGGGATAAGAAAATCTAAAGTGTGGATGTACACCATCAGAAAGGATATTCTCCAAGGCTGGATTTAGCATCAGGAAAACCATGATCGCACTTCTGCCGGCCACCGTTAACATGTTTCACGCATAGACTGGGTTTCACGTTAGAATGTATTTTATCCGCGCGCACAATTTGAAAAGACTCCAACGGACAGACCGAGTGAAAGACGTTCAGGATTTGTTCTCTCGATCAGGTATAGGGTACAAGTGATTTCAAAACTTTTCAGCCGGTTCTAATTTTATTTTTGGATGCTGTGAACATTATTAGCTAAAAAGACTGCCACTCTAGTTTAGCATTTATTGCTGTTTCTGCAGTTAAAAAGACAAAGTTGAAAATTCTGGCTACTATCGTTATTTTAATAATTTCTTTATTTTTATTTTATTTATTAATCTCTCAGGGTTATCTAATCTAACTATTTGTGGCTTGTGTTTTGAATATATGTTCCCCTGCACTTTAGGCATTTTGCACACATTTGCTCCTCATCCTGTGACTTGAATCTGATTTATTTCGTTTTGTATTTTTATTTATTAGAAAGGTATATTCTGTTCTAATTTAATTTAGTAAATTAATTGTTTATTTTTTCGGTGCATCGATGTTGTGCTGTAGGCTGGCCTGCTCGCACAGGTAATTTAGCCGATTTAATTTGATTTGCATGTGAAATGCAAATCTGCAGTGTGGCCTTTCTGGAGTTATTTATGTTATTTCTTAGTTTTATTGATCAAAAATGTTTTTATACATTTTCTTCTATATCTTTGTGTGATTTTCTGTACATCGCGGCTTTGAAACGTTAAAGCCCCGCCCCCATACACATGATTCGACTATTAGTCGACTATGGGCAAGACATGACGATTCTGATTCGACTATGAAAATCCATAGTCGGGGACAGCCCTAATATATATATTTATATAGCGCGAGTAAATGCGATCATCTCTTCCTCAGTTACAGAATAAACATGAATGGACACCTGAAGGTATGTTGAAAGATACAGTATGCTTACTGAAAGGCATCATAACTCGTGTAATCGATCAATCAGTGTTTCAGCAGCGGAAAGACGTCAATAAAACAGCTTAGTTTGTCACATAGCATTATATTTACCTAAGGCAAGTCATTCAGTGTCGAGAGCTTGTCGGTTCTCTGGCACTAAATAAATGCAATATATTAGCTATTTTACTTAACCTGTTAATGATATCTTGATTATTTAATGTATGTTTAAAATATCTGTCATGATGACAGCAACTGTGTACATTTTTATATTTCAATAACGAATTAGAGTAAAAACTGTAAAAAATTTGTTAATGCAAAAACTGCCTTATGTACAGTTTACATGTTTTCATACAATGTGTTGAGTGGTGATTATTATATCTAAAAATAAATAACATCTGAATTTAGGCTAAAAGTCTAGGCTCTGTTGTTAACCTTTAATGTTAAAGTAATGTGCGGGTATATAGAAACCCTATATAGTTTACAGCATTAGCAGATTTTATTTATTTTTTATCCTTGAGAAACGTTTAATTGTAATTTAATTCATTTAAAGACAAAGACACAATTTGTTAATTTTTTCACTGTTCAATCACTGTTATTATTTCAAAATTATTTCTAATTTTTTTTAGCTTTCTAGACCCCCCCACCCCACCAAACCGTCAAAACCGCGGGACGTACCGAACAGTCAGTTTTGTGTTTCGTTACACCCCTAATATATATATATATATATATATATTAGGGGTATATATATATAGGGTAATAGTACTTCTCTCCACAACAAGCCACACACTTTCATTTCTCTAGCACAAACTGCTATGCAACAATGTATATTTATGGTTTGAGGTATGTTCAGGGGAGATAGGGGACAGATTGGTCACCTCGTCAGGGAGCTGCTGGTAGACAGTCTCTGCTGTGGCGAGGATGAGCAGCGGCGTGAATGAGGGCACGTCCTGCAGCAGTGTGAGGAAGCTGCTCTTGACCGTCTCACTGATGGCTTCCCACCAGTCACTGATGTGAGGCATGTAGATGATGCTGGGTAAACACCGCCGAGCCTCACGAAACACCTACAAACACACACAAACCTAATATAACTACTATGCAGGGCACAACAATAAAAATGTCTGATTTTTATATCTTGTATGTACTGCCAACCTTTTTACTGACCTTTCATTTTTAGTACTATATATATATATATATATATATATTTCTCTGTAATGCAAATCCAATCTTTGTTAATTAGTTACTGACTTATCAATAAATGTTATAGTGTTTCCAAACTATCTACCTTATTTTTTGCAATGCAGAAGCTATTTTTTGTGAATGAGCAAGATCTCTGATTCATTAGCTGCTATGTAAATAACTAGAAGAATAAAGTATAGAATAAAAAAAGAATAAAAAAGGTTAAACTATTTGTGCTACAAACCAGTGTGTTAATGATTATATAATAAATTAAAATAATATGGTAAGAAATAGCAGTTTGCAACATCGAGCAGCATAACGGACCGTTTTAGTACAGGAAAAATAACTGGAAGCGAATGACACAAAGCACTGGAAGCGAAGCCTCGCACATTCATGCTACAAATGGCTGAGCTGCTGTAACATTAAGAATAAGGCGGATGACTACCATGATCACACATCTTAGCCACAACACTGTTAATTCTACAAGCCTACAGCCCCACACACAGGCTGTGTGAAATATTCAAAAGTGATTGTGCATCTCAGCTTGCCTGAGCACAGGACTCCTCTGGGGTTTTGGCACTGACGGAGTATAGCGTGGGAAGGTCAAGACGGTGCACAGTGAACTTCTCCAGGTGGTGCAGCACAGCAGGGGCCAGGTGTGTGCTCTGCCCCGCGCCCTGGGGCCCCGTCAGCAGCAGCCGTGGCCGGTAAGAGGTGGGCTGCCGGTAGGCAGAACTGGAAAAAGAAAAGAAAAAAGGTCATTATCCATCTATCCATCTGTATTACTATCCATCTATCTATCGAGACACAACCTCAAATTCTGAATTCAGGAAGAGTTGCTGACAAGCGGAATCAAGCTATGATGACTGACTAAGACTCCAATAATGTAATGAAGAGAAATAAAGGTAATTGATAAAGTTGGCAGCTCTTCAGGGACGACAAATTTTCATGCATTTGACATCTATACTGTATATTAATATATTGAGATGAACCACTTGCCAACATCTCATTTAAGTGCGAGGAGCTGCAAGTATTGATGATCTCAAGCTAATGCCATAAAACGCAACCACTGAACCATGAAGAACAAATCAATGCAAACGAGATTGAAGTAGGTCTGCTGAGGAACAAAAAGACATCTCAGTGCTGACTGCCAGTTCTACAGCATTCCAACAGATGGCAGCAAAACAGAGCTTGACTATCAAATAAAGCTCTCAGGTTTAGGGACTTTTCAATTCAACACATTTTGTTTGTGGTTTATTTTCTATTGCCATATCAGCATTAAATAATATATTCATGGTAAAAATGAATAAATTAAAAATACAATTAAACTTCTTACATTCCAATAAAAATTATAATATCTAACATTCTAAATCTAAAAGATAACAGCTATATGGTAGTCATTGTTCATGACAATATTGTTAATTATGCATAATCATAATAAATGAAGGATTAATCAAAAGGGTGCTGAGGATGACAACTGAGTTTTGTATGAATTTATGTAACTCACGTGGTAAAGTGGAGAAAGGGTTTAAGGGTGGTGCAGGAGGCTGCTTTCTTCGGCGATCCGGACTGAGTTTCATAAATGGAAGGAGCACCAAGACATTCCTCGTCCTCGCTGTACGAGTCCTCCACCAACAGATGATTGTCCATGTCTGAAATCACAGGCAAGAAACTTTAAATGCTGCCATTTCTATCACAGTGCTTTACGGCCCCGAAAAAAGCGTGGGAAAGCGTACGGCTTTTTTTTGTCATTAAGGGAAATCATCTTGTCTCCGTTACAAATTTGACTGGTAAATCATAAAGAATGTTTTTTTCCCCTGTCCTTTTGTATTTATTGCAATGCATATTGTATGTTCAGGGATGACAGCTTCATAAGCAGACAGGGTGTTTATGACTGGATGTAACTTTTGATACTTGTTTGCGGTAAAATTGGCTCTCCTACTACTGACTTTGTCCTATCAAGTCAAGTCAAGTTTATTTGTATAGCGCTTTTCACAATACAGATTGTATCAAAGCAGCTTCACAGTATTAAATTAAAATAATACAACAAAGTTTGTTTCAAGAGGAATTTATTGATTGATAAAATTAAATTAAATATCCCCAAAATATCCCCAACTGAGCAAGCCAAAGGCAACAGTGGCAAGGAACCGAAAAACTCCATCAAGTGACCTAATGGTGTCCTAAAACTCCATCAGGTGACCTAATGGAGAAAAAAAACCTTGGGAGAACCCAGGCTCAGTCGGGGGCCAGTTCTCCTCTGGCATTTATGAGCTAGAGGCCGGATTGTAGTTTGAACTGTAGGATTATATGAATGCCTGGCTGAAGAGATGCGACTTTAATCTAGTTTTAAACTGGGAGAGCGAGTCTGAGCAACGAACAGTATCAGGAAGACTATTCCAGAGTTTTGGAGCCAAATGTGAAAATGCTCTCCCTCCTTTCGTGGTTCTGGATATCCTAGGTATGACCAAAAGCCTTGAATTTAGTGATCTTAAAGAGCGCGATGGATTATAGGGCGATAGAAGATCCGTTAAATAGACTGGAGCTAAGCCGTTTAGGGCTTTATAAGTCAGTAGCAATACCTTGTAATTAATACGGAACTTTATAGGTAACCAATGCAGTGATGATAAAATCGGTGTTATATGATCATATTTATCATATTTATCTATCAGTGTGGCTCTCATGAAAAAAATAGTGAAGACCACTGTTCCAGAGGAAAAAGATTGCTCTATTTGAAAAATTAACCATTTATAAAATATTTATATTATTCATCAACCTAAAAAAGGGGGTCAATTTTGATTTCATGTTTCATTTGTTCATTTAACTTCTCACCCGTTATCAATCATCTGTAAAATGTATCAATCAATGTATCAATCATCTGTAAAATGTATCAAGCAATGTATCAATCATCTCTAACATTTCATATAAAGTTTCACTTCAAATAAGCAGTTTAACAGTATAACTACAGCAAAGCAAAAGCTCAAGACTAAAATGGAGGGATTGGAGTCACATGACTTATTACTACAAAGTAGGGGTGTAACGATATTCAAACCGAACCGACAAACCGCGATACAACAGCCACGGTTCGAACCGCGATACTCTCATGTCGAACCGAACGCGCCCCGCCCCCTGCTGCCCCGGCCCAACTCTCACATCACTTTGTCACAAAACTATTTTTTTCTTCCTTGACATTTGATTAAATAGTTATTGATGAGTACACTTTTAACAACTAATTAGAGCTGTAGTTTTACTAAATATTATTATAATATTATTTACTAAATAAAGTGCATGTCACGTGATTTGGGTGATCGATCACGCTCGAGAGTTTACATACGCACTTCAGGATGGCAACTCATATTGAGATTGAAGACCCTCCAGTCACAACCACTGACTGATACAGCAGCAACAGCAGCAGTGCTGATCACGAATCACCGACACCTGTCATCATCCAATATGATGACATATCACAGCATTTTTTAATCATCGTTTTGAGACAAATCATTGTTTGTTTTGCGAACATAATCCTCTGCCGTCTGGTCGCTTCCGCTTCAAGCCGGACTCGTCTCGCGCTAACGGTAATTCCTTTTCACTGTCCACGTTTTGATTTCGGCAAATCAATTTTAGCGAATGCAAACAACGTGATTATTGTTCATGAGTCCAACATCCAGCCACGCAAGAAAACATGTAATCTACCTGAGGGAATAATATGCTCACAAAACATTTCTGATTATTATTAATGTTTAAGACTGGTTTGTTTTTTCCCCCCCAGGATTTAATGAAGAATGTAAAGATCATAAGATATTTATTTGAAATAGAAAGCTTGTGTAACACTATAAATGTAGGCTACTGTCACTTTTGATTAACGTAATGCATCCTTGCTGAATAAAAGTAGGCAATTACTTTCTTTAATTTCTTTCCCCCAAAAAATTATCTTACAAACCTCAAACTTTTGAACTGTAGGCCTATGTATAATGTTAAAAAAGCTTTCTATTTCAGATAAATGCTGTTATTTTGAATGGTGGTTTGTTTGTAATGTGACATTTTGTTTGTATGACTTTACAATAATTTTTAGAATTAAATTGTACATAAATAGGTTAAGCAATACAAATGTGTTTGTCTGATAACCTTTTAAACATATACTTAACTGTCTGCAGACAATGAAATGATGTACATTGTGCGATGCAGTACAAATATTTTGAGTGTCCCTTGTTTTCCTATAAAGAACCACGATTGTCCCGCATTTTACTTTTCTGAAGTTGGCAACCCTACTCAGGTGTGCAGTTTATTTCTGACTAGTCAGTGGAGGCATTTATTTCATTTTAGTTAACTCAGGTGTGCTAAGTGCTCTAAAGAAAGGCTGAAGCCACTGTATAAAGTTCAGTTAATAAAGTTAAAGTTAATCTAGCGTTATTATTGCTGGTGCCCTGCCATGAACCCTGCCCCCACAGCAAACAGAACCGAACCGAACCGAACCGTGGCTCCAAAACCGTGATATGAACCGAACCGTGGCATTGGTGTATCGTTACACCCCTACTACAAAGAGGGCAGTCATTAAAAACACTGGGAAAATTCTATTCCCAGCAGAAATATGAGGTGGTAATTATAAAAGCTCTAAAAAAAATTGATTTACATGGATGACGAAACACCTAAATGAGAAAAGAAGGGCAAAGAAAAAAAACAAAATGAAAGCAATTTTTGTACCTGTGATGTATAAAAGAAATAACTAATCGAACAAAATAAAACCCATCAGCAGGAAGTGGAGGGCGTACCGTGTGTGTGTTCCCTGTGCAGGAGCTCTGCGTGGGGGAAGACTCGCATCAGGCAGGAAAGCATTTGAGCCAGCGTGGGCTCCAGCAGGGGCTTCAATACGCAGGAAAGGGCCTGGCCGGGCGGAGCCACAGCCCTTTGGCCCGCAGGTACTATAGAGCGAAGGGCACAACCAAAGTCCTGCGCCCCCAAAACGATGGAGCCCACGTCCAGCTGATAGCGCTGGCTGGTGGCGTAGATCTGAGGATAGCGCCGCCGCAGAGCCGCTAGCGCAGCCTCTGTGCAAAGTGCTTTGATGTCGGCCCCACAGTAACCTGAGACACGGGGAGACAGCAGAGTTGGACACACGATTGTCACCATGTAGAAATATGGACAAACAGCTAGCTTTAAATATTTACAAGCTAATAGTTGCATAATTACACAAAAATAAATGGGTATATTAATATTAAAAAGGCATTACTATGTTTTCATTATAGCCTTGCTAACAGTAGAATTATTAATGATGTGTTCCATTCAACTCATAGAGAAAATGTAATTTTATATTTGAGAAAAGTGCACAAAAATTAACACAATTAAACAAAAAAAATGAGCCTTTTATTATCAGGCAAACCTTTGACTAAAATTTGAGAAAAGTGCAAAAGAATTAAGTCACACAAACATGCCAATATCTAAGAATACACTTTAAGACACTGTTTATAAAAGTTATATCATGACTATTACATCCATCTTACCGACACATTTCTCGGCTAGCTCATTTATGAAGGGTTCGGCTAGCTTGGGGCTCCAGTCCCTGGTGTGGATTTCTAGAATGTGCTTTCGGGCCTGTTGGTGAGCATAAACACAAACACAGACAGTTTACAGATGAAACAAAGCACGGCCAAACTGTTTTGATCATAAACTCTTAACAAAGGGGCTGGAGAAAACATAAGAGCTAACGTTTGATTAGCCAGCACCCTGCTGTGAAGATAAACACAATACACATCCAGAAATCAGAGGAGCACAGACCTGACCTGATATTACAACTTCAGCTACAAAGCTCAGGCGTACTTGACGCAGTCATGAACTATGCCGGGGTGTAACTATGTTTGACAATTTTATATATTTATATGTATATGTATGACAAATTTGTGGCGTTTTCTAGCTTTATATATGGTCTTAAAAGCCGATCTATTCCCAGTTTGTTTATTTTCCCTACTCTACTGATTCTGTGACAAATAAACAGTTCTGATTGAAAAAGTAAATAAAATAATAGTAACAAAATAAATGTGTGTACATTTATATATAAATAAAAATGAAAATACAGACTGTTTTTCACAATTGATTCTACATTTATTACAAATTATGTTATAAATTGTAATAACTAATAGTAATTCATCTAATAAATAGATGAAATAATATACAACAAATGTATATATGATGTCTGAGACCATTAGTGAACATATATATTTTGTATGTTTACAATTTAATGTATTTTTTTCCACAACAAATTATATGCTTTAAAAAGTTTTTTGTATGGTTTTAATGAAATTTTACACTTTTGGACTCTATACAAAATAATATTATAATATTTATTACAATAATAATACTCTATTATACTGATCATCGTTGTGTCTTTGAATGTTTTCTGGTTTGATTGATGGTATTTAGCTTACACTGATTGTTCAAATGCTAGCTAGCACCCTATTTGAAATCCAAATTTTTGTGCAGATAGTACTCTGACTAGTGGACAAAGGAAAGATATATATGTTATAAATTAAAAAAAGATATTTCCCTTAAAGTCTTATATGTAGTTAGCGTCCATTTATTTATAGCTTGGAGTGCTAAATACTAAGTCAAAACAGTAGCTTGACTGTAAAAGTGACTTGAAAATCTTCTGTTTAAAGGTAACGTTAAAGGCTTCAACACCAGTCATGAAATGTATTGAACTAAAGCAGGAATGCCCAGATATCAGCAGTGAGCAGCATGCTAAACCGAACTCATCAAATTTAATTGGCATTCCATTTGTCAAGTTGTCAACGAGCTTGACAAACAGAATATGTGAGATTATCAGATAAGATGCATTTCAAAGGCCAAAACGGCTGCGAAAGACTAGAAACTGAGCAGTCAGACTATTATATTTCAGGATAAGTGTTTTGAGTGAGGGACACCAAGGACTGTCTGGGACACAGAGTGTCAGTTGGCTGCGGGCAACGAACACAATACCAGGCAAAGTAAAAAAAAAAAAAAGGATTTGTGCACCTTTTTATCTGGCAGGTTGAACAGAAACTCCCGGTCAAAGCGTCCGGGCCTCCTGAGTGCGGGGTCGATAGAGTCGAGTCTGTTTGTAGCACCGATGACCACTATCTCCCCCCGGCTGTCCAAACCATCCATCAATGCCAGTAAGGTGGACACTATGGAGCTAAAAAATTAAAACACAATGACTGGCTAACCTCTTTGCATGTACAATGAAAAGGTGTTGATGTGTAAATGTGGGTAGGACATCTAACTCATTTCAAACGAGCAAGAAATCTCTTGTTTTCCATGATACATTCCTTGTAATAGCAAAACCCTTTGTGTGGAAATCATAATGAACTATCTGATTCCTTCAGGAGCATTTCTAATCCTGATGATGAAACCTTCTGCAATACCCGCCACATTCATTTGAATGCATTACCTGTGAATTTGATCCTGTCTGCTGGAGCGAACAGGAGCGAGGCCATCAATCTCATCGAAAAAGATGATGGAGGGTCTCATGAGGTATGCCTGCCAGAAGGACAGGAAGTGTTAGGTGTGTGGCTGGACAATCTCATACCTAACATCAAAACAGCTAGGGAAAGAACAGAGACTAACTATGTTTCCATCACCCTGTTTTTATGCGCATTTTGAAGTATGGCATCAGAAACGAGAGATAAAAAAAAAAAAAAAAAACGTAATTCGCAAAAACGTTTACACGCTCGCTTGAGGTGGTTTTTGACTTGTGCGAAAAAAAGTTAATGCGAAAAATGGGAGATGGACACACATTTACCGGATAAATTCTGACGTAGCGCACATTAAACCCACGTGTCTGGGAATTTCGGCTCTTTAGGGAACCGAACCGGATCATTTGGCTCAGCTCAGTAATAAGAGTGTAGGCTTGGGTGTGTTACGTGATATTAAGGATGATCTTTACATCACACTGTTCGACCACACACACTCCATGCAGTGACTGAATATTATGTTAATGTGTAGCCTACTGTATGTGCGTGACATGAATCGAGAGCCGCGGCACCGGTAATGTCATCACACGTGATCACACGCATATACACATCAAAATAACATTCAGATAGTGACTACTTGACGTGTGTGTGAAAGGACAATCATATTATTCTGTCTTGTATTAATATACAAAAATGGAAAACGGCTCTCAGGCGGGAACCGACTCTACTTGTTCACTTAAAGGAGTCGGCTCAGAGTCCGACACATCACTACTGTTTCCGCTCATGGTGTTTTATTTACTGTTGGTTACTTTTTTTGTGATATGTGATTCTCGACAACAAGGCAACTTGAGATACACTACAAGAACGAACAAAGAGAAAAAAGAAGCTTTGGAGGGAAAAAAGCACTGTTTAAAAGATCCTGTATTATCATTTTACAGTATAAAAAATAATAATTGTTTTTTTTTAAGCTTGATGGTTGCTTCAGTGGTGGTGGGAGGTACAATTTATATTTATATTATATAGAGTGCCAAGTGCAAATCTTTTTTCCTAAAATTGTAACAAAAAATCATAACATAATTGTAAATAGCATAATTATATGATTTATTCTAATAACATATAAAATCAATCAATCAATCAATCGTTTATTTTCATGGTTTAAATTAAATTTTAAATACTTATACAGTCTAAGGTTTTTATAATATAACATTTATTAAACTCATTAATTTTATTAAATGTTGTTGTTATTATTATTATTATGTAAATGACAAATTGGATTTAAAACTGCAAACTTAAACTCCAAAGAAGTTTAACACTTATCTGTATTTTCCAAATCATTAGAACTACTGCGCTTGTTAAGTCTGATATCACACATCACCGTTTCATCTTTTATGTTCAATATCATTAAAATATTGGAGTCTCTCTCTCTGTGAAGCCAGAGACTGTAGTGTACACCATGAGTTTATAAAACCTTCCTTAAATGTATAATTTGAATAAATAGTGTAGTATCATAAACGGCTGTTGAGATAGTATTCTCTCTTGAAACAAGTGGATGTTTGGACCCGGAAATGGTATTCCATTCATTACAACTTTACAAACGGCCAGGAATGTGCAATATCTGTTCATCAACAAATATCACCTCACAGACAACATAAACTAGCTCAAGGTCATACTGGGATCAGGGTTGTGAGGTTGTCTACTAGATCACCTGGTCAAAAAGTAGGCGGAGCTGTCGCTCAGACTCTCCCACCCATTTGCTGAGGCAGTCTGCGCCCTTGCGCATGAAAAAAGACACCTTCCTGTCACCCTGAATGCATTCATTAGCCAAAGCCCGCGCCACCAGCGTCTTCCCAGTTCCTGGAGGTCCATAGAACAGACATCCTCTGCAAAGAGGAGGAAAATTGTTGGTGTCAACCTTAGCCAGCACTTCAAGTTCACTTCAGTTTACGCGCATGATGCATATTACACACAAAACTGGAAAATCCTTGTGAAAGAAAATCATGTAAGCAATAAGCCACACCTTGGAGGCTGGATCTTAAACTTCTCAAACACTTCTGGATATAGTAGAGGAAAGACGACCATTTCTTTCAAAGACTGGATGTGGTGGGTGAGACCTCCAACACTGTCAAACTTCACCTGCATTGAAAGAGACAAGAACATATGCTAGCCCACAAAGCATCTTTTTGCTCAATGGAAACCAATGAAGCATCAAGGAGATGATAATGAATTGAATGTAGAGATGCACCGATTGATCGGCTGGTGACCGGAATTGGCCGATTTTCACGTGATCGGCCGTGACCGGCGACCGGCCGGTCAGTCTGACAAATACCGATTTTATGCCGGTCAAATGCACTCGGGCGCCGCATGATTAACATCGCGCAACATCAGCATCACACGTGCACACGGAACACACATGTAGGAAACCTCGTGAATTACGTCCGTTCAGACCGCAAGCGCATATTTTTTTCCGGCGTGCATGTGAGTGCATTCACAACGGGAGCAGGAGCAGCGCGTGAGCGTCAAGCAGGAGCGTCGCGAGCAGTGAAGCGCGTGTTTCGGCGCCGAGTCTATTTGCTGCACTGCTCACGCTCAATTAAAGGGAAAGCACACTTTTGATGGACAAAATAGCCTAAATAGGGTTTCACAAAAAAGTGCCCAAAATGCACAGAATTTGCGTGTTTTAACAAGAACTGGAGTAGGCTATGTCAGAAAAGAAAACGAACACTAATATTTATATAAAATGTACCCATTTAAACTTGTTTTATTATTCAGTTTGTACAAGTGATTGCAATAGGCCTGTGTGTGTGTGCTTTGAGAAATATCTTTATACTGCAAGGCTATATTTATTTTATTTTTTATTTATATATTATTTTATCTCCATTCCCTGTTTTTATACAGACGTTTAGTTTGCTAAATACATGTATAAAAAAATTATTGGATATTGAATGTGAAAAGGAAATGGTTCTTCCATAACACTGCACTTTAGATGTGTGTGAATTACCCACACCTGGAGTAATTTATATAGTTCTATTTTATAGAATTTATCTGTTAAAAAAAAAAATGTACTATGCAAATTGTAAAATGTTCTATTACAGAAAAGATATAAAATAAATATTTGTGTGTGCTGTAAAGTGGTTAGAAAAAATTAAATCGGAATCGGCTAAAATCGGTATCGGCAGGTCAAACTTAATGAAAAATCGGAATCGGCCCAGAAAATTGTAATCGGCGCATCTCTAATTGAATGTACACGAGTATAAAACTCCAAGACTCACAGAAGTGTCCAGATTCATGGGATCCACATCCGCTAAACTGGCACCCACTTTTACTCGGTCTCGAAGGACGCCGCTAGCCAAATCCTCTGTCCGCAGGTTCATGGGTAGACACCTGTCACACAATATAGACAAATAACAGATCAACATCAAACCTTAGTAAAAGTTCACACACTTCAGCTCTGTAACAAGCCACGAATCGAGTGAATAAACAGTCATTCAGTTTGGTAATGTCACCTGTTACGAGCTCGGCTCATGCTTTTGCTTTTCCGCCTTTCAAATCGCTCTTCGTCTGATGATGATGTTGATTCACTGCTGTGAATGGCATGTTTCTTTACTCTGGTGATAAAAATATAGAAGACAAATCATAAAACATACAACAGAGAGAAATGAGACATACGGACAGAAACATCTGGACAGCTGCAAATAACCTCACCTAATATGGCTTCTTCTTGCAGGAGATCGGTGTGTGTCGAACAGAGAGCCCTTGCTTTGCTTCCTGTTCACTGGCTCTGAGAAAACACAAATAATAATAAAAACACAATCATAAGGCAAAAATCATCATTTCAAATATTTAAGTTTAATGCGAGTTTGTGCGAGACATAGAGAGCTTAGTTGCTCCTGTGAATGTGTCCGAAGCGAGTACCTATTGGGGGAGCTTCATATCGCTGCACAGTTTTACGCTGCCTGAGGTTATAAGGTCTGTCGTTCTCCTCTCCAACCTCTTCTGCCTCGTCTCCTTCATCGTCTTCATCATCATCAGCCTCCACATCTTCATCCTCCTCTCCCTCCTCATGAGACTCTTAATAATGAGAAAGAGGACTGTTTGCAACAGTTTTCAAAGCAGTACTCTTTTTGCTTGGTGCCAGATTTTTTTTATACAAGAACATGCCACAGTATAAATGGTATATCTTGTTCTCTGCCATTATTTGTTCTCCTCATAAGTCCACATATACCTTCAGTTCCTTCCTCCTCTTCAGGGCCCTTTGATTTGCTCATGACTTTGTGATGCCCCTGCATTCCATACGAGTTCCTCCGCAAAGACTTCCTCCTCTTCACACGGGAGTACATGTCCATGTTTTCCTGAACCAAAAAAATAAATAAATAAATAAATAAACATATAAATGAGAAATGTGGAGAAGAATCAATGGAGTAATGTAGTCTGTAGTATGCGAGTTGACTCATCAGTGGGTTCACAGCCCACACTGTAGAGAGAGGCCAATGCTTCAGAGTAACACAGGATTTTAATAACCTCAATGCGAGCAATCGTTTGCTTAATGAGATGGAAAACAAGGCGGCCCAATTGTTCTGCTGTGTAATCAGTGTTAAAGGATAGGAGGAGTCACCAGTTCAGTGTCCGTCCACATGCGGAGGCGCTCCACTTCCCGATTCTGCCGTATGCTGCTGATGTTGTCCATCTCTTGAAGAACTGCTTCTGCCGTACTAACAACAGACAAGACAAACAATTTAAAAATGATTTTTTTTTAATCAAGTGCTTACATAGAGACACACGGGAGCGTTTAAAAGCAGGATCCCTAATATATCAGCGGATCCACTGATAGACGCCGCTTTCAAACACTCCTGTGTGTATCAGTGTAAACACTCGAAGAGCGTCAAAGATGTCATTGTTGATTATTGAAGACAATCACAGACATACATGTTGAGCGCATCAACACAATGGCCAATCAGAAGTGTTTAAGAATCCGTTCAACAGCGCTCAAAACGCTAGAGGGAAATGCTGGTATCGTCACATTTTTTAAATTTGGTACCGAAGTCGGTACTTTTGACAACTCTAGACACAAGAGTAACACGCATTCAACGACAAAACTTAGTTTTTAATTTTTATTCTAATAAAACAATAGTTCTCGAACTCAAACATATTCAGATATTTAAAAACAGTAAAAATCAGTAATCAGTAGAGAGTTCATAAAGAGGTTCAGTATGGAGTAACATCGCTCAGAACGAGTAAAGCAGATCAGCCCATTCATGTGCCACACCAGCAGGTCTCCTCTCTCCAATACACTTCCACCATCTGTCTTTGACTAGCAGCAACATGTTAGCTCACACTAAAATCCTTGATAGGACACAGCCTAGTAAATCCATTGGTTAAAATTGCATTTCAACGTTATCTTGTCGCATCTGTAATGGTACATGTACACTGACTACAAAACTCAACTCAGTGCCGCTCAAAAAGCTCTGGGGTGTGTCTGAAGTGAGTGTGTTTAATTTTTTTGTTCAGGACACGGCCAATATAATCATCATAATATAGCCTACATTCAATTACAGTTGGAAAGATGCAAGCTTTGTTTCCCAATGCCCCAAAAAAAAAACGGTGTCAAATTAATCAACTTTTTAAACCCAAACTATTCTATTCTCAATGACAACATCCACACAGCAATATTTAGCAAATATGCAACAACTGCAAAGCGTTCAATATGTAAACAATATAATAAAGCACTAATTCCTGCAGAAACTCCTGGAAAACGTGCATATTTTTAAATGCTCATGACAAACATCACTACCTGCACCTCACAATGATTGGCTGCCACGTGACGTTTTTCACTTGGCATTTGCATAAAGTTGAGCATTTATGAACCTTTCGATGCTTTCAACATAGTCTCCGATCTGCTGTCAATCCCACAATCCACAGCGTGAGTGTGTTGCTTGGCTCACATTGGACTTAAATGAAAATGCCACTCTTTGCCAATGTAAATATGCCATGTGTTCATCAACGTCAAACCACAAATGTGTTCAATCACAAAACTTTCCCTGAGAAAGACATGACAGCAGATTTATTTACAGTATAAAAGAGCTCAAGATGAGATTTTTAACACAAGTCCAGTCATTTGCAGTCTTTATATCATTATGGTGGAATTTAAACAACACAGAAGCTCAAACGAGTGTGAAATATTACCAAAGGCAGATGCATGTCATTTATAAAAAATTTGACAAAGACTTACAAGGTTTAATGAAGCAAAGTTTACATCTTTTTCAAGTACAGCCAGAACCTGCTTAAGTACCCCTGGGATACATGTAGCCTTGGCTGGGAATCACCAATTATATCAGAAACCATTATGTGCATGAATGCAAGCTGAACAACTGCCATCACTATACATAGAGAGCCCACTTCTAGATCTGCTCTTGAACTCTGTATATGGTCTTGTTTTAGTTCTTGAGTTTAAAGTGCCTGTTTCTGCAAGAGTAAACCTTGTTGGCTTCAGATGTCTTACTAATTATACACTAGCTACTCAAAATCATGAGGGAATTATAACGTACGCACACAAAGTCCAAACAGAACATGATTTCGAACTGTAAGCTCTTAGTGGGGTGAAATTCTAGTTGGTATGTAGTCGTGAAGCGGAAAAGTACCATCCAACATCATTTGACGCTCAGTAACTTTACAGAAAGAAAACCCAGGAGAAATAATTATTTTCTGACTGTTTGGGCCAACACTGAATAGGTGTCTAGACGTGTAAATGTAGGTTATCATGTGTTCATGTTTACATTTGTCTGTCGTCAGTAAGAAAAGAAGCAAAGATCCTGAACAAGCTGTTTCATTGGCAATAAATGGTCTTTTTGCACTGGAGAGAAAGTCTGAAGTTTGGAATTTACTTTATTTCAAGGAAACTATCATCATACTTCGAGCATGAATAAACTACACATACAAGCATCAGATTTTACCTGTTGACAAGTTGGTCGAAAAGTAAACTCTGATTGAGGTGTTCGAATTGGGATTTCCTGATGCGACGGCTTCTCTTGAGCTCAACATGACCGTTCATACGACCATGGTCCCCCTCTGATGTAGAATCACCCCTCAGACTCATTCGACCTATGCGTTAAAAAAAAAGGGGGTTACTAAAGTCATCATGTGTTTCATGATCAGACATCACTGACATCAAACCTGATGTAACTCATCTAAATGCGGTCTATTTGTTTTGAGTACAGATCGACAGAGTACCAAAATAAGTTCTCTTTCATGACTTATTGAGTAGGGCTGCACGATATAGAAGAAAATTGTGATATGCGATAACTCGTTAAATAATGCGATATTCGATATGCGATACGATAATGCTTAAAGTGTGTAAAATAAACTTAAATTATCTTTAAAATGTATTTAAAATTATATAACCAACATGTGTGTTTCACATTCTTTTTGTGACAAGAAAACATCCTTAAACTTCTGAAAGTGAACAGCAGTGTTTTACTGTAGCATAAGAAGTGTTATTTTAACATCAGTATAAACCACAGGGTTTCAGGGTTTCAGGTTATCCTACATTAGGTTTATTTAACAACAGAAACTGAATAATCAAATGTAAAAATAAAACTGCTTAGTTTTCACTGTATGAATTAAATATGTACTGATTCTTATTAAATCTACAAAAGTTATTCAGCCAAGAGCAGCGAGTGATTTTCTCTTTGTCTTTTGTTCGTGACCCCAGTTATTGCAAGCCGTTGCGATGTGCATATCGCGATATATACATTTGCGATATTTCGATAATTTCGATATATTGTGCAGCCCTAGCTTGAATGGTCAAAAACACACTAAATTAAGTCAACAATATCCACAATAAACACAGTCAGTTATGTCAAAAATGAACATAAACAGCTGGGAAAGAAATCGTATGCGTGTTCCCCCAATATTAGGTGACCCTTTCTTGTAAGCTTTCAATAAAGAACGATTCAGTAAATTAAAATGTATACACTAATATACACTTACTGTGTCCATTCTGCAAGGCACCAGTGGACAACCTGGAAGACACGGTGAAAATGCATGAGAAAATAGCTCTTAACAAATAGTATAAAAAGACAGAAAAGTCCTTGTTTTAGTGCATAATTAACAGAAACACCTAATATTTTTTTCTTTGAGTAAAAGCAATTCTTGTCTAAATACATTTTGTCAAAACATATTGAAAATTATGTTTAGATTTGCTGCATGTCACGTTGCTCATTTGCCATGTAGACAGTGTAAAAGCCAATATGCACTAAAAGCGAGCTACACAAAACTAAAAGGCTGCAACACTGATTATAATGGGATGAGATCATCAAAATACCACAAAAAATAAGTATTAATCATGCAACTCTACATCGACTCTCCGACCTCACCTAGTACAGTGTTTGGACATGGTCCATGAGCCTCTCTGGCCTTTACTCTGGGGACTTGGAGAAGTATCAGTAGAACTTGGTGGCGTCTGTCTGCGTGTCCTCTTGGGTGGTGGGGACAAACGTGGGCTACTGCTATTAACATCACTGCTGGGCTCTTTCTATAACAGGCAGAGGTGTGTAGGATATTAAGAAGCTTGCACGAGCATACAGAATACACAGAGAGAATTATGATGATGGCAAGTCCACACTCAAATATGATCTGCACTAGGGACACTTGACACAATATCACAGCTGAGGTCACGAGTCGCCTGAAAGAACAATCGGATTCACGTGAAATTGACTTCATCATCCTCTATTGACCCGGTGAGCGAAGGACTCATGTCATCTCCCAAATTCTTCATCCTCTCCTCCCAGATCTCATTCAGACTCATCCCTGCTGACTAAATAAGCCTATGATTCATACCCACCGTTTACACCACACAATAACACGCAAGATAAGAAAATAAAGAGTTTGAGGTTGAACTAGCCAAAATTATGAAATCATGCTGTTCCAATACTTTATAACCAAATCATTTCCATGACCTTTTCCAGTCATTTGCTAAAAACTGGATAATAATATTTTTTTATGCGTTCAAATTCAGAACAAATCACTGTTGAATCACTCAGAACGATTTGTGAATCGGGTTGATGATTCATTCAAAAGAACAGACTCACTCAGCCATAAATAATACATAATACAAGTTTTGCTCACAAAAATGTCACTGATTATATATTTTTTAGATACATCTATATTCACTATATAATTGATATGACTTCAAAAAAATTTATAAAATAATACTAATATAATAAGTATTAATTTCTATGATTTTCCCACACCTGGAAATCACTATTTAAAAATTTCCTGATATTTCCATTTTTTTTAATTACCATAGGGAGGATGTAATAAAAAAATAAAAAAATACTTTTTAAACATTATATAGGAATTATAAAATATTGAAATACAATGTTATTTTAGAACTGGCATAACTAGAAACAAAACAATTGTAGAGATGTGCAGATGTCATGAAATGCATGGAAATCAAATCACGTTTTTAAAATGATTGATTCCAGGATTTCAGTGACTGTGGGAAACCTACATTAAATCAATCTGAAACTGAAAGGTTTGCAAAGTAAAATTAAATAGAGACATAATGCACTCAAAAATCATAACAACATAAAGGATATTGAGTGCAGACCAAATTCATTGCCAGAGGACAAGCCACTTATGCCAGAAACTTGTGGCAGCTTATCTAATACTTATTATTCAAAAAACTTCAAGCATTCTTGACAACTTGCACAGAACTTGATAATTAAACTGAACACCCTTGCAAAAAGTATTGTGGTCGTACTGATGACATCAGACGGTAACAGCAGCAAGGAACTTCACTACTCTAACACATACAGTACAGTACCATGACAATACCATGGAACATGTCCAAAAAACATTGTAGTTCCCTAATATCACGATAACTAGGCTATTATATGAATGCGAGATTATCGTTTCAAACTGCCTTCCTAATGTGCACAACCACAAAAACAACCTGTGCCAAGAGCCGATAACACACATAATCAGAAGTTTCACCTAAATACTCAAGTTCAAAGTTTACTTTACAAAAAAATCACGAACAATGTCTGTTTTGAGCCACAAGGGGTCTGTCTCAGCTGAGCTTTTCCCTTCCCCCAACACTAGCTTGTTTTATTGTTGAAGACACACGGAGGACGAGACGTTTTTTATCCGACAAAAGGTGACAAACGCGCATTTGTTGTGACTGTTATTCGGTGCGTCGGAGCGCGTGACAGCATGGCGCGCGCCGGTACCTCTCGAGCGCAACAAACACACAGCAACAAAATAACGCTCGATTCTTGTAAGCGAGTCGGTTCGATTGAACTCTTGTTTTCGGTGATCCGATTCACTTAATCAATCACTCAAAACGCAGCTATTTCTTTTTTGTGGTGAATTGTTTTCAAACTACTTATGTTTTCAAAACGTTTGTAATAAAACTATATTTTTATTTTGAGTTTCACCTCGGAGCTCCTACTATAATTATTTTTTCTCTTTTTTTACACATAGATAGGTGTATACAGACATTTCCCTACCTGCTCGAAAAAAATATAAACGGTCAAATATAAAGTTACATATCGTTGTCAGTTTTACTGCCAAAGTTATCAAAGTGAAGTACCATGCAAACACAGCGAATCTGTTAACTCGGTTCATTCAAAAGAATCGGTTCAATGGAACGATTCATTCGCGAATCGGACACCAATATAACAAAGACAACTTATGGGCACTGAGTGCATTAAACCAGCCAGCCGGCTTTATTAAGTCCAGCTAGTATGTGTGACAAAACACATAAAACTAAGCGAAACGCCACGATTAAGCGCTGTCGTGTCATTAAACTGCAATTTCTGCATCGCCAAGTGTCACTCAAGGCGCAATATGGGAACAAAAGATGTGGACATCCATTCATCCAGCCATTTATCTACACATCCATCCATCCATCCATCCATCTCCAAGAGGCCAGAGTGAACAGCTCGCTAACCGGCTGGCGGAGAGAATAGGCTGCCGGTGTCTCTCTCTTCCTTACACGGCTGTTGTGCTCGTCCAAGTTTGGGGTGTTCCTCTGAGACGACCTCGTCCGGCCCGAGATGAAGGGACTGACGGGCTTGTGATCCGAGCTCTTCCTGGTGTTCACCATGATTGCTGTCTGTCTCCGCTGATAGACAGTTCCTATCCTGTAGCTCTTGTCAGTTGCTTTCGTTCTGACTGTGTCTCTCAGCTAGTAGAGAGCCGAGGCGCCATTTCTCTTTCTCTCTCTCTCCCTCTGCTGTCAGCCAGCCGAAACTCTCCGGCGAGCCACTTCCGCTTCGAGAGAAGCGTGAGTGCGCGCGCTTGTATGAAGTTGGCGCCAGAGAAATTTTTAAAAATAGATTTGTATACAAGAGATGAGAAAAAATACGTTGTTTTTCTTTTGGTTATATTTACACGGGTGGTTGTGGCAGTAGGGTAATGTTTTAATACATTTCTTTACAATAAATTATTTATATTACAATAAATTATTCAATATATTATATTTATTTGGTGAAGGAAATTGTAAAAGTTACATTTTAAAGTTACAAAATGTGTTAACTGTCTTTCTAGTCTTTTTCATGAGTAACAAAACAGTGGTCCACAATCATATCATTTTTGAACATGCAACTTACCATGGTAGTACTATGGTATTTTTAAGTACCCTGGACAGTACCGTATATCAAAGCATCATATTACCATCGAATATTTTCACTGTGTCATGGTACTACCACAGTACTTTTTGTTAAGGTGTTGTTGCCAAATAAGTATGAATAGGATATTGTTAAATTACAATTGTAATAATTATTACATATTTTCTAACCTGAAAATATCAGGCACATTGAATGTGTGACTTTCAGGAATGGAAAAGAAATTATCATCTTAAAAGGTCATGGAAATTCTTCAAGTCAATATGATTTTTTCCTAGTCTAGTTTTTGTATTTTTTAAATACATTTATGATTTTCCATCCCATACAGATGTACTTTAACATCTTTGTTCATATCAAGTGCTGGCAGACAGAAAGAAATTTGGAAAATGTAAATTTGCACTTACAAAACTCAATGGCTGCATCCAAAAGCTTAAAAATGCTTTTAGAGCTTTTAAAGATGCATTTCTAGGCATCGAGCCATGCCCTAATACAATGGTAGCTTAACTTCCTGTCCACTGAGATACCTTTGTCTGATGGATTTTTGAAGGCAGCATAGATGTATCCTTCGCTGCCTTTGATATCCCACAATCCTGTGCTTTCCATTCTGTGACAGTTGAGCTAGAAAATAAAGATGGCGTCTGAAAGTTGCGGTTGGTGGTCAGTTTGTGTAAATGTACATTTTGACCAACTTTTTTCACTTTTGATGGGATTTCTAGTGAGAAATTACTATTGTACTAATTAAATATTTGCTTAGTTATCACTAAAGCTCTCTCTATTCTGCTCATTAAACCGTAACCCTGCCTCAGAAGTTTTGTGAGGCCTACTTCGTGCCCAAATGCTGCCTGCAAGTTTTCGGTGCTAGAAGTTTCGATGCCTTGAAGTTTTCGGAGGCAGTCTAAATGGGAAGCTGCATTCACGCTAATTACCGTAATTTCGAGATGACAACACGTGACGTTCTACTCAAAGCTGTTAATGAATTTCTATGGCAACATATTCAATGGCTAAATAATGCTGCGTTCATGTCATAATGCTTTCAAATCGCTCTCACTGTACTTTGATGTTATTCAAAGATCGTTCTGCACAGCGCCGCTTCAAGTCGAACTCACCTTCAATCTGCAGTGGTCAGGTGGTACAGCGGCCACGTGGTACAAGTCATAGCTCTCATAAAATTACGAGTTTACACATTGTAATTACAAGTTCTACAAGCAGTTTTCAATCGTTACGGTAATTACAAAATGGTGTGAACGCACCTTGAATCTGCAGTGGTCAGGTGGTACAGCGGCAAGTTGTAATTAAGAGTTCTAAGAGTATGTGAAGGCTTTTTACAAGTTGGAATCTCGTAATTACGGTAATTACAACATGGAGTGAACACACCTTGATTATCTTTGCCTTAAAAAAAATTATTAAAGGGTTAGTTTACCCAAAATTTACAATTCTTTTATTAATTACTCACCCTCATGTTGTTCCAAACCCGTAAGAAATTTCGTTCATCTTCGGAACACAAATTAATATCTATTCATCATATAAAGCGATCGAATCTCTTCAAAAAAAAGTCAAAGTGTCAGTTGCGTAGCTGTCAATGGAGGGACAGAATACTCTCAGATTTCATCAAAAAGATCTTCATTTGTGTTCCGAAGATGAACGAAATTTCTTACGGGTTTGGAACAACATGAGGGCGAGGAATTAATGACAGAATTTACTATCCCTTTAACAGTGTTAATCAATCAATCAATCAGATTTCATAACAGACTCTGGGTCCAAATAAAAAACAAGACAACACATAAAATAAAATAATATAAAAAAAAAATCATTGTGTTACAGATACAACGGTAGGCTACCAGTGCCTCCACAACTTGGACAGGTAACATATGAATCCGTGACTCTTATATTCGATAAGCCACAATAATTTAATTTGCAGAATGCAACTGCAACTTTAACAATAATGATTATTGTCAGATAGGTTTCCTGGACCCTCTTCTGTCTTCCATTGGTCGAGCAAACTCATAGCCCCGCCCCAAATTCACACCTCTTCAAACTTTTCTGATTGGCTAGCATTTGCATTCACATTCTTGGCTGTTTACAAGCTAAAGCCTTTAGCTATCAGTATGATTTCTCAGGAGGACATTATTATTTAAGTAATAAATGTCAGGTAGTAGGGTCAGGTTATGTGGGGTATTAAAAATCGCTTCTAGCAGCTTTGCTGAGGGTATTTTATTTCTGTACTGCCGACTGCATTCACCATCTGTCACTGTCTACACCCAAAACAAACACACACATGCCAGTATTTATTCAGCTACGTTCAATGAACCATCTCATTATAGTCATATCAGTACGTAAAACACCATTCCAAGAGCATTTTGGCCTTGCTATGTCATAGTGACGTGTGCACAAACGTAAGGTCTGGAGACGTCACAGGAATGGTGGACTGCTGTAGCGTAAGGAGCCGCATGACAACTGTGAGAAACTTACGAGCCGAAGAGACAGTTTTACATCACCATTGAAGCCTTACACTGGTAACCATCTACAGTTTACGATTCAGAAATGATGTGTTGTGGGTTATAGCGCTTGTTTTCCGTCATAACGGATCGCAGTGCGCTTGCGTGGTCTCTACACTATCCTTACGTAATTGTGGCGCACTGCTTTCATTTATTATGCTGCCTTTGACCTGTTTGTAACGGTGAATATTAATACGAAGCTTAAAGCATGCACGTGGGTGCCTTTACCTACCAGAGATTGACCTTAAAACATTTGATTTAATAAACTGAGGGTATTAGTAAACACATTATAACGTCATGTAGTTTATTGTCAGTGCATCATGACGTCATCATTCAGTGTTAAGCAACTGATCGCATGTCAAATGTTGATTAGTATAATATTGATCAATTGTCTTTGTACCCTTCAAGTGCTTCAGATGGGTTTTTTTTATGGCACATGTCCAAAAATCTATAGTAGCCTACGCTTTGAGACAATTTGCAAGTGCGTATGTTTGGACATACTATGGTAATGCCAAATGTTTTGGACGTGCAATGTGGTATTCATTGAAGTACAGTGAAAATGTTATAATACATGCATTTAATAATCTTTTAGTACAGTAGTATATGTCAAAATGCCCTAATACCACTACTAAGGTAATTTTAAGGGTTTAATTTTTATAATACTTATTTTTATGTAACATATTTCTATTTATTCTTTTTATAATATTTATTTTAATTTGAATAATTATTTCATTTAATATCAAAGAACTGTACAGTAATTACAATTGATATCAGTATAATAGTGGTCATTTCTGGTCAGTTGAAAATCATTTCGCCTATATTTACTGGTCTGGTATGAAAGCAGATCGATATTTTGAGAATTTCAGATCTCACTGCACCAGTCAATCTCAGATAGAAAAACCCTATGAATTATTCAGGAAGCACTGATGCAGTGGTTACATTGACTTGCACCATCCCTTATAACTTATATATGCCCGCATATGTTTGTGTTGCAAGATGGACAACAGAAGACGTCATGATGAAAGATATTGATTCAAGAAAAAGGTCTGAAGATGACACATGGTAAGTCCGCTATACACCGCTCTGTCTATTATCCGACTTGAAACATCATGCAAGTATCATTTCACCATTGCTGAATGTTCATAATTGAACGCTTTGTTGGCTTCATGAGCTCTTAGGTGTGAAGGGGCACAAAATGATGAAGAGGAGGATGATGAGGAGGCGAGCCCTCTTAGATCGAGTTTCTCCGTGGAGGACCTGCTCGATGAGGTGGAGAAGATCAGCAGTGTCGCCAGTAGCGGCAAAAAGGTCAGGCAGTTCATAAGAGACGTCTTGTGTGCATTCAGAACATCCAGGTGGTTACCTAAAATAAAAATGTTGTTGAAAAAATAGTACATTAAGTTAATGTCAGGTAGGGGTGGGCAATATGACTAAATTTCTATTTCACAATATTATGCATTTTATTTCACGATAACGATATATATATCACAAAATAGTTATTTTATCTCATTTCTGTTATTAAAAATAAGAAAAAAGAAGCAAATTACAAACAATTGGACTAATACAATATAGCAAGAATATGAATGAAACAAATTACGTTTTTCAGGTACAATATGTGTATTTAGCATGTAGTTAGAATTAGTACAGAAATGTAATAATCAAATGTGAAAATAAGATATTGCATAGTCTTCACTGTATGAATTAAAGCTGCCGTCTGCAACATTTTTTTTATCATATTCAGTGTAATCGACACTATAATCCGACAGAACAACATAAATAAGGTGGTTTTAGAAAAAAACCGGAGCTTCTAACTCCACCTGGAGCGTGTTATTTGTTTTGCAAAAATCCAGCGCTCCCGCTTCATCAGGTCCAATCAGCGCAGGGGGGTGTGAGATCTGACTGTCAATCACAGGTCGTGCACACGCCACAGATCCCCCTCACTCGCGCACGTTAATATCACATGCACACGCCACGCCTGAAGTTCGCCTGGAGATTGCATGAAGCGTGATGGCGGAGAGAAAATCTACTAACAAGCTTCCAATTCCTCGGTTATTGCTATCTATGGATAGATTAGCCAGGGCAGCCTACCTCCGAGTCCATGGTGTTGATAGATGCTGAAGAGACGGACGCGTTCACAGAAAATCAGGTACACACGCACTGACGATGGGAGGGTGCTCGCTGGTAGTGGGGAGGGGCATGAGAGTTGTAAACATTCAACATTTTGGCTAATCGACCCAATCTGCCAGACTTGCCGACGGCAGCTTTAAATATAAATGTATGCTTATTAAAGCTACAAAAGTTATTGAGTCAAGAGCAGTTAGTTATTTTCTCTTTTGTTTGATTCACATTAATGACACAGAGCAGCAGGTTGGTTTATTAGGCTGCTGTCACTTTAAGACCAAACGCACGGATCCATTATACTGATACACATCCGGTTTACACCCAACTGTTTACTTTCACTTGAGACCATTCAAGCGCAATAAGATGTGAAAGAGAACTGAATTTGCCATCACATGCTGAGAGACGTGGCTTTCTGCTTACCCTGTGTGTCAGTCAGCGTGTGCACAACATTAAGTTCTTTTTCACTGCTTATTGTGCTTAATAACATCAAGCACGTCCTGCACTTTATATTCTCATTCATGCCTTTTATCACTCTGAAGTGCTATATTTACATACCGCGATATACATGATGTAGCAAAATCTCTAACGATATACCTTTATACCATGGTAACAATATATATCATCATACCGTCCAGCCTTTATGTCAGCATAAACATGTCATTTCTGATCCACTAGCATCATCAAACATGAATTTTCAAAAGTATTTCATGAATTTTCAAAAGTATTCTTAAGGTTGTTTTATGTCCGAACTTTACAGGTGGAGATTGTAGTGAGACTGTGGAAAAATGGCTTCACAGTAAACGACGAGGATTTACGCAGTTACACCCTAGATGAAAACCAAGAGTTCTTGGAGGCCATTAAAAGAGGGTGAGTATTGTTTTTGTCACTAGCTATGTTTGCATCCATCTATTTTTATGCAAATTTTAGGATATCGCATTAAAAAAACCGCTGGATTGAAGATGCAGGTTGCATATAAATTCTAAAAATGCACATGAAAAACTCAATTGAGATGAATAATTTTTTTATTTGATAATAAGACATGCGCATAAACTACGATGAAAACACATTTACCGAATAAATCCCTCGATGCACAACAAAACACTCACCTGACTTTGGATGTGATTGCATAACTGGACTAAACTGCAGACTAATTTAATTGCACAGCATCTAAAAAAAAAATGGCTTTAAAATACCCATTGTATTATCATGTTTTGTGCTTTTTTTCCCCCATCAAATTATGACATACTGACAGAATAAAACTGAAATATATTTAATTGTATTGATTTAAAAATCCTCTATATAAAGTGAGCTGCCTCTGGAGCTAGAAGGAAGAGCCGAGGATGAAGAACTAGAAATCAACATGGAGGACATGAAAGATGAAGTTTATGTCCCAAAGAAAAAGACCTTCCACCCGTTTACAGGCCGAGGTTACAGACTGGGAAGGTAGCAGGTCCTCTTTTGCATACAGTTTTTTTATTAATTTTTTTATTGACCAAGTCATAGTAGTGATGTTAGTAAACACTATTAATTTAGCATAAAAATGAAAGATTTGAGCAAGATTTGAGTTATTCTGACAAATATCCACTAGGTGTCCTCACAACACTTCCACTCCTTGATGGTTTGACTGTAAATGTGTTGAAGATTGTAAATGTGTTGAAGATTATCTAGATGTTAGGGTTAGTTAGTTAACCCTCTAATCGCATATAAAATCACATGGCAGCACAATAATTACAGTGCATCTGTTAAAAGCCTATCTTTGGAAATTGATTAAGTTGAAATGATTGTCCTCGGCAGTGTGGCCCCGCGAGTGGTGGCCAGGTCTCGGTCGATACACGAGGACTGTTCTGGTCCTCCTCTCCCGGCAGTGGAGCTGAATGAGGACCTTCCCGTGACCTCCCTCCAGATTTGGCTGGCAGACGGTCAGCGGCTCGTGCAGAGGTTTAATCTGAGCCATCGGTGAGTATCATATGGTCGTAGAAGGTGAATTTCACGAAAACATACATGGGTCATATCCCCCTAAAAGTGTGTGTCATTTCTGGAGCAGTAATGTTACAAAGTTAAGTACATTTAATACAATTGATTGGTTATATATTTGTGCCAAGCATCAACTTTAAAAACCTATTATATAACTAAACATAATATAAATGATTGTATACATTTTTTTTAATTGTATTACTCTTAAGTTTGATATATCATTTGATGCTGGTATGGCGTTGAATAATAAATAAATAAATCTAACTGAATATGCATCCTTTATATAGTGTAATTTGCTTTCACTGAACACATAAGTTACAGGCTTTAAACATGATTATGCTTGGATGTTTATTGTCAAAATCCCACCCGGGCATGTTGTGATGCTCTAAATTTGAAATCCTACCCTTAAAAGCTCTTACATAATTGTCATTCATCATTTATGTAATACAATCATGCAAGGTAAAATGGAAGAATCGTAAGCTGCAACTTTGCGGCAGATCAAATCAGATTATGCTGGATTTAACGCATGCGTCACAACATGTAAGGATTTCATGCCTCCGACTTGAACATGATTGCTAAGATGTGGCTGCAAAGCTCCCTGAGAAGATGCATTCATGTTGGCTTTTATGTAATTGGTCCAGGATCAGTGATGTGCAGCATTTTGTGGAGCAGGCTCAGAGAACGGACGCTCAGTTCATCCTGACTACATCCCTGCCGTTCCGAGAGCTGACAGATGAGGGTCAGAGTTTGGAAGAAGCCAACTTAGCGAATGCCGTCATCATTCAGAGGCCTCTCAACACACAAGCTTCTTTCGGTCACTCCTGACTGTTCCTGCTTTCACCAGAGACTGGTTCCACCCATATTTGGGTAACTTTTTGTAAATCCATCTCCCTTAAAACCGTAAAAGCCAATGTTTTTGTCTGGTTATGAACACAGGGGTCCCTTTGGACATCACTACTGTATAAATGGCCACTCAACTCAAATAGCTTTAAAGGAATAGTTCACCCAAAAAAATGAAAAATGTTACTGACTTGCTGCAAGCTAACAACCCCTGAACTAAAAGATTATCAGTAAATGATGACTTAAATTTCAGTCGAAACGCAATGGCATCAGGGTGATTAATAAATGGTAAGTGATGACAACGTTTTCTTATTTAGGTGTATTATTCCTTTTACAATTATGTTTTCTTTTTCATTTTCCCATCATGTTCTTTCACAACTGGAAGTGTTGGCCTTTTCTGATGCAATGCAGTATGCACAAGCCAAGTCTTTAACCTTCACGATTATACATGTTTACACATAGATCAATGAAGAAGTCAGATCATGGAAGCTTCCATGATGCTTAATGAAGTTATGTGCTGGTATGTCTTATAATGTACTGTTAAGTTATAAATGTCAAATGTTTATGCACTTTGCCTAAGACAGAGGCTCTGTTATAAAGAACTCGGCTTGCAATAAACCTACTGATGATATGCTGATTCCTTTTCTCATTTCAAATGGGTTCTTCTAATATGTCTTAAATGCACACAGAGCTGATAAGTATAAATTTAGGAGACTTTCTGATTCATGTGCTTTTTTTGTTGCATGAATGGACTTGGATCATTCTTCTACTTTTAAATATTTTATAAGTGATATGAGCTCATGAAGGGTTTTTTTTTTTAAAGATCATGCAGTTCAGTTGTCTTAAGAGTAGTGTATATGTTTATCCATTATCAATCTGCAATGCAATTCAGTCAAACCATCTATTTCTAGTCTCCACCGTTGTTCAATACGAATCTCATTCTAACTGTCTTTTTAAACTTCCTGTTCATTTCCACATATTGTTTATCATTGCACAAAATACATTTACTTGTAATGCCAACCATATGGTCGATGTCCTGGCCAGGGGGCTGAATGTCAAGAATTTCTAAAGTACATTAAGGTTGGCTTGACTATTTTGATCAGGTCTTGCAACCATGATGAGAATTTTTTAATAATTTACTAGCAAGTTTATATCTGGGATTTTGTGAGCAGTTCATGAATAATTAAATGTGTATTTTCTCTTCTTTTCATGCAAGTCATGGAAAACGCATGTTTATTCACTTCTCTGAGTCAGGTTGACTGATTTTATTCATTTTGTTTTGCTACTAATTTTAATTTATGCATAAAATATCTGGTTTATTCTACAGAGACTTAATAATATTTTTTTTTGTCCACTATTGCTCTGTCTCTGAGATCATACATGACACTATTTTTTTACTACTGGTTCTTCTAATTTTTTAACATGTAAATATTTGTATGAACATGAAAATATTCAGCAATTGAGACATAAACTGAACAAATTTCGCTGACATTTGACAAACAGAAATGGACAAATGAGTCCCTTGATCCAGGACGGTCAGTATGTGGTTTGGCTACAGTGCGTCTCGTCCTCATGGACAACACCAGATCTGCCAGATCTTGCTGTGAGATGTTACGACACCTTTCATAGTCCGTGGAAAGATCTCTTTAGTGTCCTAAGCTAACTCTGACCTCAAAGGACTATTCCACAGACCGTGCATATGCAATAATTGTTTTTTATTTATTCATTTAATATATAGTATACTGAAAAGGGTACATTTCTTTTTTTGCATCTTCAATATATATATATATATATATATATATGTTTTTATTTTATGTATTTATTTATGTTTTTTATTCCAAAACACTAATTTATATCAAATGCTTATATGCTAATAATTATTTTTAATGTCATGCTGCTTTATTTATGTATTTGTTTATTTATTTTATTCCAGCCGCGTGTCTGTAAGGGCAGTTGGGGCAGAGCTCCACCAAAATATTAATCCAAAACATAGACCTCTATATAAATATTAATATATTGTATCATGATGTATTATCTATATTAATAATTGTAAATTTGTTTAGCATTCTGCAACAACAAAAAAATAATATTTGCATTTAGACTATTTTAGTCGTAAAGTGAGCAGGATATATCAAAATGTAGCGTATGGCTTTGCCAGGCATGTATTATTATGATACTAATCCGGGCAGAGGGTGCCTGAGCCCTGGCCAGCTCTACAGCGCCCCACAATTTTCCCAATGTAAATTTGTGGTGAAAAATGGAACTGCAGCGCGTTGTAATTTAGGTGCATTTGGGCAGATTTCAGACAAACCTCGCTACAACTGGTCCAGACCAAGACGATATCAACCTGCTTAAGATATGTGTATATTAGTCTCTCCATCAGGTCAGTTACTAGTTGCCATGTCTGTTCTGTGAAGGTGCATATCAAATTAATGAAAGTATAATCGATTAGTTTAAATGGTTTTGTTTTAGTCTTTTTTACAGTCTATGGTTAAAACGTTCTCAGTTCTGTTTTGTTTATGTTTGTCCTGGTACTAGACATGATTTTCGTTTCCTCACTTTACCTTCACAACTTGTTATATTCTAAAACAACATTCTGAGGCAATAAATACTAAGGAAATTAATTGTAAGAAAGCACTTATGCGTGTATTGTGTCCTTTAAGCCTGCCAAGAGCGCCACCCTCAGGCTGAATAACACAAGGACACTAGACCTCTGCCAAAAGTGTGTCTGCATGTGCAGATAAAGCTTACAAACGATATAACATAAACTAGCGCTAATAATCTGCCCTACCTAAATTTACTATCAGAAGCTGATACTGGTCACTTCATTTTACTTTGGCCTGTAACCTGGAGTTTATTAAGAGCGTTATGCTGTCTCCTGTGAGTTGCCTTTGGTGTCCTGCAGGGGGCGCGCTTGTTTGTGATTACTACTATAGAACGAGCTGCTGCAGAATGAGTGTGTGTTTGTGTGTGAAGGAATGAACCCGCAGTTCATCCACCGCTGCAGCAGATGTGCATCTCACCGCATCACCCAGGTTAGATATCTATCTATCTATCTATCTATCTATCTATCTATCTATCTATCTATCTATCTATCTATCTATCTATCTATCTATCTATCTATCTATCTATCTATCTATCTTCATTTTGTGTGTATGTGCACTCGATATTTATTTAATCAAATGAATATGTTGCTTGATATCAAAAATGCACGGAAAACAAATCATTATTTTTGCATTAAATGAACTAAAAGTATTTCTGCTGGAAAAGTGACCATTAGATGTTTTATGTTAATAATATTAATTTATTCAGTACCTGAAAAAAAACAAAATCTTAATGAACTTTTACTTTGCATATGAGTTTATTTAGTGTTTTAGTGTCTTTGTGACAGCATATAGGAATGTAGGCTTCCCGTTCAGGTAAGCAGCTTGTTTTGGTAGAGCGAGGACTGTGATTGGCTCATATCTGTGAGTGACAGCTGGGAAGCATCTGTATCTAACCCTGCCCATCCTCTCGCTGCTGCAGTATGTGAATGGACGCAGGCACAGCTGTAGCCAGCTCTGAGAAGCCAGAGAGTTCAGCTGCTGTCTCTGTACCCGTCACACCGGGTGCCATGGCAAAGGGGGAGAAAGCCCGGGTCACATCAGGGGATAAAGTCATGATGAAGCACTCTGAAAGTTCTTTCACAAAGATACCACCACAGGTAAGGCAATGTGATGCTCACTTCTTTCTCTTTTTTCTGTGTTAAACTGGGAGCTATGTGCAAATTGCAGTGTCTTTTTAAATCAGCTTGCAATCTAAATGTACATAAATGAATGGTCAAGTAAAAAATAATATAATATGACTGAATCAACCTGACTACTTTGGGTTGCACAAATTAATTTTTGAGTGTAAAAATAACAGTATCAACTGTATTGTGGACTTTGGAGTTGATGAACACTCAGCAGGGGGGAACAGGTGCCAATATACACGTATTTTTGTTATGAGACCGGTCTGAACGTTTCGGGATCTGTATGTTATGAAAGTATGTGGAATGGCATGTTTTAATGAGCACATGGAATGTTTGTGTGGATTTGATGCTTTACCAACACACATGCCCAAAGGCTGCTTAGGCGTAGCACTGACAGGCAGACAGTTAAACCCACAAGTACATACTGCTGTAAAGACACAAACTGTATTTTTAAGTTGTATATTACAAGATTACATTTGAGTTTAACCATTGCACCAGTCAAAAAATCACTTCTGTAATCAGAACTGAATTCCTTTCACAGCCACAGACTGCAGTGTATTATCATCTGGGTTAGAAATAGATATAATGTGCATTGAAAGTAAATGAAAAGCGTGTCCCTGTCATTATCACAATTGAGTGTTATTAATAGATTAAGTATATGAATATTTGAGTTTTTGGAGAGATCACTGTATTAATTGCATGTTCCTTGACATGTAAATGCAGTCAGACAGCAAATATTGGCATTTTTTTTCTATTAAAATTAAAGATAGCATAATATTTGTTGACAGATCTGGAAGCAATATGACCTTCATCCGTGAAAAAAAAAAAAAATGTCAGGGATGATCTGTCAAGTGAAATAAAGTCTGTGCTGTTCTTCTGCGCTGACCCTCTGGTCGAGGGGAAAATGGCAGACGTGTGTCAATAATGTATGGAAAACACACTAATGGAGCTCTTGTTCTCACGCACGCCATTACAAAAAGGAAAGACGGAGACTCTCATAGTGGAAGGTTAAAGATTTAAAGTGGAAATGGAAGGGGATTCACTTTTAGCATGGATTTTTTGGGACATTTAATACCTTTGTTATACTGTAACTTAACCACAGTATTGTTTGAAATAGCTTGTAAATAATTATCATGTAGCATGATGATGGTAATCATTTAGTAACATGGTATATATTAAAGTACCATGGTATTACCTGATACTATCACTGTACCACTACAAAAGTAAAGGCTGCCTCAAGAAAATTGTATTACTTCTCAAACCTTTTGTGAGATTTACTATGGATTCATGTGATCAATGTCTTGAGAAAGAGCGATTATGTCTCTATGGTTAACTTGACTCTCTGGCGTGTTTGTACAGACCAATGTTCCAGTTTGTTCATGCAGTCTGAATCCACTGAGACTCCATCAGAGAACATTTGATTCAACAGTCATGAAAAAATTATTGCTACACTTGCGTGTCTGGGTTTTGCGAGCTTGATATTGTTTTTCATACTCTTTGCACAGGAAAAGAAAATCGCATTCAGATTGGAGGTGAAAGTCCAGGGTCAATTTGACATTGCAAGTGTAATGATAAAATGCATTTTTTTAAATCCCGCTGGGCATGAAGCCGTAAACCCTTCATTATATCATCCAGATTCATCCTCACGCGAACATACACAGGGCAAAGCAGCTTAGAGCAGCAACTCTGAGAAAGTAGGCTAAGCACAAAGAGTTTTAGTTCAGTTGAATCTCACAAACATCATAGAGTCATCATGTGCCAGGACCGGGTCACATTTCACCCAAAAAATCAGATGGAAAAAAGAGAAATTTTTTATTAAGCAAAAAAATTTTGCTTAATAATATTGCTTATTATCATGAAAATAATGTAACTATATATATGTTTAACTGCTTTTTAAAGGTACACTGTGTAGGAATTTCTACCATCTAGCGGTGAAATTGTATTTCGCATTCAAACGAATAGTGGTCTCTAGTGCTTCGCTTTTTCAAATGCGTGTTGCAACTACGGTAGCCGTTATGTACCAAGAATCTATGACAACATGTCTTCAAATAGCACTTCATCGAGTTTAACTATACATGTTCTACTGTAATGCTGCCTATATAATGAATTACAGAACCAAGCAATGAAAAAAAGCTTGTAATTTAGACCGTAACATTGACTTACCCGTCGAGAAGAAAGCAGGCAACTTCAGCGTCCCTTTCAAAGTCTTTCTCCTATCCTGCTATCCTGATATTTACCCTCGTTTTTTGAATTGGCCGATCACGTTACCTTTTAAATAAAATGTTCAGCTTTTTTGGCGACGAGGATCCCTTCTCCTATGGCTCGCCATAAGTATGATCCTGCATTATGAAGTACCGTGCAGTGCAGCCTTTCAAATTTGCCAGGGCAGTGACAAGCGCCTCTCAATGATCTCCTTGTCCATTTCAACTGGTTTCAGTCACATGACGCTGGCTCTGAACGGAAACGCGTTGTGGAAACGCGTTAAGGTAGCCTAGTGCTTTTTTTCCCTCTCGGCTATTATTGTTTTTCAAAATGGCGGAATGACATGGAAGCCTCCTTGGACTTACCTGTCCAATGTAAATAAAGATAAGAGATTCTTCGCTTACGAGGATAAGTCAGATCATTGGCAGAGGTAATTTTACACCAATGAGGACATATTTATGAAAAAAGACATTGATTTTAGCTAATAAAATACTTAAAAAACTACACAGTGTACCTTTAACGCAAATATCTAATCAGCCAATCACATGGCAGCTACTCAAGGCACCTAGGCATGTAGACATGGTCAAGACGATCTGCTGAAGTTCAAGCATCAGAATGGGGAAGAAAGGCGATTTAAGTGACTTTAAACGTGGTATGGTTGTTGGTGCTAGATAGGCTGGTAGGCTGAAAATACCTTGTTGATGCCAGAGATCAGAGGAGAATGGACAGACTGGATTGAGCTGATAGAAAGACAACAGTAACTCAAATAAACACTTGTTTCAACCGAGGTGTAGAGGAGCATCTCTGAACACACGACACATTGAACCTTGAAGCAGAGGAGCTACAGCAGTAGAAGACACACACCGGTGTCACTCCTGTCAGTTGAGAACAGAGCACTGAGGCTATAATTCTCACCGGCTCACCAATATTGGACAATAGAAGATTGGAAAAACATTGCTTGATCTGATGAGTCTCGATTGATCCATCCTGTCTTGTATCAACGGTTCAGGCTGGTGCTGGTAGTGTAATGGTGCAAGTGAGGATATTTCCTTGACACCAATAGAGCATCGTTTAAACACCACAGCCGACCTGAGTATTGTTGCTGACCATGTCCATCTCTTTATGACCACAGTGTTCCCATCTTCTTCTGATGGCTATTTCCAGCTGGATAACACGCCATGTCACAAAACTCATATCTTCTTAAACTGGTTTCTTGAACTACCATTGAGTTCACTAAACAGTCACCAGATCTCAATCCATTAGAGCAGCTTTGGGATGTCCTGGAACGGGAGATTCACATCATGGATGCGCAGCCGACAAATCTGCAGGAACTGCACGATGCTATCGTGTCAATATGGACCAAAATCTCTGAAACAAAAGAAAAAGTTTCCAGCACCTTGTTGAATCTATGCCACAAAGAATTAAGGCAGTTCTGAAGGCAAAAGGGGGTTCAATCCGTTACTAGCAATGTACCTAATGAAGTGGCCGGTGAGTGTATTAGAAGAATAATAATAGTTTTTAATTTAGATTTTGGGGTAAAATTTATCCCAAACGTGTTCTTGACAAGCTTTGTGAGACAAAATTCCAAAAGGAAAGTTTGGTCCTCATGTCAGCTGTATATTTACTCTGTCTTCCCACACTTCTGTACTGCTATCATGCTTTTGCTGTTTTCAATCTGTGAGGAAGTCAGATATTTCGTGTCTCAAATCAACGACTTCCTGTTTGTGTCTATCATGATAACAGCAGCAAAAATAAACTGTGAGAATCCGAGCGATTCATGATGCTATAGTGTTGTGGATGGTCTCCGGGGTGTGTTGCGTCGTTGTCTACCAATCCAAGTCAACAGATCCCAATATAAGATTCTCTGAGTCCTTTGTTCAATGTACACTTCCGTTCAAAAGTTTGGTGGTTACAATTTTTATTTTATTTTATTAATTTTTTTTAAAAACATTAATACTTTTATTTAGCAAGGATGAAATTGATCAAAAGTTACAGTAAAAACTTTTATATTGTTACAAAAAATGATATTCTTTTAAAATAGAATATATGATATTATAATATAAAATTATAATTTTATATTGTAATAATTCTATTTCAAATAAATGCTGAATAAAAACATCATGTTTTCAACATTGATAATAATCAGAAATGTTTCTTGCGCAGGATATCATCATATTAGAATGATTTCTGTAGGATTGTGTGACACTGAAGACTGGAGTAATTATGCCGAAAATTCAGTTTTGCATCACAGAAATAAATTATAATTTAAAATATATTTAAAATTGAAAACAGAAATTTTAAATTGCAATAGTAGGCTACTTTACAGTATTATTGTGTTTACTTATTTCTGATCCAGTAAATGCAGCTCTGCCAATAAGGGATTTGTGCTAAAAACCTTTCTGACCCCAAACTTTTAAACGGCAGTGAAAGTCTGATTTTCTTTCCGCAATTTTTTTAACATCTGACTGCTGGAAATCATCCAGTTGTTTCAAAAAGTATTAGCATACCTCATGCCAGTACTTTTGTCTGGTTTTCCATTAAAAATATAAAAGTATTAATATTAGTGTTGTCAAATCGATTAATCATGATTAATCACATCTAACATAAAGGTTTATATATACATACATAGGCTACATTTATTTGTACAAACTTACATACAAACTTTTATTATACATGTATATTTACAAGTGAGGTGTATGCTTTAAAACAAGGGGGGAAACTATTTGCCAATGTGTTCAAAATAAGACAATTTTAATTTAAAGCCAGTTTTTTTTTATTTTTTTTACAATTCTGCTTCTCAAATATATTAGTTTTAAGAGTGTTGAGATATACTTATCACAAAAAAGTGTTTTTTTCACAACACTTTGTACTGGTTTGTTCAGCTCAAAGTGTGTAATAGTGATGCTTAACAGATAAACCAGAATTAGAACAGTATCTGCCTCTAGTCTAAGCTCACAATCTTCCTGATTCATTTCACACTTTAGCACCATCAAATCCTCTTACTTTTCCTCTTTTAGAGGCATAATTGTTGTTCAGTAGCATCAGAACTTAGATTATATAGACTTGGGTGAACTCTGATCTTCATCATTAGGGTTAGGGTTCATTCATCTTTTTTTCATCATGGTGAAGTTAAGAACGTGAGGGGGAAATTCAGTGAGTTAATTACAGCATCTTTTGAAGAGCGATAGATCGGTCCTGCCCTCTGTGGTTGTGTTTTTTGCGAGGGTACCCAGAGTGCACGTTGGCTTGGAGACGCCAAACACCGGCTTTGATTGAGAGGATGAATGAGTTAGCAACTCAAAGAGGAGTGTTTGACTTCTGTAGTATTTTCAGCACCAAATGTCTGTCAGACTGTCTCCGAGATCTCTCTCATAAATATATGGCTCTAAGCGGCGGTTTCACTTCCCTTTTATGTGTTGAAAGGATCTCCCCTCCGTTTTCTACTCACGCACCGCACATATGCAGACACACACACACACACACATACACATACACACCCTCAAAACACACATTTACTCTGCCTTATCCACAGAGTTTTCTAAGGGATCAGTGTCATTTTTAATGTGTGAAACACTTTACATTCAGAAAACCACTCAAAACGTATGCATTTCTTTAATCATTACGGTAAAGAGAAGTCACTCACTACACCCGTGTTGCTTCCATTGTGTCATTGCCGGGTTCCTTTGAATGGCAAGTGCAGTTAAATGATGTGGTTTCATTTTAAAGGAATAGAAAAAATGGGGAAAAAAATGCACTAAAAATGAAAATTCTTTATCATTTATTTACTCTCATGTCGTCCCAAATCGGTTTATTTTCAACTTTAGAGAACTTTTAAAAGTAACGTTTCCATATTGTTCTCAAATAACGTTACATTTACATGTAATCATTTAGCATTTTATCCAAAGCGACATACAATTGAGGAGAGCAATAGAAGCATTTAAACCATCAATAGAGAAACACTATGCAGGTTCTGACTAGTCTCAGTTAGTCTAGCACAGAACGTGAACGTTCACATAACCAAGAAAAAAGGTTTTTAAAACGTAAAAAAATTACTGGTTTTCAATGTTCAGCGAACATTCATTTCAATTATTTTCATAACTCAATGGGAATGGTAGCACAATATTCTTAGAACATATTTATGTTTCCTGCGACTGTAAGAAAACATACAAATCTGTAGAAGCACAGAAAAGCTAATGGTAATTTTACAGACATTTTCTTTAACCCTAAGAAACAACACTTTATTCTTTAAAGAACTATATAGCAACTTAAGAAATATATATAGAAAAAATCATTCCTTGAAAGAAGCTTTGAAGAACCGTTATTTTAAGGGTGTTCTCTGTGATCAAATAGCCCGTCACTCACAGCAGTGGGAAGCATCTGGATTAAATATTTCCTGTGGTTTCGGGACTGAGGGTCCTTCGAACTATCCCACCCACGTAATGGAGAAAAGAGAAACTCTGTACCGACTGCACAAAGACAGATGCTGTGATTATCACCTCAAAACCTCAATAAAGGAACTCCTAGAACCTAATCAAGTACTGACCGACTACATCAAATCCAGAAAAATTACTTTGAAGAAATTGAAAATTAAAATGTGAAAACACCATTATATAATTCACAGCACATTATTTGAGAGATTTAACTATTTGCATGTTGGTGGTTTTTATGGCTCTGCTGCTACTATCAATATAAGGTGGAAAATTGTGTATGAATGTATATATATATATATATATATATATATATATATATATATATATATATATATATGTGTGTGTGTGTGTGTGTGTGTGTGTGTGTGTGTGTGTGTGTGTGTGTGTGTGTGTGTATATACACACAAATTATATTAAATAGAGAGAGAGAGAGAGAAAGAGAGAGAGAGAGAAAGAGCGTCAACATCAAAGAAAATGGTAAAAAAATAAAATAAAATAAATAAATAAATTAAAAAAGAAATATTTGAAAATGAAACTTGCAATGGCACAGTAAGAATGGAATCAGCTTCCAAATTTAACATTAGAAACACAGGATGGTCTTGTACTCTCCAAAAACAAACAAAAAAAACTGTATTTGTAATGGTTGCATCTAATTTTCTGACCCCAAGACTTTTTTTTTCAGACTCATCTGGATCAGAAACTCACTGTTTGTAGCAAACTATGTTTCGCCATCGGAGGGGCACCGAATCAGGTCGCCGGGAGCGCAACAGCATTCTTCCTTCAGATATATCTACTTGACATTGCACAGGTGAGATCTCTGGGTATTTTAATAAAATATGAAGTCACACTGTAAAATAAATTAATGGAGAACTTAAAAATCCAAGGCAACTTGAGTTCTCTCAACTCTTTTTTTTGTCAATATTTTAATTTTATTTGTTCATTCTCTTAATGCTAAATGCCTCATTCAACCAATACATTTGTCAAGACAACAACATATTTCTTGTTCTGCTAATTTTCATTTAATAACGAAATAAATGTGTTGTTATAATAGCCATATACAGTATATGGTCAAAAGCATAGCAAAGCAAAGATATCCAAACAGCAAACAGTGACAATCAACAAATGGAAAATGATGGGGAAAAAAATCTATAAAAGTAAACACCTAATTTATTCAGAGTGCAATGCATGCTGGGAACTCACAAATGTTTAACATTTCAGCAATATGAAATTCTTTGTTCAGACAACTCGTTTTGCCTAGTCGGGACAACATTTGGGGCAATCCTGTTGGTCTGACATGGGTTTTTGTGTAATTTCAAGAAAATGGCATTTCTTAGTTTTTGAGGCTCAGGTTTCGGACACTGGAAAATAAGTGGTTGCTTTTTTACTGTGATATAATACTTGAGGATAGGATTTTTAATGGAGCATATTAATCACAGAATAGCACCCTATTAATTATTTGATTAATTGAAACAGAAGCCAAAAATAATTCAACTTGTGTTAATGATTCTGCTCTTGTTCTAATTTGCAAGAACCACACAATATGAATAAAACATAAGGTTTGATGGTATTTATTAATGTCGGCCTAGATGTTCACTTTCTCTTCTCCTGACAGATTAACCCGTTCCAGGCCTCCATGGTGTTGTTCGTCGGTAAGGCTTGGGGGGCAGTTACTGACCCCATTGTGGGATTCTTCATTACTAAGAGTAAATGGACAAAGATTGGACGACTCATGCCATGGTGAGTGGCGTATGAGAACTGGTGAATGAAGCAGTGTGTTTGAAAGTGCACCTATTGTTTTTCTCATACTAAAGGCATGCCATTCATGTTAAATAGTTTTTCCATTCATTTTTTCTCATATGGATTTTAAAATAAGTCTTTGTTAAATCATTATAAGCCATAAACCAAGCCAACCAGAGGTGAATCAAAGGTTTTCGAAAACTGGACAAAAAAACAAAGGTACAAGACTATGTACTTAACGGCTTTAGTGAGGGAAACAACTACAATCCCATGAAGCATTGCAAACAGCATAATCAAATTAAAAACGATGGAGAAATATAAAACTACTCATTTACAAATGTTAAGTGTATATATAAAAACTATATATTTTTAATTACATTGCAAAATATATATACGTATACAAATATTTAAGTATTTTGAGAGCGTAGCGAGATCGTCGTTCACAGTGCTTTATGGGAGTGGGCGGAGCTAAATAGCTCCTTTGGCTCATTTTGCTCTTTTCGACTCTCTGATTGGTGGAATTTTCTGCAAAGCATGTCGTTTTTCACCACAAATTGCACTGTTAAACATGATTATTTAAATAAATAAGCTGAAATAATGCTGGCTGATGGCTTCAAAAGAAGCAGATAGCATAGATTAACAACCTCGTAGCTTACAGTAGGGCAGTCTTTAAAGTTTTTTAAGTTATTGTTAAAAATCAATTATCCTATGGAGAAACTGAATGGGAAAAAATACTTCCGGAACCCTTGCACTTACAAAATCAGCAAGTGTATGATGCCTAGTGTTTTAATATCTGTTCAGATGTTGTGTAGTTGTGTATTCCTGCCTTTAGTTCAAGATTTAGTCAAAATAGCACTATTCTACCTATATAGAATATAGGTGCAAAATAGCACCTATATTCTAACAAATTACATCTAAGCAAGTAACAAACAGGTTTCTGAAGGTTGAAGGCTTCTTAAAATGGGCTTGTGGACGTCTCAGGAGATTAAAGTGATGACATGCCCAAGATGTGAGTGCCTGACAGGAAGTTCTGATTACACTCTGATGTGACATCATAGTGTCCGGGAGGAAGTAGTTAGGGTTTGTTTTCAGAGAATCACTGCAGAACATCTGAGCCATGCCCATGTGGGCCTTCTGGTGTGTCTCAGTGTTTATTATGCTAAAGCCATGTCAACACAAAGACAATATGTTGATTTACAGATTCTGCATTCTCTTTTAAAAGGGGGAATTCTGCTATATTACTCATCCTATCGGCATCACGCTTGAAATTTCTTCTCTGATACTTCTTTTGGTTTTAGTTACGTAATCAGTGATTTTCTTAAAGCACAGGTTTTTGACCTCTTTTAACTCTCATGTTAATGTTTTGGAAGCTCAGTGCAGCTCTTAACGTTTATCGGACACTTAAATCTAAATCTCTTTCTTTGACGTACAAAGAAATTATGTAATACCACAAACATATAAAGTCTGTTCCAGAAACAGGGAAGTTGTGAGTAAGCTGATTTATAGAATTTCTTTTTTTATTATTATTTATTATTTGTATGCATTTTTTGGGTAACACTTTAAAAACGTTGAATTTTTTCTTTTCTTTTTTAAATCTGGAAAGATATATTTTAATGTTTAAAAGATCTTGTATCGTTTTATTATATATTTTTCATGTTTTATTGTTCTTTTTTGTGTGTCCAATCCTTAAGTCCAGAGAACACATTAAAAAAAAATTAAGATGTATATTTACTTAATTTTTCTTTTGCACTCATATTTTTAAGTAAATTTCACATGTATGGAATTAAGTAAAAACTGCTCAACTAAGTTATGTAAAATTATCAACAATAAGTCAATTTAACTTGGCCAGTTAGACTTTGTTTCTACAAATTCTGCCCCAGTGAATGATCAACAGTATTAGAAAGTTTAGTAGGTTTTACTTAAAGCTACACTGTGTAATTTTTTAAGTTGATTCTTAGCAAAAAAACACTTTGTTCTTTCAAAATGATATGTAATTACTTCTACCAACTAATCAAGTATTCTCGTAAGCGTAGAATCTGTCATTTAGAATACATAGGAGCGAGTCGCTCGAATGGCGGCAGCCATTAGCCAAAGAGGGACATACCTGGAAATTCAAGCTTCGCCTTTCGCGTTTTTACACTCAGTGGCACCGTGACGAATGCGAGGGGAGATTACTCGCGACTGCCGGAAGATTTGAAATAATATGGCCACCGTAGGAGTTAAAAAGCCCTCGGAATGGGAGGGCTAGAAAGTAATATTCAGTTGGTAGTCATAAACAATTTCACCTCTAGATGGGAGAAAATCCTACACAGTGTAGCTTTAATTTTAATTTAATTTTAATTTTTAAACTTTGATACTTACTCGAAGCACCATTTTAAACATAACAAACAATTCCAAATAAAATATACTTATACTTATAAGTTCAAGCTTTAATTTCTACTAGCTTGAATTGAGTAATAATATCAAATTTACTTCCTCTTCTTTCTTTTTTTCTTCAATGTAGAAATTACATTCGTTTTTTTTCTGTAGTATTTACTTCAACACAGAATCATTTTTATCAGTGCATTTTAACTAGCGGTCTCAGGCTTTTTTCCCTCAGGTCACTTTGCTCCCAGAGTTAAAATATCAGGTCATCTCACATTCACATTCAGCACCTTACATAGTCAAGTCAAGTCAAGTCACCTTCATTTATATAGCACTTTTAACAATATAGATTGTTTCAAAGCAGCTTTACAGAGATAATAGGAAATTACAGTAACAGAGATTGTTTTGGCTTTACAGCAGCTCCTAGAATAAAGTTATTGTCCAGCTAAATTTAGTTTTGATTGATTCACTTCAATTGCAAAGATCATTAGTTATTAACTTAGGGGCCGCTAACACGACACCGTTCTAACAGAAAACCCTTACTGTGCTCTGGCCCGCTCATCCACACAACAACAGAGCCTGGGGTTCGAGAACACAAACCTTGAAATAGGTTCCAAGGTGCAAGCCTTTTTTTTTTTATCTCTGCGCAAGCTTTAAAAACGCAAACCTGTGAAGGGAAGGAGAAGGAGGCCTTCACAGGGGAGAGACTAGTTGACACTTCAGGACTGCGTTGTCGTCGTGTCCAGGCTCAGGTCCTTCATCAGATCTGGATACAGCCTGGATCTGGCGGACTGCGGTAAACCTCGGGATAAACAGAGAGACTAATATTAGCGTAGATGCCATTCTGCTTATGATGTAACGAGTACATCAGGATTTATGGGGAATGTTTCCGGTTCCCGGCTGACCTAATCTATGCAGCCTAACATTGAATGATAGACGTTTATTATGTGTTATGTGTATGCTAGGTCAAAGAGATGTGTTTTTAGTCTAGATTTGAACTGACAGAGTGTGTCTGCTTCCCGGACAATGTTAGGAAGACTGTTCCAGAGTTTTGGTGCTAAATAGGAAAAGGATCTACCGCCAGCAGTCGATTTTGATTTTCTAGGTATTATCAACTGGCTGGAATTTTGAGATCGCAATAGACGTGAAGGACTATAATGCGTTAAGAGCTCGCTCAAGTACTGGGGAGCTAAACCATTTAGTGCTTTGTAAGTAATCAGCAATATTTTAAAATGTATACGATGTTTAATAGGGAGCCAGTGCAGTGTTGACAGAACCGGGCTAATATGATCATACTTCCTGGTTCTGGTAAGAACTCGAGCTGCTGCGTTTTGGACCAGCTGTAGTTTGTTTATTATGCGTGCAGGGCAACCACCCATAAGAGCATTACAATAATCTAGAACGCGTTAACTTATTGTTCTGCATTTGTCATTGAGAGCATATGAAGTAATTTAGATATATTTTTAAGATGGAAGAATGCAGTTTACAGATACTATAAACGTGACTTTTAAATGAAAGATTGGTATCAAAGAGCACACCCAGGTTCCGTACCGTCTGGCTCTCTCCATTCACATGAACCCGTCTGTCCTGCTCTCTCTCTCTCTCTCCTGTACGGTGGCTCCTTTGTGTGGCCGAACAATCAGCAGGGCACACAGAAGTTGCTCCACACTACAGTAGTGGCATCTGGACTGTGCCAGAATTGGCCACTCTCTTTACCTCCCTGTTCTCTGTTGCTTGTTTGCTCACAGTTGTTTATCCTCTGTGAAAGTGAAAAGCAGTGTGGCACAGAGGTCAGTGTGTCCAGGGTAAACTGCTTAGAAAGTCCCTGACCAAACATTGAGGTTTTCTTTACAGGAACAGGGTTGTGATAGTTCTAGAGTTGACAAGGTCACGTAATTTAGTATGAAAGCCAACCACCTGAATGCTTACTGTGGGACAAGTCTCGCTCCTGAGTCAGAGAGAGATATGGAAAACAGGGCTATAGACTGTGACTAAAATGTGATTAGTTGTGAAAGCTTTGTGTTCGTCCATTTGCGGTTTCGCCAGATTTCTTCTCGTTAGAGCGTGTGCAATGTTTCCTGCACACAACAATGAGCAGTGATGTTTGATTCATGGAAATTGACTCCTGTAAATCGGTTCTTTTTAATGAACCATAAAAATAAATAAAACAGCAACCTTGAACTCACACGTTCACGCCATCCCTGAACGAGTCAGTTTTCGATAAAGATCCGGGAACCCATTCGTTGATGTACATTACATATCTATCTATCTATCTATCTATCTATCTATCTATCTATCTATCTATCTATCTATCTATCTATCTATCTATCTATCTATCTATCTATCTATCTATCTATCTATCTATCTATCTATCTATCTATCTATCTATCTATCTATCTATCAACTCATCTTTACCTGATTAACAAGTAAGGTGACAAACACATTTAATGGTTAATACATGTAAAGGCATTTCAATGTTTTGGCCAAACATTCACATCTGCATACTTTCTTTACGTAAAGTATATTTCTTGTACGCCTTTGCCTCACGAATCCATGGATAGATTGCTCTTTTTAAAAATCTGCAAAAGTGTAGAATATATAATTTAGCTGGTATATGGGGATAAATTGCTGAGAAAAGGCACATTCAGCTGTGTGTTTGAAATCCTCTCAACCCTCCAGCTGACTGCCTCTCTCATAATAGTATGCAAGACTTGTATCAGTATGAATTATATATGGCCAACACATTCCCCAAGTCCAGCTTCACTCTGTGAAGAGGACTTCGTCAGAATAAGACTGTCGGTGTGCGATTCACTGTTTTAGATGATCATTCCTTCAGTCTGCTGTAGCGTCCATACAAACAGAGACGACACTGATACACAGATACACAAATCTGCTATAAATGTGCACTGTAGCTTTAAGATGATACTCAAGCTGCCCTTTGTGGGGGTTATATTGATTAGTTCAGAAGCTGAAATGGGAGATCAACCACAAGACATCTATTGAAGACAATGTTATTTAGCAAATTTAACAATGTTATATAGTTAATTTTCCTTTCTAGCACTTCCTGTGACCAGATTACTTTTGCCCGAAATATTGTCCCAAAAACATTTGTTTGTGTGTTTGTTTGTTTGTTTGTTTGTTTGTTTGTTTGTTTGTTTTCACATTCTCAATCATGTGCATACTGATAATCATACTCAAATTATCTAATTTATCTATCTATTTAATGTTATAAAATTGGACATTGATATCTCACCATCACTAAATAATAAACCATTTTGGTTGCACTTTGTTTTACAGTATGTGCACTCATGTGTACTTACAGTGTACTTATCCAAGAAAGTACTGGTTAATATAAGGTAACTACATGGGTTAAGGTTAGGTTTTGGGGTAGGTTCAGGGTTACTACCTAGTTATTACCCAGTTATTGTAATTACTATAATAAGTACATAGGATGTTAATTGAGAACAGGGCTGTAAAAATAAAGTGCTACTGACATTTTGTCTTTTTACACTTAATTGCATTAAGACGTTTGCGTCCTTTTCTCCTCCAGGATGGTGGGCTGCACTCCATTTGTGGTGGTCTCTTACTTCTACCTTTGGTTTGTCCCACCTTTTACCAATGGGAGGTTCATCTGGTATCTGGGCTTTTACTGTCTCTACCAAACTCTCATCACAGTAAGTATCCAGCATATTTGCTTCGATGTTCTTAGAGTTGTACTATAATTGAATGGTAAATAATCGTTTATACATTAACAAGAAGACACATTTCTTTAAAATAAAAATCCTACTGACCCCATTAAACTATTGATAGGTAGTGTATCTGATGCAGTGTTGCTTCTCAAGTAAATTTAATCTTGCTAAAAATGCTTGTCAACAAAATATAGTGTGGTTATAGCCCAGCCTCTTTGATCTCTGCATGGAGTTTTCCATGATTTATTTGTGTTTCTATCCTTTGTTACTATGGCTTGGCTCATTCTGTCCTCCGTAAAAACCTGCCAATAAGTGCTGGAGTGGGGAAGCCGTTCTGACCACATCGGTTTACGCTGTAATGAAAAGTCATTCTAACTACTTGATAAATACATGGTACAACCTGCCCGAAACCACCCGAGAGGATAAATGCTGCTTTCCTCTTTTAGCGTTCTTCATTGTCTGTAAGCACAAAGCTGAGAGACACCAGCTGCTGTTAGTGTACATGTAGAAGGTTGTAGTACCGGTAGTTTACATGATTCTAATTTGTCAGTTTTTCATAATTAAGCTTTGGGTTATGTTAAAATAAACAAATCTTCCAGCTACTCAGAATCAAAACCCTTAATGGAAGTTAAATGGACAATATGGGGAACTCTTAAGAAACAGAAGCACCGCTGGAGAAGCACTCTGTAGTTAGATTTATTTTGGTAGCCGTTTGGGCCGTTGGTCTGCCGCAGTGCTGACTTGGCTTTCGTGAGAATTAGAAAAGCTATAGCTGACAGTAGTGCACACTTATAGCAAGCATGCAATGCAGTATGTAAGCAAGTTCAAGGAAGGTTTGCTGTACTTTGATAAATATTGATTTATCGCACATTTATAAGTAGCCTACACAGAACATGTTGTTCTTAAAATGAATTGCATTGATTTATGAGCTGTTTTTTTGGGGAATTATATACAACATAATATAAATGGGAAAGATGAGTGGTTATGAAACCACTGATAAATGTACATGCTCTAATTTTGGATCACTCATCATTTTGCTTGCCTTTTTTTTAGATCATCACTTATGAGAGCGTACAGAACGCTCCATAATAATAAACATAAAGCTTCCAATTAGAACCAAAAATAATTTTATTGCCTGAACCATAGGTGGTCCTATTTAACCTCCATGAGAACTTTTTATTATCTGTTTTTTTTTATAAAAAACCACTGCTTTAAAAAACCTAGAAACCTAAACCTGGTCTGAAGAAGCCATAATACAGGCAAAATTGAATCTTTGCTCAACCTAAAAACTTTTAGGAAAGTCTACACTAAATAATTTGTTTATTCACTGGTTTAATATTGGGATTTTTTCACATTAAGCATATATTTATTAAAATGTATTTTAATTTTTGTGTGCAATAATGTATTGCATTTTCATAATACATTAAATGTCAATGTTCAGTTTCCATCTTAATCACTGTTTGTCTTGTATTTTATTCTTAATCTTTCTTGCAGTGTTTCCATGTGCCTTATTCCGCCCTGACCATGTTCTTGAGCACCGACCAGCGAGAGAGAGACTCTGCTACAGCTTACCGTAAGCTTACAGCTACACAGACAACATTGTTCATCTTTAAACCCATGTTTGGATTTGCTCTAGAATATTAACATCTGATTTCATTGTGCTCCAATAATCCAAAATTAAATGCTTGCCAAGTGCTTATATGTTGAGAACTGCATATGTTTGAATGTAAAGAATGATTTAACACTTTTGTGCATGCATATGTGCAGGTATGACGGTGGAGGTGCTTGGGACGCTGGTCGGTGCCGCCATTCAGGGTCAGATTGTAGCGAGCGCACACACTCTGAAGCACTGTCCACATCGGAACCTGACGACTGGTCACCTGGCAAACAGCAGTGGCACAGAGATCATCAGATCCCTGGCGCTATCACAGGACTTCCTGTTTCATGCTGTACGTGTCACAGTCACAGTTGTTTAAACTCACCTAAAAGTGCACCAGTGAACCACTCCACTTAAAGAAACAGTTCACCCAAAAATGAAAATTAGCCCATAATTTACTCACCCTAGGTGTATATGACTGAATACAATCGTGAGTTATATAAAGATATCCTGGCTGTTCCAAGCTTTATAATGGGAATGAATAGAGCCTGAGTTTTTGAAGCTCCAAAAGGCGCATCCATCTATCATAAAAGTAATCCATACGACTTCAGTGGGTTAATAAATGACTTCTGAAGCGAAGCAATGGGTTTTTGTAAGATTTTTAAAAAAAATAAGGCTCTATAAAGTTTAAAAAAGATTTAAAACTTTATTCACTATAACCACTGGCCTCCAGCAACGGCCGTATGCACATTCACAAGAGAGTCGAGTTATATATATAAGATAACATATATAAGAGTTATATATATTATATATATATATATATATGTAATCATTAAAACATTTGTTGATATATTCAAATATAATATATTGTAATATGCTTTGATTGTTTTTCCCTGAAATCATCAATCATCATTTCATCCAACCATAAACCCTTCAAAACTTAATTGGGTATGGATTTCTAGAGCTTGACCTTTGGAGGATCAATTTATATTCATCAGAGTCCTCAGAATCAATAAATGAATGTGCTTGTTTTGGGGGCTGTATAACTCTATTTTGAGCCGAGAGCCGCTGAGCTCCATGTCAGTCAAAACCGACTTGTGAGTGAACCGACAGGCTTGGCTTGTGGATGTGGCTGAGGGTTCCATAGTGGAAACCCATGATGGAGAACCCTGAAGGCCCACAGCTATTTGGAGCTGGACTGCAGAGCGTCTCTCTGGTTAAAGCTCTCTGAGGCGGTCGGGCTCAATCCAACACGCACCGTGTCACTGCACATTCTTCTGTGGCCGGGCCGAAAGGCGGTGAGATGGAAGGGCGCGCCAACCGTCTCCTCTGAAACGGCTCTTTTGATCTGGAACAATAATCAAGTGCTTGCCGCGGTCCGTGGAAAAATAGCAAACAATCCTGAGGTTGTTTAGGGCAGAGCAGTTCCTGTTTGGGGGGAATAGATTGAAAAGTTCCTCTTTTCTGGGGTTGCACCTAATTTGAGCTCGCTAAAATTTACAAGACCATACAGTACGAAGCCTGAAGCAGCCACTACACCCAAATTAATATAATGAATTTGGAACATGACAACCATGTACTGGAATAAAACTACAACCAAAGATTAAGATGTATTAAAGATATAATTAAATGATAGACAGATGTTTTGCAGGACTGTTTTCTCATGGTCTGATTCTCTTTACAGAAGGAAGTGTACATGATCGCTGCCGGAGTGATCGGTGGGCTGTTTCTGGTTTGTACGGTGGTCATGTTTCTGGGAGTCAAAGAGAGAGATGGTGAGCATGTGCAGTAATCTTGTGGCGTACATTTGTTTTGCCACTGCATCCCAATGGAAAAGTTTGCTTGGTTCACCCCAAAAAATTAACAAATTTCCAAATGACTTCCTTCTGTGGAATGCAAGAGGAGATGCACGCTGCTCTTTTCTATACAGTCTAAAGAGAAGTTTGGAGTTGTTGATCTCTGTTAAACACACCAAAAATGACTTTTCTGCTATATATCCTATGTTTTCTGAAGATACACAACTGTTCAAAAGTTTGGGTTTTGAGATTTTTTTATTGCTTGTGAAAGAAAGTCTCTTATGCTCATCAAAGCTGTATTTATTTGATTAAAAAAATATATTTTGTGAAATATTAATACAATTTAAAATAACTTTTCTTTTAAAATATATATTAAAATAATGTATTCCTGTGATGTCAAAGCTGAATTTTCAGTATAATTACTCCAGTCCTCAGTGTCACATGATCCTTCAGAAATCATTCTAATATGATGATCTGATGCTCAAGAAACATTTCTTGTTGTAATCCTTTTTAAAAACAATTGTACTGTTTTTTTGGGAAATCGTGATTTCCGTGATATTTTTTGTGACGAATAGAAAGTACAAAAGAAAATAGAAATCTTTTGTATACATGTAAAGTCTTTACTATCACTATGCACCCTTGTTTTTGCATCCATATTGACCCCAAATTTCTGAAGAGTAGTGTGTATGATAGCTTGTGTGAACAGAACAAAACAGACCAAAATCCATTCACTTATATTCAAATGTGGCATACCCGTCAAGTTTGAATACGTGCAAGTGCAAATTATATTTATAATTGAATTCTAACTTACACACAAAGCTACCGAATGGCTTCAGAAGACTCATTTTATTGCACTTTTTTTTTTTTCTTAGCTTGAAAGTGTCTTTCACTCTTTAATTATATGGAAAACTGCAGCATAACTATTGTGTCTAAAACATATTTTAGCGTTTAAATGTGTCATATAATAGTGTCACACTGTACCTCAGAAAACATATCTAACTTGTGTTTTCTCCGCTTTTCCATCTGCATTAGATCCCTACGCTACTAAAACGGACAAAGCCATTCCTTTCCATAAGGGCTTTATTTTGGTCATGAAGCACGGGTCTTACCTCACTCTGACGGCAGCTTTCCTTTTCATATCTGTGGCCATCCAGGTAACATACTTTCCTTCCGGTATTTCATTCTACAGTAGTTCGTTCAGTTGTATGTAACTGAATTATTATATTTATTAGCAGCATATACAGTTTCATCATGTTTGAAACTCTGAATACATTCCCAGAATGTAGCCTTCAGGTTTTCTTAAAGGGATAGTTCACCCAAAAAATTTAAATTCTGTCTTACTCGCACTCATGTCGTTCCAAACCCATGGGCTATTTGTCCGATGGAACATGAAAGTCAAAAACTTTCATCTTTGGGTGAGCTATTCCTTTAATCACTGTGTTTTGGGCTGGATTAATTAATGACATCATTATAACTGTATTATATGTCCATTTGCAGTTGATACAAAGTAACTTTGTGCTGTTCTGCACGTATGCGGTGGAGCTTCGAGATCACTTTCAGAACATTGTTTTGACAATTCTGGTGAGTACCTGATAAAGACATGAAAACCTGACACCCCCATGAACTTTATTCAATAAACAGATATTGTTGATGTCATATCCATTTCAATTGACCTGTCATTGGTTGTTTGTTTGTTGCTGACGTTAAAAATGAAGACAAAGCTCTCTATAGTTCTCTAATGTGTGTATCTTGGGTAGAATGAACATGTGACTGAATTTCTATATCTTCCCAGATGTCAGCAGCAGTGAGTATCCCATTCTGGCAGTGGTTCCTTGAGAAGTTCGGGAAGAAGACAGCAGCATTCTGCGGCATTACAGTAATTGTTACTTTATCAAGTGTTTTTTTCTTAATCAGTGATTTGGATGACTCTTTATTCAGTTATAAATGATCAAAGGATACTACATTATAAACAGCAATTATTGGGTATTTTTTACTATATAGTGTGTCATAAAGCAGTGTTTCTTCTGAATGTGTCTGATAATAGTGGCCTAATCAAAATCAATAGTATTCTGCTGGTCATGTGATCTCAGAATATGTTGGGAAACTAGTTTTATACTGAATAAATGGCCTTTTCTAAACCACTGACCGCTGTTATGGCACACCGGGGTAAAAGGCACATTTGATTTAATTATCTTTTAAACCACTAGATGGCACAACACAGCTCTTTTCTTAGTGGTGAAAATCAAGCTTTTAATGTTGTATATAAGACAAACCATGTGCAAATTCATAAGTCAGCGCCATTGCCGAGTATTTTGTCCTTAAAAACTACAGTGAACCAAAGACCGACTCAAAAACACGGTTAGAAATCGCTGGTGTTTCTGACGTCACAAACTACCTTGTAACCAATCACGTCAACGAGTGGATCTGAGCTGGTGTGAGTGAGTGGAGGTGGGCTAATTTGCATATTCATAGAACCGCGCATACTAAATGAGGCAAGGGTGTAGAGTTACATCCAAAAATTATTTTCAAAGAAACAACTTTTAAATATGTTATTTTGGTGATCAAAGAGGAGTTTTAAGGGATACAATTATTGACTACAGGGGGACTTTAACAACCGCTTTTGATGATGCACATGGAAATTTGTCCGAACTTTGACGCAATCGCACAAAGGTGATTTTGCACTAATTTGATCTCATATTTAATGGTTTTTTTTAAATGTTGTAGATTTATCTAGCAAATGAAAATTGATAAAATTATTGTCTATATTTTGAGACAAAGGTCTTGTTCAGGGTAATTAAAGCAACAGTTGAATAACAGATGAATATGTAAAAGTATGGTATTTTGGGTAAAAAGTGCTTCAGTTGAGGCTAAAGGCACAATAATTAATATGATAATAAACAGCCGTCTGACTTTTCCATTTGTTGACATGACATGGTTAGATTCAGATGGTAAATATATATTAAGTTGGGTGTCCACCTTAGAGATAATCACCATATTTATAATGAAACCATCATTTAAAAATATGATATTAATCATATCATATAATAAAATATTATATTTATTTGTTATAAAGATTTTTTTAAATGATTATGGGATCTTTCATAATCTTTTTTAAATTATTTTGTTTCTGTGTTTTTTTAAATAAACATATTTTAATGACAGTATATTTATTAAGCAAAAATGAATTATTTTATTTAGCAAAATAAACCAAAAACAGTACAAACTTTGCCAAAGTGATTGTTTTGAACAAGTATTAACTTAGACATTATTAAAAACATATTATTTTAGCTAAAGGATTTGTATCAATAGTTTGTGCCTTTTGCCTCATGCTAGTTTTACCCCATGTGTGGGTACATTTATACATTTATAAGATTTTTAAACAAACAGACTGCTTTTATGATTTTTTTTCACACAAAATCTGTTGCTCCATCAATGTTCAATAAAAACAGATATATTTTTTCACACACTATGGAAGTAGTGCCTTTAGCCCCGTTGTACCCTATGACTGGAGCCATTTTAAAATGTTTATCAAATGCATTATACATTTCTGGAGGTTAAAAGCATTCTCATTGCAACTTTAAATGGTTTAATGCTTATGTTTGAAACAGTGGATCATGCCGTTCACGGTGATGCTGGTGTTCATCCCTAATCTGATAGTGGCATATGTTGTGGCCGTATCGTCTGGGCTTAGTGTGGCTGCTTCTCTCTTGTTACCATGGTGAGTCTTCCAAACCGAAATATAATACTGCACTATTCATAAACAAAGAATATGCATCCAATACTTTGTGTTTTTTGTGTTCACAGAATAATTAGTAGATTAGTTTTTGCTGTGTCAATGAAGAAAAAAAGCAGCGGCAATGAAAAAAAGCAGCATTTTCTTCAAAATGTAGTATAAATATAGTTTGAATATAGTTTATGTCATGCATTTAAAGAGATAGTTCACCCAAAAATGAAAATTCGGTCAAGTAGTCTAAGGGAAGTAGACTATCACTACTTCCGTTTCATGCCGACTTTAAAAGTGATCCATAAAGAGCGTAATATAAGGTTTATTTTATCCGGCCAAGCTTTAACTTTCATATATAGGTTTAATAACCAGTAATCTCCAAATAACAGGTTTCATGGCAGGGTCATGCTATTTTTTGGTTTTTAAAGATAGACTCTGCTTGATTGGAAAGGCCCCAAATGAGTAAATTGCAGTTTTTATGTGCCGTCTACAAAGAGGATTTGGCTTTATGGAACCAATGTCAGTGTTTAATACGAGATGATGAATGATGCCTCTGCCGTGTTGTGTTTCCTGTTGCTCAGGTCAATGCTACCAGATGTAGTGGATGACTTCAGACTGGCAAACCGCAACTCGAAGGGACACGAGGCGATCTTCTACTCCCTATATGCCTTCTTCACAAAGTTCGCTGCAGGCATTTCTCTTGGAGTGTCCACACTCTGTCTACAGTGAGCACTCTTTCATTACTCTGGAAATAATGATTCATGACAGACCACTGGTGTAAACACTGTAATATTAAGAATTTGATATTTTCCTTTGCTCATTGACATTTGGAAACCAGTCAGTAAATGAGTAAATGCATGATTATTTTTGTGCAGCATATCCCATGAAAGCTGAATGCACAGTTTGTTGGTGTTGTAGGTTTGCTGGTTATGACACAGGAGCGTGCAGACAGCCCCCTCCAGTGGTCTACACACTGAAACTGCTCATCGGCGCCGCCCCGGTGGCCTGTATCACCACAGGCCTCATGATCCTCATGGTGTACCCGATCAGCGAGGATGTCAGATTACGAAACAAACTCGCCCTGGAAGAGCTCAGGTAATGACCCTGTGTCACATTTCAGGCTTACATATAATCCATATGTATTTAAGTATTACTTAAGTTATTACAAAAGTTTGGAGTCTGTATGTTTTTATTCAGCAAGGTCGCATTAAATTGGATCAAAAGAGACTGTAAAGACATTAATAATTTTACAAAAAATATATATTTTCAAATATATGCTGTTCTTTTAAACTTTCTATTCATCAGTTTCTGACATTTATAATAGTAGAACATATTGTTAGTGTTATCATTGGTTCCCTGTTAATAAAAAGCAAAAATAAAGTACCGTACATAAAACCTTTATTTTTATCACAGTTTCCACTAAAATATAAAGCAGCTTTATTTAAAAAAAATTATAATATATATATCTTTTTTTTTTATTGTAATAATAATTCACAATATTAGTTTTTATTGTATTTTTGATTAAATAAAAATATTTTAAAAAACAACTTTTGAACAGTAGTGTGTGTGTATATAATATACAGTATAAAGAAGCATTTTTATATTTTACAAATTATTATTATTTTATATATATATATATATATATATATATATATATATATATATATATATATACTGTACTGTGTATATACAATTATTATAATTTTTTGCATATATTATATATAATAAAATGTATACATGTCATTTATTTTTCAGAAGCCAGAGCATAACCTGCAAATCTCTCAGAGTTGATCTGAACAGTGCGTAACGTCCTCAAACAGCAGATCCTGATATTCCAGCCCAGTGCTGGGATGAGTTGTGTTGGTGTATATTACACTGTGTGAGATTTATAATATGTTTTAATGTAAACATTTCAGTTTGTTTCTGTATTCAGTCTGTTTCTGTATTTTCACACGAACATATAGCCACATATATCTAATTTATACACATGACATGAATGGATTATATATCATTATATATATATATAAGGATTTCCTGAGGGAAAATATACTGATAATATATTAAGATGTTATAGTGATTATAAATATTTTTAATTGACTTGATTCCAGGATGAATAAAAAATGGTGCTGGTTCACGTCGCTTCAGCATATTTCAATGATGCTTCAATAAAAATAAAATATATAATAATGATAATAAAAGTGTTGAATATTAATTGGATGAATTCATGTAGTTCATGCATCTATCTGTATGTGTGTGTGTGTGTGTGTACAGTATGTTGTTTAAATAAGCCCAAAGAATCCTTTAGATTTACTAAAATAATAATTATAATCCTATAAATAATAATCAGGTAATGCAAAAAGGTAGATTTATTGTGTGGTTTATGTGCATGTGTGGATTACAGAACACAATCACTATGAAGTTTCACTATAAGTTTTAATAACACATTACATATATCTTCATTTTGTTGTATGGAGCAAAATATAAACTATTTTTTAGCAAAAATAATCAAGCAGGCACTCAAGTATTTCTTCTGAAAAAAAAAAAAAAAAAAAAAAAATTCTGCCCTTGACAACTCTCACGCTACACAAATCTACCATCATTCATTAAGTATCAAAGAGGCGAACATGTCAGCAAGAAATTTTCCCTGAATTCCAAATTTTGGAATATTCCAGTGTTAGCCATGAATATCCAGCTAACAAAAGACAAATATTATAAAAAAATCTTTCTAAAATGTCCTCTAGCGATGATATGGGTTTCATTTTTCTGCATTGGGAGACAGTGGACTTTCAGGGAGATATTCATCTGTGCCATTCAGGGGTCTTGCAGGAGATTTCCTTCTGGCGTTCCTGATCGTGAGCTCGTCCTTGTGTATAAACGTGAGCGGGACGAAACCATCTGCATCAGCCACCAGGACAATCCACATGGGACCTGTGAGAAGAAGAAAAACTCATTTCTGCACATTCATTTGCAGTCTCAGCATAAGTGACAGTGGTTCGGGCAGACATCAGCGCTAGAGATGCACAGCACAAAAGGCTGTAAGCTGATTCAACCTTAAACCCTCAAATCCGATTGCACCACCTAATCACTTCCTATTTTAGTCATTGACAATTAAATGAAGCCAAAGCACTTGAACAATCTGTCTTCAACAAAGGATTCGGTGCATTGCACAGCCTCATTAATAGATCCCATCTGCTCATTGCTGAAAAGAGCAAATCTGTCTGAAATGTCAACACGCAGATCTCACAAACGTTCAGGTGCTTCTTTCCGTGTGCAATGGTTGCAACCACTTTTTCATGCAAAAAGTCAGCTTATCAACGCAATAATATAGATCTTGACTTATTGAACGTCTATATGTCTATATATTACATATGCATTGATCAAGTTGGTGGAATCAGCATTTTGCATGGTCTCTCTATCATCCAGACGTACCATGCATCATCTCCACGACGGTCAGGCCGAAGAGTTCCTGTACCATCCGCAGGCAGATCCGCCCCCCACACAGCAGAAGCGCCCTTCTCTCATCCGTATACACATTCTCAGACAGCTGTTTCTGGAGATAACACAAATACAAAGTGCAATCAATGAACACCATGAGTCACTTTAGGGAGCGTCATTCATAACGGACCTGGTCATGTGGTCACGGATTAAGTGATGATTCTCCTAAGACAAGTTATGCCTAGGTCAACAGAATCACTTCAATCTGACATCTGCTGACAAAGGGTTGTACTGACAACAGAGTTGGCGTGATGCTTTACAATGCCTGATGGTCTGACTAAGAGTAAAATGGGCTTTGTAGAGTCTCCGCTCCGGAAGCAAATCATTTAATCAAGTAATCATTTATTTTGTGGTGCATTTATTAAATAATACATTAACAGTATGTCTACGTCTAAGAAGGTTCCCTAATGGTAGAGGATATTTGACCTGACTTGACACATAAACTGGATCTTCAGCTTCGGAAAATGAAGAAACTCTAATGATAAATTCAACAAACAGAAGTCTGCTAAGAACCAATAATACAACTATTGCATAAAAATGGATAACTAATCAATAATAAAAAAAATTGACAATGACAAATTGAATGGCTTCAGTTATTAAGGCCTGTGCTCTTATATTGTAATGTTTGCATTTAATTTGTTTAGCCTAATTATTTTAATGGAAATGATTAGAAATAATAATCAATGTTGTTGTTATTTATATTAATTATGATTTATATTATTTATAATTTATAGTGTTGTTAAATTGAATAATATAATCATAATATAATATTACATTTAATATTAAAATAAATGATTAGTATTAAAATTATTCACACAATATGCAGCATATTTTTGTTTGAGAGAATTTGCATATTGAGCAATACAATGCCGCAAATAGAATTCTTTACGCAATTAAATTGAACAAATAAAATCAACAGATTAGCACTTTTCTACTCCAGAAGACTGCACACTTTCCTTTAGTTTAGCCTCCACTGTACGATTAAAAAGAAAATCATTTCATACCTGACACGTAATGTGCACGTATTGCGGTTCATAAGCGGACGGATAACTGCATGCGATCTTCTTGCCGTTCTGGGTGAAGTCTCTGATTTCTGAGAGGCACTGCTGGAGGTCAGCAAATCGGGTGAAAATCCTCTCCATGTTCTGCGTCAGCTGCTCCAGGTTGCTCTCTTTGGACTGAAAGCTGTTCTTTGGTGGAGTGCCGTCGGAGTACATTTTTTCCGAGGCCTCGTACCTGGGCGAACACGGCCGACTGGAGTCCCGGCAGGCCTGACCGGCTACGGCGAGCGTGGCCATGCGGCTGATGTGATCCATGTCGTAGTTTTCTAGAGTGATGGAAGAGGAACTGGACGCTCTATCCGAGAAGTCGACGGAGCTTGCCACGGGGCTCAAATCTGAGCTGCGTACCTCCTCGATTAGTTTTTTCTGACTGGATGGCGGAACAAATACAGAGCCTCCGGGAAGAATTAGATCCTTAATTGACAGACGGTCCTCTTTAGAGAAGTTCTCAGAATGACGTCTAATCCCATGATGTTGGCTTGGCGGCTCGGACTTGGGAACCACTGGGGTGGCACCTTCCTCGTCGAATACCAGCTCCTTGGCTATTAGCCTCAAGATGTACTTGTCCGTGTTGGAGGAGGGGAGGAAAGCAGGATCATTGGACTTCTGCCGGCCAATCATAAAGAGCAACATCTTGTTGGTGAAAAAGCACACCCCTTTGGGCCTCTCGTTCTTTTGCAGCTGGATCTGTTGCACGTTGGGCATGGAAGAATCCGTGATACAGTAAACCAGGATCATGTTGCACGTGTTCGAAGCCACGGCCATCGTGCTCCCGCTCGGATCGAAGGCAATGATGTCAGGGACCAAGATGCCAGGGATGCTGACCTTTCTTGTAGTGGTGACCTTGCGCTCGTACGTTACAAGAATCAAATGTGAAGAGTCCTGACCAGTTCCCGACAAATGATCCCGCCGCCTCAAGTGAATGAGAGGGCTCGGGTCTGATTTCCTGTGTTTGGCGAGAATGTGCGTTAGATCCATGGGTCCGGGTGAAGAGGCGTGTCCTGGGCGTTCAGAATCACATGATCTCCGTCTAGAGTCCAAATAATAGTCTGTATCCACTGTCAAAACAGGAGAAGGGCGACAAGTCGATGCCTCTGACTCATTCGGTAAGTCGAAGGCGATGCCCGCATTGAGCCCGCAAATTTTATCAAGCGGGAGTTCAGTCGCCACAGCCACTTGAGCCTCGTCGGTGGACTCGATGGCGCAGATATACCCACCTATATCGAAAACAGGGCAGAAGGAACACGCCACAAGGCTTTTTTGGATGTCGTTCCAAATGTAAGAGTGCAATGCGCTACCGATGGCGACCACAAGGCGGGTTCCGTCCTTAGTCCAGCAGGCACAATGGATCAGACCGCTGCCCTTTATGTCGGCCTTCACACGACGATTATCGACCCGCACAGTAAACAAAACCGAGGCGTCCCGCTTAGTCAAAACAGCTAAGATGTCCATTTTAGGATGCCAGACACATCCTTGGGACAGCAGTGGGAACGGCTCGCTCATTTCGCAGGTCTGCGTGCACAGGAGTTTGTTTTGCTCCGAAGCGCTCAGCTGAAGTTGCCAGACCGTGATGTGCTTCTTATGCTGCACGGCAAGCAACGCCGGGGACCCGGAGCAGCACAACGGCCCCCAGAAGAGTCCCAAGACATGTTCGAATTGTCCAATGACATTGGTGTCACCAAATTTGGGCTCACCGTCAACAGAATACAACGACGTGAGACAGACCTGCTTACCGTCCGTCCAGGCTATTCCGTGCACAGGGTGAATGGCTTGGTGTAGGGTGTTTAACCCCGTTCTCAGAAGTTTGGCTTTTCCTAGCTCCATGCTTGGCTCAGTTTCTCCTATGGAAAGGAAAATAATGTTCCTGGTCATACAGGATAGGGTTTTTGAGTCAGAATTGAGCGATAGATGTAACTCTGTGCTTCAGTATGAGAAGACTGCCATCACATACTCCAAGAATAGGTAAAGCCTCTTCCCTCACTCTCTAATCCTATTGGCCCGAGTGAGGCTCCACTCAAGGATGACCAGATTAGGCTAACACGACCCCCGACGTCATAAAACCCTCGGAGGTTTGGACGCTACGTCTTTTTTTTCTGACCCAGGCCTGAAAAACACAAAAATATATGTAAGACAAGACATATGCAAAGACTGAACATCACAGAAATATCACTTTGGAAAATGTATACTGATATCAAAAACAGCCCCTTACAAAAAAAAAAAAAAAGTTGTTTTTTACTACAAGTTTTACTACAGTGTAAGTTACTACAGCTATTATAACTACAATAAAACTGTGGTGGCTTTGAATTAACCAGCATTGTAATCAATCGATCAATAATTCATTAGTTAATGCTACTTGTAGTAAAAACAACTGTATAGAAAATTATATAAAAATAAATAAATAAATAAATAAACAACTCTGGTTAATATTTGTAATGGGAAGTCAGTTTACCACAACAGACATGATCAAAGACTGAGAAGAATCACATAAATTTCACTTTAAACATTGGACATCGATGCCACAAAATAACCCCTTACTAAAAGTTGCCATGTTAACCATATTAGACCACAAAAATATTCTAAAAGCTTATTGCATTGTATAAACTTTAAGTTTAGAGTAGTAACAATAATTATCATTCGCAAAAACAACTAAGTTAAGTTATTGTCTAATTTCTCTGTAAGGTGCGTTCGCGAAACTATTTTATTCACATGTATTGCCCGGTATTGCCACAATCCCACATGCTAGCATGTGAAAAAGATGTAGAACAATCCTGAAAATAAGAGGACACATATAAGATAATAGCAAACCAGCATTTTCAGAAGGTAATATTAAAAACATACCATAATGCTATTGACAACCCTGCGGAAACCATGGCAACTCCACAGAGAGAAAATCACGTTTACCTGAACAGTGTCCGCATTTCCCCGCGGAGACATTTGAAGTCATGGACAAACGGAAAGAGAATGACTCGGGCATTCTGGGAGTTGTAGTTCACACCATAGATATTACACGTTCAAAAACTCGCGATAGGAAGTCTGATTCATTTCCGCGAATCGATTCTTTCGAACAATTCGTTTTAAAGGGCTAGACTAGTTCACACATATTTTATTATTTCTAAACTTCAAACAAATAAAGTCAATGTACATTCGGAACTGCAATATATACAACATAAAAAAATTACCTATTTTACAAGTGTCGTTAATGGATGTTACACACAGCACACTATTCCAGAATCTCATAAAAATAGAGGTCATCAGAACGGAATGTTGCCCAATATTATATTTCACCACGGGTTGACCATCGCGCATACAGTTAAGCTGATATGACAGTGGGCGGAGTGCAGTAGCGCTGTATAGTCTCTCACTCTGTCTCTCTCTCTCTCACTACTGTAGGAACTATCCGCGCGAACAGAATGGGTGTTGAGATTGAAACAATATCTCCAGGAGACGGTAAGATGCTATGATCTAATAAGTTCGAATTTCAAATTCCCAAACGTTCTATCTAGAACGACTGGCGAATTCGAATGTTGTTTTGATACATTGTAGCCGTAAACGCGGAATTTCGGGAACATTCTGTCGCTCTAATTACATAATCTTTTAACATTCTTGAATTTTCTTTGCATATTATTTGCGTAAAGAAGGCAACACTAATACAGATTCAACGAAATACCCATCGCTATGATGAGGATGTTTCCGCTCACTGTCGAGTCAGGGATTTATCGTGTGTCTGTGCCCAGCAGAATAATGTGCCATGCGTGCCAACTCAAACTCTCTTCTCATTATGATTCCTCACTGCTCTGTCAGAAATGTGCCTTCAGGATTTCATCTACAACATGCTTGTAGAATGAGTTTGCTGATGAAATGCAGGTAGATGCTGCTGAACGTGTATGTCTCAGATGGCAGCATTCTTGCCCTGGCTAGACATGAGCTTTGATGTTAATCCGAGGGGGGTTTGCGGGATAATTTGGCACAGTTGCAATTTGGCAGAGTCTCTGCTGGTCTGGTCTAATGGCACAGTAAAGTGCTGTTATGTGTGCCACTTGTTGCATTACCTGTTTGCAGGTGACAGTGGCACCAAACTGACCGGTTGGCCATGATGCCACTTTCATTGACACAATTCAGAATTGTTGACATTTATATATGGATGTATATCTTGTATCTGATTGGCCAAACTGATATAGAGTATAACTAAAAGCATTGGGACCACACATTACTTCATTGCCTATACAAACCACTAAAAAATGTGGGGTCTGTAAGATTTTTATGCTCACCAAGGCTGCATTTATTAGAGCGAAAATGCAGTAAAATAGTAATATTATGAAATATGATTAAAAGAATTTTCCTATATTTAAAATGTCTTTTTTTCTGAATTTCCATAATTATTCCAGTCTTCCGTGTCTCATGATCCTTCAGAAATCATTCTAATATGATGATTTGCTGCTCAAGAAACATTTCTTATTATTGTCAATGTTGAAAACAGCTGGTTAATAATTGTGGAAACAATGACACATTTTTTCTTTGATTAATAGAAAGTTCAAAAGAACAAGTATATTTATTTGTAACAACCTAAAAGTCTTAACTGTCACTTTTGATCAATTATTTTGCCCTTGCTGAATAATATATATATATATATATATATATATATATATATATATATATATATATATATATATATATATATATATATATAACATCCAAACACACACACACACACAGAATACTAAATTATCTTTAATATCTAAATACAAATGCACAGATCATTTCATGTGACACTGTAGGCTATCTATATCATTTATTTATTTTATATAAAGCTTGCCAATATTGCACAAAGAAAACATCAAAGGTAAATCCAGTCTATGATTTTAAATGATAGACTTTTAACCCCAAGTTATTTTATTGGGCTATTACTTTACTGTATTTAAGTCACTTTGGGTAAAAACATTAGAGAAGTGACACTCTTGTAAGATTCTAACAACTCAACATGCCTATATGCTTATTAAAATGGTTACATTTGTGTTTATGTTTTTGTATACTCAGAATTTGGGGCTGAGAGTCTGATTATTCATTTATAAGTTTATATGGACCAATAGGAGGCCAGTGAGTCATAATAATGAGCATTATTATGAAATTATCAATAGAAGCTGTAAATAAGTGCTGGATGAGCTCATATGATTTTGACACCTTTCAGTCGTAAAATTCTTGGCACAAGTCATCAAACTCAAGAACTGCCTACCGGGGTCACCAGTGTCAGGAATGAATGCGGCGTAATGGCGCTTTTATTTTTCTTGCTCTGCTCTGGCCGCTTGCGTCTGTGGGACGCTCTCGACTGACATCCTATCTGACCCCCACCAGCCTGCTGTCATGTGGCTCACATTCCTGTCCAGCTCCCACACATTAATCAGACACCACCTCCACCACACACACACACACACACACACTTTTTCTGATCTGCCCTGGTCTGCAGATGAAGACCATACCCAAGTCTCATGACTGTAGGAGCTGCTCATGGATTTATAAGCGTTTTTATTGACCCCTTTAGGGTTTGTGGATTAAATGAAGCTATTTCCACAATTATTTGAACAAGTTTTTTCCACTGTGGTCTATTATTTGTGTATCTATTTTAGACAAACTCTGGTTGCATCCAAAATTGCATACCTATTATATAGTAGGTGAAAAAAGAAGCATGTGACTACATTTTACATTTATGCATTTGGCAGACGCTTTTATCCAAAGCACTTACATTGCGTTATCCTATACATTTGTACATAGGTATGTGCAATCCCCTGGGATCGAACCCACAACCTTGCGTTGTTAACGCAATGCTCTTACCACTGAGCTACAGGATAGACACTTTACTATCCCATGAGGCCACGGGAGAGGATTTATGAATGACAGTGAAGCGATGCAACTGATGCTTGTAGGTCATATAATAATGACAACATGGCGAAGTACGTCTGGATTACATTCATACTACACACACTCATACTATATAGAACATTAGTCGTGAAGTAGCTAATTATTATTATTCAAAATAAGTACCTAGTCAAGAGAGTATGCGATTTTCGAATGCAGCTAATGCTAATCAGAAACTGTGGTTGGTTTCATGCCAGTCAGACCTTTCTTCCTGTTTGGGTTATTCTTGGCCATAAAAAGCTGCCAAGGGGACAAAACGAAATACAGGAAATCTGTTAAAAGCCTCAGAAGTGATCATTGTACATACAGTATCCTGGGAACCCTTGTTACCCAGTTGCCTGATTAAGACGCGAGTCTTGAAGCTGTGTGTCAGCCAGCCAATAAGATTGGACCTGGATATTTGAGTCAGCTCTTGCCATTTTTATGTGCAGTACACATCAGACGATCAGTGAACAGTCATCGGGGTTGTCGTCTTTACTTGGAGTTAATGAACTGAGAACATTAGCTACAAGTTGAAAAAGCTTCTTCATCACCAGACTGTGATGGTGCCAGTGGATATTGCGGTATATAAGGTTCACATGTTATGATTCTCTGGGCACTAACTGTCTCATTCTCTTCTTTCTTCACAGGAAGAACTTTTCCGAAGAAAGGACAGACATGCGTTGTGCATTACATAGGTAAACTATCTGCTGATGTAAATGTTCACATATGTTGTTTGTTGTGGTTGCGCTCAGACGACTGGTGCGCCCTGCAGACGACCAACTCAGACAGACGGGAAACAGGATGTCGATAACAACATTCTGTCTCCTGTTGTTTAATGTTTTCTTTCCTCTCAGTATCCCAGTGAATATCCCATTCTCTTTGAAAACACAGGTAGAACTTGATAAGTATTGCAGTTCTTTCCCTGTATTGAATTGCTTGGTCTTCAACACATAATTATAATTATTGCTTGAACTAGTGTGCACGACAAACAGTACGTTGCCAACTGGATCAGAAAATCGATGCCTTTTCCACTCATTATGTTCATATTGTTGCCAATAATACAATAATACAACAAAAAAATCGTATAGAACCAAAACGTTTCAACAGTAGTGATTATTTTTGTCTCTGTAGGACAAACTGATCTGCACTAGGATTGATGTAAACAGTTTGAGAGCGAACTCTCAGTGTTATTATAAGCTAGATTCAGGCAGCTCTGACTGTGAGATCATTAGCACTCAGAGCAGCAAACAGGGTCAGACTCACTGCAGACGTCAATACAGCCCTTCTGCAGCACTTAATATAGCACTGCAGGGCCTTTGCCGAGAGCCCTCGAGCCCTCGAGCCCTGGAGTGAACCAGATACAGAGACAGGCAAGTCATCACTATTCAGCCACACTCTTTTTGGATGAAATGGACAAAAATCAATAGGGCAAATGATTGGAGATTCGGAGCAGGAGGAAAGTTTGGGCTTAAGATTTAGAATTTAAAATCTGTCTGCAGTGACCAGATAAATAAATAAAAAAGCACAAAATGTGAAATTAGGGGTCAGAAACCATTTTTCATCGAGGTCAGATGCCATAAGCAACGGAAAGCGTTTTCTAGGCCATTTATTTGTTTATTTTTGTTTAGCTCATATCAGAGAATTAAATCAAAGCAATGCAAATGGGTGACTAAAAGAAAAGCTTTGTGACTGACTGTCACTTGTACACCATGTGTCCTAATATGACACAACAAAGTCTGTATAAGACTATAAAAGCTTCTTTTCATCTAAACCAGAGTAATCAGCCTCAGCTGTGATGAATGATTGGTGTTGTTGCACTGAGACACTTGACTATAATGCTGCATGGTAAATACTCACCTATGACACTTACATTAGCAAGGTTTTGTCAGGGTTGAGGTAAAGGATGAGACGAGGACTCAGAGATGCAGAGATATTAGCTTTTATTTGTTAAATAAAACATAAGACAAAAACTACCCCATAGGGGGAAAACAGGACCAGTCAGCTTGACTTGGCAGGATAAGACTTAGCAGGACACAACATGGGATCAGGACACAAGGAATGTAAGGCTGGCCACACACTTAAAGAATTTAAGCCCAATTTTGAGCCCGTTTTGCACCCCCAAGCGATCGAGGGGGCGTGGCCAGATTCGATTCTTGTCGCAAGTAGGAGTGGGTATCGTTAAAAAAAATGTGTATACCAATACCTTGACTTCGATACCGATTCCTGAACGACACTTTTTCCGTAACCAATTTTATGAAATCTGTTTTAACAAGATTACATTACATTACCTTTGGTTTTATTTTTTCTGTTTGTTGACTTTTTTTTATGACTCAATGACTCATATATGCCTCGTGGTCAAGCACACACAATAAAGCTTGCCGCAAAGCACTGGCAAAGTGCTTCATCAGATTTGTCGTGTTGCCGGTCTTGGCAGCAATTATCTTGTCGCGAATATTGCATTGTGCACTGTTGGCATCGAGCCTGGTGAAATGTAGCCACACTTTTGATCTTTTCCACATCTTTAACATCTATGGGGGTTGGTACGCTTACACACTACAGCCTCACGTATAAGCTCTGGGCGTAACCGGCGTAAACTAGTGTTTTTCCTTGATGCCTCACCACAGCCAATCATGCTGCATGCTTATTGGCTCACTGATGTTGATGAAAGTAAACCCTTCTTAGGTATCGAACAACAAGAGATTTTTTGATACTCGATGGTATCGAGGCAATATCTAACTCGATACCCAGGCCTAGTCGGAAGCGACTTTGCCCAATTTTTTTGTTGTTGTTGTCATTACGATTATTTTACTGCTCCCGATCGCGTCGGAGCCCACATGATCCCAAATCGTAAATATCAAACTCTTGATGGATCTGCCTCTGACGTAATACCTGCGATAGCCAATGAGAGTGAGCAAGCTTCACCAACCGGATGTTGTGTGCTTCTAAACTTGGCAGCCACAAACATGCCACGAAAGTGGAGTATTGAGAAAGAAGATCACCCATATTCTTTTATTCTCCTTTGTTTTTCTTAGTAATGAGAACACTCATGAAGCCTTGTGTTCACACAAAACATGACATGAAAGAAAACACAAGACAAAACAGAACATGAAAGCACACGGCTCCTGTTTTACCCGGGCAGAAGAGCGTACGGCCCGTGCAAACTCGAAACAGCACGCTCACACATCAAGACAGAGCGCACGGAGAATGAGCGAATGCTCAAAACAGACGACAAACTCAGAACCGCACGCTTTATTCTATCTCCGAATAAAGTTCATTTACACTGCCTTTTAAAAGTTTGGAGTCTGTAAGATTTTTTATGTTTCCGAAAGAATTCTCTTATGCTCGTCAAGGCTGCATTTATTTGATCAAAAATAGAGGAAAAGCTGTAATATTGCGAAAATATTATTACAATTTAAAATAACTGTTTTCAATTTTAATATATGTTAAACTGTCATTTATTCCTGTCATATCAAAGCTGAATTTTCAGCATTTATAGCATAGTCATAGCATTTTTCATATTTTCATTTTTCAGCATCATTACTCCAGTCTTCAGTGTCACATGATCCTTCAGAAATCATTCTGATATGATGATTTGCTGCTCAAGAAACATTTCTATTATCCATGTTGAAAAATCCCTTGATTGTATGGGTGTAAATGGAAAGGAAGTTGGGAACATTTCATTTTATAATTTTGCAAACATTATGGGGATGTTAATTCTGAATGGTCTCTTAAAAACTGAATAACTTTGAACAAACGTTCTATTAATGTTACTGGAAAAACTTTTGTTCACAACTTTGACAGAACCTTGCTATTATCTGGACAGGTTGTTTATTATCAGCAGTCATGGTTGGATGCCAAGTGAAACGGGATGGATTTTAATATGGTCTCATGCCTGATTTAGCAGAGACCCCCACCCCGTTGCACACCTACTATTCTCTGACCCAGGCGGGCAGAACAAATCAATTAGCCCAGTCCCGCTGGGTCCCCTGGGGTTTATTATTAGAGCACAGGAAGCCATCAGATCTCTCGTGACTGACGGCTCTATTAATAACAATGGCAACACGATGTATAAATATGTTCTGAAGAGACACCCATGTGATTGGCGGTGGCACTAGGAGAGCACTGTAATGGTAATAAAGAGAAACCCACTATAGGTGTCCAGTTCCCAGGCATTCAGAGGCAGTAAAGTAGTGATGTCATGTTCAATTATAATGGGTATATTCCCTTAGATTTTAGAACATACTTCCTTATGTTCGAGCCACAGTTCAATGCTTTAACCTATTTTAAAGGAATAATTGACCCAGATACAAAAATGGTCTCTGCAGTTATTCTTACCGGTACCTACTACACATAATGTAACGTTTCATACACTTCATTTTGTTGATGACAAATTTTCAACATCATTTTTTTCTCTTTGTATTTTTATATTATTTAAAAACAATATTATTCCATTCAAATCTATCTAATAAAATACTAAAAGTAAGGTCAAAAGTAATCAAAAAGTAGTCCGATCATATTACCTAAAATGTGTAATGTAATAGATTCGGTAACTACAATTTTCATCATGTAATGAATTACAATTTGTAAGAAATACCCAGCACTGAAAACCTACTTTATTGCATGGATCACAAAGATGTTTTGCAGATGTTTTATTGTCCAATTGCTGCTCTTTGTTTGTACAATAAATGTTTTTGGTCTTATCCGCAGCAAATTGTTTTTCATCCATAGTGCAAGAGCTTGTATAGTAATCATATTTGAAAAATAGGCTTTGAATCCCATCTGGAATGTATTATAACATCCGGGCACATTTGGCTTTCCTTTTTCCGACTAAACTATGATTCTAGATGCTGGCATATTCTGGCATTCTGTATAGTATGGATAGTCTGGAAATTGGGATGCAGCCAGGGTTTCGAGTTCTGGGAATGAGTTGTACAGGTCACCACTCAGCAGCCTGTAATATGAGACTGAGTTAGTGTGGAGATTATTGGACAAAATGAAGACGTACACCTTTTAAACGTCAGTAAGATTTTCTTCTTTGAAAGAAATTAATACTTTTATGCAGCAAAGATGCATTAAATTGATCAAAACTGGCATTAAAGACTTTTATATTGTTACAAAAATGTTTTATTTCAAATAAAATGATGTTCTTTTGAAATATTAAAGAATCCTTAAAAAAATGTATCGTGGTTTCCACAAAAACATGCTTTAAAAATGTATTATAACAATCATGTTTCTTGAGCATCAAATCAGCATATTAGAATGATTTCTGAAGGATCATGTGACACTAAAGACTGGAGTAATTATGCTGAAAAATTCAGCTTTGCATCACAGGAATAAATGACATTTTTTAATATATTAAAACAGAAAACAGTTATTTTAATTTGTAATAATATTTCACAATTTTACTGTTTTTACTGTATTTTTGATCAAATAAATATAGACTTGGCACTAAAAAGTGATGTCTTATATGTATATGCATATATGTATGTGTGCTGTTTTTTGATGTTGAGATAATAATAATTTTTTATATCAACAGCATATGATTAAAATAGGAGCATTAATATTTATTAACACCATCATTCTATTGAAATACCAAGTATTGTTTGACTTAATCATCATCCAGCACCATTTGAAAGCACTGTTTTAGCTTTCTCTCTCTCTGCACCTGATGTTTCCGCAGGAATGCTCTTGTTTGATGATACATGAACCCATGAGTTTTTCATGCCACGTGGTTTTCTGCTGACATGTTTTTGAGTGGAAATGTGCCAACAAATCTATAAGAGGCAGGTGCATTCAGGTAGCGTGTGCATCTGATTACATTTGACGCTGACTGAGAGAAACCGACTGCCAGCTCGGGTAGACAGATACTGTAAGCTGAGGTAAAAATAACCATCCTGGCCTCCGCCTTCACACTCTTTCCCACCGATCTCTCACGCACAGGTTCAGGATCCAAGATTGAATTTAGGTTTTTTTTTCACTGAAAGCCGTCAGTTGATCAGGTTCACATCTGCTTGTCTACATCCATCGGGCACAGAAAAGCTCCCACCCAACATGACCGCTGATTGTAATCATGGAAAATAATTGACAGTGGAGCTGTAAACTACAAGCTGCGACATATTCTGTGACTTGTAACGATCCTGGGTTTGTAAAGCTATTGACATTAAAATCTCTCTGTTAAAGTCGGCATGAAACGGAAGTTGCAATTTTTGATTTGATTTGATTGATTTTGGATTTGACAGACGACATCATCCAAAAGGATAGCATGTTAAAGTGTGAACACTTATTCCCAACATGGTCCTTGGTGTTTGAACATTTAACACATGTTCTGTGTTAGATGCAATGGTTTTTTCTTTTCTATTGTGACATATCCAAGTGAAATGGCTTTTTGAAAGAGAAAAAAATGGTCCATGGGGATTGATTGGATGGTTGTGGTTTGCTATTGGTCGATCTCATGAGTGACAGGTTGCCCCGCCCTCATGCCAGTAAACACATCATCAGAGAAGAGAAGAGACATTGCTGCAAGAGGGAGGGGAAGTTCTTCTGATTAAAGTTTACGAGGCACATTCATTTTTTTTATAAAATATGCATGGATAAATAATTTATAATATATGCTGGGATATTCCATAAAAACATTTTTTGTCATGCTTCATTGCGTTATCACAAATAAAACAATTGTCTCCAAGCAGACTGATAAAAGTTCCAAAGGTTTGATAGAGCAACGCTGGATAACTTCAGTCAGTCAAGTTCATTCATAAATATGCTTTAGTTCGTCCTTGTAGTAGAACAGGCTTCTATGATAATATACGGTGTGGTTTTGGAACGGAGCCCACTCTGCAGATATCTTGGCGCAGAGAGCTTCCTGGAAGTCCCAGTGAAATTCAAGGGGGAGTGAAAGCTAATACTTTACTGTACTGTAAGAGAACCATCTCTCAGCAGAAGGAACCTTTATATCTCCCTCAGCATGGATGAAACTGAAATGAAGGCTGAATAATGGTGTGTCAGACAGACTCCCCATGTTATAGTGTTTATTTTTCGCTGTTAAAAAGGGGGAAAACACTTGGAACAATTGGAAAATTTAAGAATTTTGAAAGTAGCACGTTTGTAATATTAATGTTCTAATAATCAGCCTTATTATTGCCAATAAAGTCTTATTGTTTGTAAAAAAAAAATGGACAAATATTACATATTTCATATGAAATATATGAAATATTATATTATTTTACATTATATATTTTAATAATTTTATTTTAAGATTTAGATTAGATTTAGTTTTGGATTTATTATAGGTATAATAGGTTAGGTTTAGATTTTTTTATTAAGTTTTTTTTTTAATTGGTGATGTCAATTTAATATGGTAATTTGCTGATAAATCAAACATATCAATTAAAGGTGGTTAAAAAACAATAGAAATATATTTTTTATTTGTTTAATCGTATAATTAATTCATAATAGTTTTAGTTAAAGATTATTTTCAATTTGATTTAAATTTTGATTGACACCCCTCGTTAAAATATAAATGTATAAATAGGAGATTTAGAACGGCATTATTTATTTGTTATTTTTTTGCAATTCTTATTTAAGTACTGTACATCTGACAAAACTAGGCAGCTTTTGTTGCTAAATATTACAATCTTTTATTACGCTTTATTTTACATTTGGCCTTTATGACTAAAGACCTATATATGTATGCTTATACTAGGACCAGAGGGTTTCTGTGTGTATCTTCCTCTCTATTTCTCTTTTTCTTCCTTTGATATAGACGAAAGGTGACCTACTTGGGTGGCCGGCTGAATAATCTGTTGAATTAGGCCAGTGTTTCATATTTCATTCTTTTTGTTCATTTAGATCACAAGAGCTCATATTCCACAGGAGATTTTGATAAGCACAGAAGCGCTCCCTCTGACGGGTCAGCTGTGTGTTAGTGGACCATGCTTGATTTTAAAGCCTGAAGACATCCTGAAGAAAAATGAATTTAGCATCGATCTCTTTATTACAAATTTTCTCTTATTTTCTAAAGGATTCACTTTTGGATTCTTACATGGGACAAAAGGAAATGTAAAAAAAAAAAAAATCTATAGACTTACATTTAAATAGAAACTTAAGGCATGTCTGGAGACCAGAATATCACACAGACTTCTGGGGCCACCCAGTACACCCTAAAAACATCCAGACCACCCTAGCAGCCACCTAGCGACATCCTAACAACCAACCAGAACACACTATCAGCCACCTAGAAACACCTAAAAACCACCCAGAATACCCTAGCAACACCCTAAAAACATGCAGAACACCCTAGCAACACCCTAAAAACCACCCAGAAGACCCTAGCAACACCTTAGAAACATCCAGAACACTCTAGTAGCAACATCCTATCAACCACCAAGAGCACCCTAGCAACACCCTAAAAACCACCCAGAAGACCCTAGCAACACCATAGAAACATCCGGAACACTCTAGTAGCAACACCCTAACAACCACCAAGAGCACCTTAGCAACACCCTAAAAAACACCCAGAAGACCCTAGCAACACCATAGAAACATTCAGAACACACTAACAATACACTAAAACCTTGCAGAAGACCCTAGCAACACCCTAGAAACATCCAGAACACCCTAACAATACTCTAAAACATCGCAGAAGACCCTAGCAACACCCTAGAAACATCCAGAACACCCTAGCAATACTCTAAAACATCCTAGAAGACCCTAGCAACACCCTAGAAACATCCAGAACACCCTAGCAATACTCTAAAACCACCCAGAAGACCATAGCAACACCCAAGAAACATCCAGAACACCCTAGCAATACTCTAAAAACATGCAGAACACCCTAGCAACAACCTAAAAACCACCCAGAAGACCCTAGCAACACCATAGAAACATCCAGAACACTCTAGTTGCAACATCCTAACAACCACCAAGAGCACCCTAGCAACACCCTAAAAACCACCCAGAAGACCCTAGCAACACCATAGAAACATCCGGAACACTCTAGTAGCAACACCCTAACAACCACCAAGAACACCCTAGCAACACCCTAAAAAACACCCAGAAGACCCTAGCAACACCATAGAAACATTCAGAACACACTAACAATACTCTAAAACCTTGCAGAAGACCCTAGCAACACCCTAGAAACATCCAGAACACTCTAGTTGCAACACCCTAACAACCACCAAGAGCACCCTAGCAACACCCTAAAAACCACCCAGAAGACCCTAGCAACACCATAGAAACATTGAGAACACACTAACAATACTCTAAAACCTTGCAGAAGACCCTAGCAACACGCTAGAAACATCCAGAACACCCTAGCAATACTCTAAAACATCGCAGAAGACCCTAGCAACACCCTAGAAACATCCAGAACACCCTAGCAATACTCTAAAACCACCCAGAAGACCATAGCAACACCCAAGAAACACCCAGAACACCCTAGCAATACTCTAAAAACATCCAGAAGACTCTAGTAACACCCTAACTACCCCAGAACCCCATAGCTTCACAGCCTGTGCAAAAGTTGCTTGAGAAATTTTTTTAAAATCTAGTTGTCCCTGGGTATTATTGGGTATGACATCAGTACAAACAGCTGGGATTATTGGATCTGTTTGTGTGGGCACTCCACAGGTGGCGGATGGTTGATGTGGACTGTCTGTTTCACCAGCTGTTGTTTTGGGACTAGTGTTGGGCTGTCAGTTGTTTTCCACCATGTTGCACAGTCTGAATCTGCAGTTAAATGGACGCTTGAGGATGTTGTGCTGATGGTATCTGTTGAGCTCTTGGTCCAAGGCTGCAATTACTGTCTCCTGTGAGCCTGGGAACTGCAATCGTGCTTGTTTCTTCGTCAACTGCTTGTCTGTTTAGATGTGGCAGCATTTTCTCCCTAATCTTAGGATTAGATTTTTGCGTTATGAACAGTGAACGGTTTTAGGGAACCACCCAGAACACACCCATAAAAAAATGAGTTTGCTGTAATGATGATAATTGTGTAATTTAAACTGTATGCTATTTAATTGCAGGGATGCTGCAGAACGGAAAGAAGTTTGACTCGTCACGAGACAGAAACAAGCCCTTCAAATTCAAGATCGGCCGACAGGAGGTCATCAAGGGCTGGGAGGAAGGAGTTGCACAGGTATTCGAGTCTGATGATGCATGTACTCTGGAGCTAATCTTTCTTTGGAGTATACTTGCTCTATAATATTTCTACCTTATTTCAGATGAGTTTGGGTCAGCGGGCGAAGATCACCTGCACCCCAGATATGGCTTATGGGGCCACAGGACACCCTGGTGTCATTCCTCCCAACGCCACCCTTGTATTTGATGTGGAGCTGCTGAAACTGGAGTAAACCCCTAGCTGTTACAGGGCTGAAGTCCTCAAACGGAGAAGGAGAAACACTAGTCCCCGCCCCACCAACAAAACCTTCATCATCTAAACACTCTAGACATAATCTTTTGTGTTTGTTTGCCAACAAATGCAATATGTAGACACACTGTTTAGTTACTTTAAATATTTTCTACTCAATCTACTTACTATTTTGGCATCTCGTTTTCATTTTGCTACATGCAGGTTTTTTTTTTCATACTACATTTTCCTGAAAATATGTGAATACAATAGAATCATTAAATCAGTATTTTAATTTGTACCAGACTGAATCCACCGCCTTACTGAATTTAGTAGGGTTAGTATTTTACAGAAGGATATAATGGGTTATAATTCTGTATTCCGAGGGGCATTAACAACCACTGTCTGCATTGCCACTTTTGATAAAAGTATATCCTGCTGAATGCATGTGATATAAGGATAATGTTACTGTATTTACTATATATTTTATATATAAATCCATCCCTTATAAATATTTGCTGTAAGTCTCATACGTGGAACAAACTGAATATGTACGATGGAGTGCTTTGGCTTCAATGAACGTTTTATCAACTTGCTCTTAATAAAGACATTTGAACTCTTGGAACAGTGTACTGATGCTGCATTATTATCTGTTCTGCTACTGTGTATAAGATAAGAGAGTGCAGGAGTCAGGAGATAAGAATATTTGGTGTTTCATAAACATTAATTTTTCAAGCTAATGTTCTTTAATAAAATACAAATTAAATTGGCTGAAAAAGATTAAATATTTAGCAAAATTATCAGTCGTTATGAATTGTAATAATGACAAATAATTGTGAAAACCTGCAGCGTATATTTATATATAACTTGGCATATGTCACCACCTGCTGGAATTAAGGTGACATAACGATTGCATCTAGATAGAGTCCATTGGGCTGCCATAAAAACACAAGTTGACTGTGCGTCTGCAACCGCAGTTAGACATAGTATGAATATCTACATCTGCAATAGACTTCAGCAGATGATTTTACTAAACTAACTAACAATACAGCTAGACGAAGGCGTCAGCTAACACGACATGATGACCGTTCCAAGATGGCGGGCGCACCGACGTTTCTGAAGCAATCAATTGTTGTTTACGTATTTATATCTATGTAACGATTGTAAGGCCGTCAAAATAATAATCGGCGAGACGGTGACGTATCTCACTATACTAAACTAAACTATAACTGTAATTTTGGCGGGTCTTTACTCTTATCCACAAAAACATCTAATATTTTTAAAAAACACTAAACGGAACCTTTGTTTCAAAGCCTCAATATCATCCGTGAAGTTGTACAGTGCACATCCGGATCAGAGTTGATGCTGATTGGCTGAATCTGGTTTGTTGTTAAATGTGATTGGCTGGAGCGCAATACGCCTGTCAGCGTGTCATCATCAGTGTCTGGTAAATAGAAGAACGCAAGGTCAGAAATAGCTTTTGGTTTGCTATTAAATGTTCTGTTTTACAACATTATAATATCAACGCTTGCATTTAAGTGTTATTTTGTCGGTCCTAGATGATCAATTATTGTTAGTATGCAAAGGCTCTAAACGGGATAATCTAAATAGGCCTGTAAGTTTGCAAACTTTAATGGATAATAGTGAAAGTGGTTGATGATCCGTGATGTATACGGCTTTAAATGTGACATTTGCTACTATATTTTGTTTAATGGTCATAGAAATGTAATGTAATAGAAATGCTATAATATAAAAGGTACTCTTTGATGACATGTTTGCTAGTGGAGGCTTTGCCAGGTATTTTTAGTCATAACAGTCGTATTGTGTGGGTGACTTTCAGGATCCAGTATCAAAGACTGAATGCTAATCACCATATACTTATTTATACAAACAAACACACACTCACACATAATATTGTTTATTTTTGCATTGAAAGCCTGTTTCTTTTTATTTCTTTTTTATTAGATACCCTTGAGTAACTAAACTTGCTCTCAAATACCCAATGCATACAACATGTTGACCGCATGGAAGGCATGCGTGTCTTTGACAGCCAGGCGACTGCTGAGAGCGTCTGTATCCTTGACCTTTGACCTCCAGCGCCACCCCAGACAGTTCCGTACGGCCACCCCACACCAAGATGAAGTGAAGAAGCAGCTGAAAGGGAAAAACCCAGAGGATCTGATCTGGAAGACCCCTGAGGGCCTCTCCATTAAACCCGTATACACTCAGACGGACACGGCCGCGGTGGAAGATGAGCTGCCCGGAGTCTTCCCGTTCACCCGAGGGCCGTACCCCACCATGTACACCTACAGACCCTGGACCATCAGACAATATGCTGGCTTCAGCACTGTAGAGGAAAGCAACAAGTTTTACCGGGACAATCTTAAAGGTATGACGTCACAATATTAAAAATATACCAGTTCACTCACATGAAAATTTGAGTTAAAGGAGCTGTATGTAAGAAATGTATTTCAATTAATCATAAAATGGCCCTGATATGTCACTAGACATTAAGAAATCATGTTCATATCATGGGGATACACCGCTCTACAGTAATTTGAAAGTGATTGCAGTACCAGTTTTGGCCACAATCTTACATATGGCTCCTTTAAATATATTAATTAAATTATTCAAATATATAATTTTAAAATATCACAATCAAATTAAAATTGTATATAAATATATTTTATGTGTATTATATAAAATTGTATAAATATTTTGTTTGTTTATCTGCATTTCATGTGATCATTAGCTGACAGAGAATCGTGAATGTGTTGAATTATAAAAAGATGTGCAATATTAAAGGTATATTTAACCCAGAAATAAAAATTCTGTCATAAATTTCTCACTCTCCTGTTGTTGCAAGGCCTTTCGTTCATCTTTGAAACACAAATGAAGATTTTTTTTTTAATGAAATCTGAGAGATTTCTGTCTCCATTGATAATCTGTTCTCCCAAAACTCTAATTCTTCAAAACATTCATAAAGAGACTGTAAAAAACAACAACATATGAATCAGGTGGTTTAATCCAAGTCTTCTGAAGAGATTTGATCGCTTTATATGATGAACAGATTTATTTTTAGGCTTTTATTCACATATAAACATCAATCAAAGAACATAGAGCACTCAATTATGGTAAACAGAAGCTCAGCCGTACTATCTTCAATTGTGTTCTGAAGATGAACGAACGTTTTATGGGTTTGGAACGACATGAGAGTGAGTAAATGATGACAGGATTTTTGTTTTTCTGTGAACTATCCCTTTAACTTAAAATCTTAGAGGGTCTTAAAATAAATATTTTAGGTTAAAAGGGGTTCAGTTGATCAAAAAAAAGCTAAAAGTCATATAAATTCCTTTTTCAGCGGGCCAGCAGGGCCTCTCTGTGGCCTTTGACCTTGCGACGCACAGAGGTTACGACTCGGACAATCCCAGAGTTCATGGGGATGTGGGAATGGCAGGTGTAGCTATCGACACCGTAGAGGACACTAAGCTGCTGTTTGACGGCATCCCGCTGGAGAAGATGTCGGTATCCATGACGATGAACGGAGCCGTCATTCCCGTTTTAGCCATGTTCATCGTGACCGGAGAAGAGCAAGGTGTGCCCAAGGAGAAACTGACCGGCACGATCCAGAACGACATTCTCAAAGAGTTCATGGTGCGAAACACCTACATCTTTCCTCCAGAGCCGTCGATGCACGCCATCGCCGATATCTTCGCTTACACTTCAAAGGTACAGCTTGTGTGACATGACATATACAGTACTGTGCAAAAAATGGTTAAGTCAGTTATTTATATCTTTTGCTGTAGTGTGTCAGTAGGAAATATCAGTTTACATTTCCAAACATTCTTTTTGCCATTAATTGTAATAATCCAGTGAGATTTGTGTATGCACAAGGAGTCTGACAACAGCCGGTATGATCTGATCTCACCATCATCGAGTCCGTCTGTGATTACATGAAGAAACAGAAAAAACTGAGACACTAAATCCAGAAGAACTGCGGGAATGTCTCCAAGGTTTCTTCAAGCATCAAGTTCCTTATGCCATCACAAAATGCTACAAATGGTTTATTGCACATTACATCATTTTGTGTCATACACTGTATGTTTGGACTTTTTTGACACATCTTTTCTTATAGCTGGTGGTATAATAGCTGGTGGTATAATAATTTCTTATAGCCCGGCTGGTGTACATCACCGAGCACCTGAGGGACGCCCACATCATGCCCAACCTCGAGCAACGGGCGATCATCACTAAATTTGCCCGCTGCAGAGTGAAGCTGGCCAATGTGGCTTGCCCAGGTCGTCTGCGGAAAGGTTGTCAAGTATCCGGAAAAACACCTGCTGAAAGGGCACCGGGACTTGACGGTAAGTCACTGTTAAAACTGACACGATCGTGTTTGACCCCTTGTTTTAAATCAGTGCATGAAACAGCTGTCTGTTTATTGTTGATTTAACGAATACAATCGTGTTTTTTATAATGTTTCAGACCCGCTCGAGGTCAAGGGCAGTGCGGGCGTTGGAGAGGTCGGTGAAGCTGCAGCTTCTTTGGGACAGCAAGCCAGCCATCCCCATGGTCCACGACTTCTCTCAGGCCGAGGCCCCACCGGAGGCCGGGTCCCCGGAGCCTCAGGCGGAAGACCGACTGGCTCGGGCCGGAGGCAGACCAGCGCCAGGACATAATTGGTATGAATCCGTTTATCATCACAATCCCAAAAAGTCAAGTTACTCAATTAGTGGTCCACTAAATTGATGGTTTGTTTTTCAGATGAGAGCTCTGTCCCCAGTTTCACAGACACGTGGGAGTGTATGTTTTGATTTTTGTCCGTCTGTCTTTTTTTTCCTCTGTGTTTTTTTAAAACTTCAAAAATTTGAAGTTGGGTGTTTGTGTCCATTGTGTTCTTGTCTTTTTTGTTTTTTAGTACACTCAATCGGACACGTTCCACTAACTCTCAAGTAATTTCAGTGCTTAATTTTGCATAAAAATGCAGTGGATCAGGACCTAACATATTGTCTATCCCTAACCACTTCGAAAGGGCCGATCGACTAGGGGGCGCCATTTTCCGTCTCGTCAAGCCCCCCTGGAGCGGGCGGAAAAGTTTGGTGGACCTGCGACCTCGTTCAGGGATCGAAAGGCCGAAAAAGGGTGAAAAACACGCGTTTTGCATTTTACACTGAATAACAAGGTCCCGGAAGGTCACTGCAAAATTTTTGGCGTTTTACATTTAAAACTATTATTTCTCCGTCTAAACCTAAAGTAATATTGACAAACTATATATCATTTGAAAGCTCACAGTATCTTGTTTTGATATTTGGTGTCTGATTTTCAATAAATATGACAAAGGAACAGAAATATATTCATTTGTATCCATTTAATTGTTTTAAGCTTCCAGGACCTTCTTATTTTTTTTAACCACTGAAATTACTGGAAAATTAGTGGATCGTGTACAGTTGAGCGTGCTTAGTACACTAGAGGTGGTTTAATACACGTTTTCATTATTTAAAACGAATGAGGCCCCATTCAAAAATGTCATACACTGACAGGGGTTAAAAAAAACGGAACACGCGTCCGTAAGGAGACGGAAGGTCGTAGAACCCTGAAACTCGGCGAGTTCCATCGTCTAGTGCCCTTGAGTCGGGCCCCAGAGTTTGAGGGCCCTAGCCGCTTGTGGATGGTGACTGAAGAATGTGGATGGTGACTGAATTTTCTTTTTTAAATCTTGTTGATTAAACCACATCTACTGTACTAAGCACACTCAACTGAGAAAAGTGTGTGTGTGTTTTATTTATATATTTTTATTAGATATTAAGACAAACATGAAACATTTACAACTATAACAAGACATACAAAAAGATAGTAACTAAAAAGATTGGGTTTACAATACATCAAAAAGTACAGAAGGAAAAAAAACAATAAGAAAATGCCAATATACAATAATATTGATTTAAATAGAAATAAAGAAAATAAACAAATAAATCATTAATTAGTAGCGACTTAAAGAAAGAAGACAGGATTTCAAATTTCAAGAAGCTTCAACTCTTTAGTGAATATATCTCTACATTTTTGTTATCGATACATTTGAGAGACTCAATATACAAATGAAAATCAGCCATAAAGACCTTCAGACAAGGTTTAGAATTATTTATTTTACTTTTTGTGATTATGAAATTTACCAAATAAGATCATAAGGTTCGACATAAAATTAACAGAAACATCTTTTGATTTAAAATATATAACAACTTTGGATGTTATTTCACAATCATAACCAGAATTCTGCATAGATAAATCTTCCCAGAATGTTTGTGTGGAAACACTTATAAAAGAGATGTAGGTTTTTTTTTTTTCTGGCTGATCTGAGCAAAATGAGCAATTTTCATCAATATCCATACATTTTGATTAAGTATAATTACTATAAATATTATGAAGAATTTTCAAATGTATATGTCTCGAATTTTTTTAGATATACAAAACCGAAAAGGAAGCAACCAAGCTTTTTTTCCGAATAAGCTCTTGGAAACAAATATTGAAGAAAGATTGAAAAATCTCCATAAAATAGATTTCTGATCAATTTATTTGTGAACTTTTTACTGTTAATGTCCACTCCATTTACATGAAGTATACAGGTTCAATTCTACAAACGTTAAGGGACAACATATGGCTTCTCATTAACATCAATAGACCTGCGGGAATGGCTTTTATCACAGAATAGTATTCTCGATATTTAATAGGAAATTACAATTTATTCATAAAATTTTCAGAAGAAACTGAGCTGACTGATCTAAAAGGTCAGAGTGAAAGTAAATTATTTTATCCATCCAACTCTGTAAATAAAGAGATTTCCAGTTAACTGTAATATAAGCATTATTCCACAAGATTACTTTATGTGGGGAAAAGTTATGTACATTCATACTGTTATAACTTCAGATACATGTCCGTGATCGCAGGTGTTCAGTGTCCACAATATACCATTCAGTTACGGAATAACCATTTCACTGAAGCTCAAAGTCTTACTGACTTCACACCAATTCTATCATGTGTCCTATCACACAAGACAAATCTGTCAATAAACCTCAGTTTTTACTAATCGCAGTATTTTTTCCACGGCTTGTCTCTAAAAAACCCTCACAATCATCCATAATTCCATCCTCAATTTTATTTACAAAAGAACATGACGTGAAGATGATGCTTGATGATGTCTGAAGAACCGGTTGATTCAGGATCTTCTCATGTACAATCTCCAAAACCAGGAATGTGACTCTACAGAGAAAGAGAGACAGATGACTCAAGAGCTTAATAAAAATGTTTGTCGTTCCAAGCCCATAAGATTTTCATTCATCTTCAGAACACAAATAACAAAAGATATTTTTAATGAAATCTGAGAGCTTTCTGTCCCTCCATAGACACTCATGTTCAAGGCACAGAAAGCTAAAGACATTATTAAAGTAACCCATGTGACTACAGTGATTAACCTCAATTTTATGAAGCAAAGTGCTTTGTTTGCACACAAAAAACATAATAAAGTGGTAAATTATGTGTTTTTTTTTGTGCAAACAAAGCACTTTGCTTCATAAAATTGAGGTTAATCACTGTAGTTTACAGAATGTTCATCTCCAACACACGAAGAGCATCACAACACATGCTTGTTGTGTTGATGCAAGAGCAGACACTGTTGTGTGAACACGTGTTAGAGAGGAATATTTTGTAAGAAAAAAAAGAACGTAAATATTTCTCAGAAGGAAAAAAACATGCAGTAGCCTAAATATCTGGACTGTTAAATTCAAATGTGCCAGATGCACGCTTGTGGCTTTCCAGGAGATGTTTCAGTTCAATTCCTGTGATGTACTCTTCTGATGATCCACATATTTTGAAAGTTGATGGGAGCCAGTCTGATGGAAACAAGTGTATTCATTTGAAGAGGCTCTCCTCATCATTCTGGCTCTCGGCGACGGAGCGGATTGTCAGAGCCTTAATAAATTTAGGCACAAACTCCTAACACAGTTTAACACCAGGGACAGCAATGCTTGGGTGAGCTATACCTAATGAACAACAGACCTCAAGTTCATTCCTTCATCCAGGACAGCCAAGAAAATATAATACAAATCTGCAATGACTTGGGGCCAAAACATAAGGGACAACATTTTCAAAAGTACAGAACGCTTCTGAGTGTACCAAAGAGAGGATGACGGTGTGTGATTAACAGTTGTACTGTACTGTAATGTAACTGTTGTCTTTGGAAATAGAATTCTGGAACTAGATGGGGCTTGAAATGTTTCTTTCTAATTCTAACCATTCATTATAAACATCCCTATAAAAGCTTTCTTTGCCTAGTGCAGTTTGGTAAAATAAAACAAACTGATCAAATGTACACCTTGAATGCAACCAATGCAATCACTTTGAATAAAAGCATCTGGCAACAGCTTACATGTCTCAGCTCTGCTCCTTTGTGGAGTCATTTTAATGCTGTCATAAAGTAACTATTTAGATGCTTAAGTCACACTTGATATGTCTGAACATTAATTGAATCAGATCAAGTGGTTTTGAATGCTGCAGGACTTTTGACCTTCACTAATGTCCACTTTGTTCATCATTCTTGCTCGGTGTGTTTAAATCAGCTGGTGTTTTGGTGAAAGAAAACACATGTTGGTAAGAATGAGGAAAACTGACTGAAAACTTTTTTTTAGCAATTTCTCCTCTTAATATTTTATTCAAAATATTCACAAAAATCGAATTTGTTTAAAGTCAAATAGTTGAAAGAAGAAGAAAAAAAATCAAAAAAACATTCCACCTATATTTACCTTCTCCAGTTTATTTGTCCTGCATGAGTCCGGGTTAAAACCAGAGCACCTGAACTTATGAGGCAGAACTACATCTAACATAATCAGAATTTATTTCTAGCCTTTGTTTTTATTAAAAGTAGAATGCTATGCACCACCATTTTTGGGTAAAACATTGACTTTCATTTTTATACACGAAAGTAAAAGTAAATCCTTCTTTCTGGTGTGTTGCCTATAATACAAAAATTAAAATCAAAATTTTAATTTAGAAAAAATTACCACAAAACATTATTCCTGTCTCCCATCACTACTTTTCTGTCCTCATTATCTTACAGAGCTGGCAAAATTACACACACCCTTCACTCAAGTAGAAATACAGATACTAAAAATACTACTGTATATCTTTCTATACTATACTATAAAAATTAAGAAAAATGACCACAAAACATTATTCCTGTCTCCCCTCACTACTTTCCTGTCCTCGCGATCTTACAGAGATGGCAAAAGTGCACACATCCCTCACTCAAGTAGAAGTACAGATATTCATGTTTAAAAAGACTCATGATAAAGTAAAGTAGTATAGGCTCTGACTTAAAGGGACACTGTGTAAGAATTTCTCCCATCTAGTGGTGATAATGTATTTTGCATTCAAAAAAAAGAATGAGGAAAACTGACTGAAAACTTTTTTTTAGCAATTTCTCCTCTTAATATTTTATTCAAAATATTCACAAAAATCGAATTTGTTTAAAGTCAAATAGTTGAAAGAAGAAGAAAAAAAATCAAAAAAACATTCCACCTATATTTACCTTCTCCAGTTTATTTGTCCTGCATGAGTCCGGGTTAAAACCAGAGCACCTGAACTTATGAGGCAGAACTACATCTAACATAATCAGAATTTATTTCTAGCCTTTGTTTTTATTAAAAGTAGAATGCTATGCACCACCATTTTTGGGTAAAACATTGACTTTCATTTTTATACACGAAAGTAAAAGTAAATCCTTCTTTCTGGTGTGTTGCCTATAATACAAAAATTAAAATCAAAATTTTAATTTAGAAAAAATTACCACAAAACATTATTCCTGTCTCCCATCACTACTTTTCTGTCCTCATTATCTTACAGAGCTGGCAAAATTACACACACCCTTCACTCAAGTAGAAATACAGATACTAAAAATACTACTGTATATCTTTCTATACTATACTATAAAAATTAAGAAAAATGACCACAAAACATTATTCCTGTCTCCCCTCACTACTTTCCTGTCCTCGCGATCTTACAGAGATGGCAAAAGTGCACACATCCCTCACTCAAGTAGAAGTACAGATATTCATGTTTAAAAAGACTCATGATAAAGTAAAGTAGTATAGGCTCTGACTTAAAGGGACACTGTGTAAGAATTTCTCCCATCTAGTGGTGATAATGTATTTTGCATTCAAAAAAAAATAGTGCTTGCTTTTTCAAACTGCAACTTGGTAATTAGTAGTGATGCCTTCTTTATTCGTTATATTTTTGTATATTATATCAGGGGCGCGGGAAGAGGTTTTAGGTTGGGGGTGCTGAGTTTTTTTTTTTTTTGTGGGGTGGGGGGGTGGGGGGCATCCTCACCACTTTTGAATAAGAAACAATAGACTATAAAAGACTATAAAACTCGTCAAAACTCCGTGAATCACACAAGCGTAGCCTATCAGTGAGAACACTCGTTCAAACAGCGCACACACTCGAACCTGACTTCACATCACATTTTTTGACTTTACATCACATTTTTTGACTTTATTGATTCTGCTTTATTCGTAATGCAATGGACCGGTCAACGGGACATAAATTAATCCTTTAGTTTAAAGGAGCTGTATGTAAGAAATGTATTTCAATTAATCATAAAATGGCCCTGATATGTCACTAGACATTAAGAAACCATGTTCATTTCAAATACTTATATCACTGACAACAGTAGTTTCAAGCCAGGATATTGTCATTTAAAAAGTGAAGTTGCAGCCCTCAACTGATGTTGATGTTGTCATCTTGTGTTTTGGCCTGAAGCTCCACCCTCTGGCTAACTACCAATCACGAAGTCAGTAGTGTTTCGGCATCGGGGTTGCCAGCTCTGCTCTAGTTACCACAGCTACGTAGCAGCCTACGTTCCTGCTGGATCCTGCAGCCTATCTGGCAACCTCGAGTCAGGGGGAGGGGGAGGGGATACACCGCTCTACAGTAATTTGAAAGTGATTGCAGTACCAGTTTTGGCCATAATCTTACATACGGCTCCTTTAAAGAAAAGGGTTATTGGGCTGTTTAAAGTGTCATATACAATAAAAGAGGCTGCACAGCGACAGGAAATAGAAATTAACACAAAAAAACTGCCTACTGCTAACCTTACACAACGCTGGCAGTGGACTTGCGCTCATAGCTCTGGGTTTAAAAATAAATAAAAAATTAGCAGCTGCGGACACACACACACACAATATTACGTAACACTCTGCGCGTATGTTTTAAAAACATAATCTAACATAAATTCACACTTTTTAAATAGCCCACTTAAAGCGCCTCTCAACTGCTCTGCTCCATTGGTAAACTTAACGTGGACTTCCAGAGACTTATAATTGCGAAATTGCTCTGCGGTATAGGCACTGACACCACAAACAATATAAGTAAAAATATCAGGAAATGTGATGGGAGGTAAGGCGTCAGGGTCGCGGATCCACTGGTCTTTTGGGACTTCATAAGGATCGACATTTCCAATAAAGTTGATTTTTTTCAACATAGCGTTTCTTGGCGTCCGGTAGGAGTTTGTCTCTGTACAATCCACCTGGTTTTAAACTATTTTTAAGCATACTCAAATAAATAATTCATACAACCAACATTGTGTGTTGCTCTATATAGTGTTACTTACAGCCGGCTTGTGTTCGTAGCCTCACAATATGGCGGATACTCCCGACAATACATTGCGCGATGACGTCGCAGTGACGTCGGTTGCCATTCTCTATAGAGAATGGGCAACTACGTCACGACGCAGTGCATTCTGGGTAGCGGCGGCCATCTTTTAGGACACGGCTGTTGTAACTCCAAGAGGCAGTTGGTGGCGGTAATTCTTTGTTTGCCAAATGAGGTTCTATAGAGAAGAAGAAAAAAGGTAAACAAACACACATGGACCGTGCGAAGATCAAGCTAAAGGTTATCTACCGAGAGAAGCTGAACAAGGAAGCAAAGGAGCGCTACTTGGAGAAAATAAAGGCAATTGACGGGCTCGATCCTTACGAACACAAATAGTGGTCGACTGATCTGAACAAGCTACCGCAAACAACATTTCCTGACGTGTTTTCTTACCTTGTTTGTGGTGTGAGCGCATACACATTTGAGCAGTTCCGAAATGATAAATCTCTTGAGGCCCATCACCACTTTACTAATGGTTGGGTTCAGGACCTGGAGATTTACAAACTCAACGACCAGAAAATCGTTGTTCGCACAAAGGTAGGTAATCACCACGCACCAGACACACCTCTCTGTCACCATACTAAACTGAACAACAACACTGCAAGTTAAACTCTGCGTCGTATATATTTTATTTTTTTACTTAGGAAACATTTTGGTTAAGTTGTTTACTTTTATTAAATGTAATTTCCAGGCGAAACGCTGTTGTTGTTTCTGCACTGTTCTAGACTAGTTTCTGTACTAAATCAGAATCAGGTTTATTTCCAGGTACATTTTCACAAACGAGGAATTTACCTTGGTATATTTGTGCTTAACCGTACACATAAACATAAATAAATAACTAGTAAAGAGATCAAAAGTACGTCTACGAAAAATATACTGGAGATTTGACTATGAATTTACAACTATTTTCACTGGTGTGTAAATGTGAAGTGAAGGCTATTTGAATATATACACATATATAATTCATTTTATGCTTATCAGTGTTATTTATGTCTTAGGTTTTAACCTGCTAAGATGAATGATTTTAAAGTTTGAACGTGCAATACAGATACAGATTTAACTACTGTAACTTAAAAAATATCTTAAAATTAAATAAAACCACTTTTCCTAAAGTAGAAGACAGTCTTTTTTTTCAATGAATGATATATGAATTCTTTATAACTACTTGCATACATCATTTTCTATTCTTTCAAGCAGACATATTTATTTGTATGAATTAAATATAATTAATCCTTATTAAAGCTATTAACGAGCAGTGAATGCTTTTCTCTTTTTCTTTTGTTGCTTGATCAATATTAAGGACACAGACCGCATTAGGTTTATTACCCACTGTCACTTTAAGACATCGGATCATGTCCAATGACATACGGATCCAGAATTGCACTGATGCACATGCGATACACTCACAACTGTTTAAGACATAACCGACATAATTTCCGTGAATACTCTCCAAAACGGATATTTAGACATAATATTTGTGTGTATTTGTCCATTCAGACACGAACGAAAGCTCAATTCTGTACTCGCGCGCTGTATAGGCTAGGTGTCTTGGCTGCACGCTTCGGGTCGGGTGTTTTTTTCGTTGTTACTCTTATTCCAGTCCCTCCAGAAAAACGCGGAGTTTTTTAGTGATTGTTGCGGGCAAAAATCCTTGATTATGCGGCAAGATTTCTTAAAAAATGCGATGGAATATGCGGGATATTTATGCAATTTTATGCGATGAAATTGCGGGAACTTGCGAAAATTGCGGGAACTTGCGAAAATTGCGGGAACTTGCGAAAACTGCAGTTTGATGAAAAAGAGAAAAAAAAAGTGATTGCCCAACACCAATTACATTAATAGTGTAATAAATGTCTTCATTTTAGTTTGAATGGGAAAGACGAGGTGTAGGCTATTCACCCTGCTTAGGGGGATGCGATCAAAGCCTGGAGTGGAGCAAAAGCATGTTCCTCTCTCCACTCTAAGCGTTCTTTTATCACTCCGCTCATGATCCACTCCGGGTTTTCCAGTCCCGCTCACGGAAAAACTGCTCCATGTTCACTCATTTTTAAGAAAGTTACAGAAAACAACTTCTACAAACAATTTTAATTTGCCAACATTTGATAATAATAAATAAAAGTGCATGACGTGCAAATCAGATAACAATCAAGTGCAATAAACATGTTTTGTCAGGGCATCACTCCCGAACCAGCATCAACACTCCATTTTCAACATCTGCTTAACTTACTCCTTCACACCACAGACACGTCTTTTTGCCTTCTGTGTCTGACGTGATTTAACTTCTCCCCAGTTGTTCCATGAAAACATGCAAAGCACGGCCTGCGGTGTAAGATACGACCGGATTTTTGTGAAATAGGCCTATCGCGGGGTTTGCAGCTTTTCAATGATGTCGCGTAATAACGTCACTACATAACGTTCCCATGGCAACAGGGGAAATGGCTGCGCTTGTGTGAAGTAAACCCAACATTTGTCAACTTTCTGCTGACTTTTTGCAACGAAAATGCGGGGATTATGAAATCATGCAAGCCCGCATATTTTGCACGCGGAAATCTGCAATTTATGCGGCAAAAGTGCGGCGTATTTAAAAAAATGCGCCCCCCGCATAAATATGCGGACTTTGGCTGATTATGCATGGAATCATGCGATCGCATAATCGCGTTTTTCTGGAGGGACTGTTATTCAGATCTTCATGTCTGCTCCACTCATTCTCCCAGACGTTTACATGTTTTAACGTTTTATGAGACATGATGCAGCGCATGCCAACTCGTGTGCCGCTGGGTAGATCACGTTACAGTACAATTGTGCGCATCTACCACAAATGCAGGACATCAGACTGGATCGCTTCCCAAATCGTCACCATCTAACATTTTCGTCTAGTTTTTATTCGTTGACGAAAATGTCAATATATTTTCGTCATAGTTTTTGTCATTCAAAACTAGTTTTTATTAAGTTATCGTCTCGTTTTCGTCTGTGAAAAAATGTCGTTGACGAAAATAATGACGAAATTAACACAGAGGGCTACTACCAAAATTATGCAGACCCTGTTAAGCCACGTGTAGTCCCAAAGTCCCTACAGCACCTTCGTGACCTGGGCAAGGATGGATGTGAACTGTCTGTCCTGCAGCAGCATTGTGAGGGCCTCACACACATGGTAGCGGTAACAGAGGCAGAGGTGGTTGCGGTGGAAGCTCAGACAAGACAGCAGCATCGATCCCCTGCCTGGTACACATCAAGAGCAGGAAGAATAACAGCTTCCAACATCCATGCCGTTGTGTCCACCAGTGTTGCCAGACCAGCTTTGTCAACTGTGAGGAGGGTGTGCTACCCCCAAAAAACAGCATCCACAGCTGCCAACAGATGGGGTATAGACCACGAGGAAGAAGCAAGGCAGACCTATGTCACACTGACAGCTTCCCAGCACGATAACCTGAAAGTGGAGCAATGTGGGTTTATCATAAATCCATCATTTCCGGAGGTTGGGGCATCACCTGATGGGCTCATTCACTGCACATGTTGTGGGAAAGGCTGTCTGGAAATCAAATGCACATATAAGCACCAAAACAACTCCATTCTGCAGGCCTGTACAGATGACAGTAACTTTTGTCTTCAGCTAACTGAAGGGAAGTTAAACTTGAAGAAGACACACAAGAACTACAGCCAGGCACAAACTCAGATCTTTGTCACCGGGTCAGGGTTTTGTGACTTTGTTGTGTGGACGCAGCGAGACTGTAGCCTGACTACGTCAGACTTTGTACTTCCGCTCAATTTCAGTTCGCTTCTGTACTCAGTCTGAGATAGCGACCTATCTCCCAGTTTTCCTCCGGCCTCAAAACAGCCGGCCAATCAACGAACAGAGGCCGGGCTGAGAGCCGTGACGTAGACGCTGATTGTACCGTGGATGCGTAGATTTACTTCACATAATCTGCAAAAGTCGTTCACAGCCATGTTCACTCCGGTATTTCGCTCGATGGTTTTGTTTTCGCATCATACATGTGTTTAAAGTAACACACGTCATAACCAAACGTTATGTGATTGGCTTACGGGTAACCAATGATTTTAAACTTCAGACAAACTACTCTTTCATAATTGAAGTTAATGTTACGGTTGTTGTGTTGTAACTACTTTTAACTAACGTTAATGTTATCTAAATTTGCACAACTAAGTTAGCTGGCTGCATAACTATCAAATTAAACTCAACTAAGCTAAACTAGTTACAGCCCTACCTTGTACGGTTGTTGGGTTGCAACTAGTTTAACTAGCTAACTTTGCACAACCGAGTTCTGGCTGCATAACATTAGCTACAAAATGAAGTTTGTATGGGCAGCTAGCGGTAACCACATAACAATTAAAGGTGTTGTAATGATAACTTACCTGTGTGAAAATGCCGTGAACACACAAACATGTGTCGGGAAATGTTGCTGAAAGTGATGTTTGTCCGTCTTACAGCTGCTACCCATGCCATGCGACGCCTCTTTGTTAACTCTGCGACTTGAGTTCCATTGCTTTGTTTCCAAGCGGGAAAGCTGAAAAAACGTTTTCCACGCAGATCATGAGAACGATTGTGACAATTTATAATGCAGCATGCGTTCATCATTTTTTCGTGTTTCTAAATTGAATTACTTATAAAATATACCACCATCTACCGCAAATACTAATACTACGCTGCTACTCTACGTTTCTCCCGTAACCTCCGTGTCCTAAAATCCCACAATGCCTTCCGTTACTATGATCGGCTGACGTCACGATCCCAATCTCTATATATTTTTTTCTGTGATGGCAAAGCTGAACTACCAGCAGCCATTACTCCCATCACTCAGTCCAGTCTTCAATGTCACACGATCCTTTAGAAATCATTCTAATATGCCAGGGGTCGGCAACCTAAGGCAAGCGTGCCAACACTGGGAGGGTTAATTGCTGGCACGCAAGCAAATGCGAGAGAAGTGTATGCATTTCATTCAGATAACGTAGTCTACCTGCACACAGATCTACGTTTTAATGTAATAATTCCTCATAGTAAAAAAAGCGTATTTTATTAAGTTAGGAGTAGGGGTGGGCGATATGGTAAAAATATCATATCACGGTTTTTTTCAGGAAAATCACGATTAACGATTTTATCACGATTCTTTTTTATGTAGCTTTTACTATTTTGTGACAGCATTACAGCCAAACTAATGTCCATATTTTAAAAACAAAGCCTTAGGTAACAAAATATAAAATAAAAAAGAATGGCAGACGGGGCGAAGATATAAAATATTTGTCATTATTTTCTTTGTTATTAAATATTAAGATCAAAGATACACATTACAATACACACACAACTTAATATACAAATTAAATAAACAGTGCTTTGTTTTCAGCTACAGTAGATGTATTTAACGGTAGCATTGAAGAAAGTAATTAAATGAACAAATATGAAAATAAAACAAAACATAGACTTCACTGTATAAATTATAAATTGATACTTATTAAAGCTACTATTAAAGTTGTCAGTCAAGAGCAGTGAGTGATTTTCTTTTTGCATTTTGTTGTTTTATTAACAATAAAGGGATAGTTCTCCTAAAAATTCAAATTGTCATAATTTACTCTCTCAAGTTGTTTTAAACTCGAATAAGTTTTTCTTCTGTTGAAAATAAAAGTTATTTGGAAGAATGTGACTTCCATAGTATATTTTTCTCCTATGGAAGTCAATGGGGACCAGGTACTGTTTGTATAGCCACATTCTTCAAAATATTAATATTAGAAAATATTAGAAGGAAATTAATACAGGCTTGGAACAACATTATAGTGCGTAAATAATGACTTTTATTTTTGGGTGAACTATCCCTTTAAGGACAAACGGCAGCTTGTTTACTATTACTACTGTCTCTTTAAGAGCTGCACTCGACGCGTCTTTTATACACGCATTTGACAAGCAGATTTTCTCTCAATTTTCTCAAGTTTGCTTTCACTTTAGACTTCACCGACTTTGTTTATGTAAACCTTGTGTGTATTTGACAGTATTAGCACAATAAGACTCGAAAGATAACTTAGTCCAGTATCAAGGCGCTGGTAGACAGGCTTTTAGTGCATGTGAGCTTCACATGTACGCGCTGAGAAACGCACACGTTAGAACAGCGCATCAGCACGCGAATTAAATGTTTAACCGACAAGGCATTAAAGCACATGCAAATTATGAACTTTTGTGAACTGTAGTGTCCCGTTCCGCTGCGTTAACATTTTATGTGAATATACGTCGCGTTGTTCAGTATGTTGGGACAGAGGCGCCAGAACAGCAACTGAGAATGCGCGATACTACGATATTTCTTCAAAAGCAGATCGTGGAGACATTTTAATCGTCCACGATAAAAAATCGTCATATCGCACACCCCTAGTTAGGAGTAGAGATGCACCGATTGATCCGCTGGTGACCAGAATTGGCCAATTTTCACGTGATCGGCCATGACCGGCGACCGGCCGGTCAGTCTGACATATTCCGATTTTATGCCGGTCAAATGCACTCGGGCTCCCCATGATTAACATCACGTAACATCAGCATCACACGTGCACATGGAACGCACATGTAGGAAACCTCGTGAATTACGGCCGTTTCACGCATATTTTTTTCGCCGTGCATGTTAAACAATGAGTGCATTCACACCGGCAGCAGGGGCAGCGCGTGAGCGTCGTGTGAGCAGCAGTGAAGTGGGGGTTTCGCCGCCGAGTCTATTTTGTCTGCGCTGCTCACGGTCAATTAAAGTGAAAGCACACTTTTAATGGACAAAATAAATATGATTTCAAACAAAAGTGCCCAAAATGCACAGAATGTGCATGTCTAAGTGTGTTTTAACAAGAACTGGATTAGGTTATGTCAGAAAAGAAAATGAAGACTCAAAAATATTTATATAAAATGTACCCATTTAAACTTGTTTTTATTATTCAGTTTGGCTAAAAGGATATGGTATTTTATAAATATATATATATAGAAAATAATTATTTGTGTGTGCTGTAAAGTGGTTAGAAAAAATTAAATCGGAATCGGCTAAAATCGGTATCGGCAGGTCAAACTCAATGAAAAATCGGAATCGGCCTAGAAAATTGTAATCGGTGCATCTCTAGTTAGGAGTTATAAATACTATTAAATTGTCTATCTAAAACAAATTTCAAGAGAAATATTTAAATGTATGTAATATTTGTGTAAGCCATTATGAAAATGTAAAATGTTTGTGTATTTATATGAGTGTGTGTGTGTGTGTGTGTGTGTGTGTGTGTGTATATATATAGGCTATGTGTGTATTGTGGCACAGTGATGAACTCGGAAATTTAAAAATGCCACTTTATGACAAAAAGGTTGCCGACCCCTGTAATATGCTGATTTGGCACTCAAGAAACATTTATTATTATTATGATCAATGCTTAACACAGTTGTGCTGCTAAATATTCAGGATTTTTTGACGAATATAAAGTTTAAAAGAAAAGCTTTTTTTTTTTTTTTTTTACAAAATAAGGTAGCTGTAATAACTTAGTCAGGTTTGATCAATTTAATACATCCTAGCTGAATTAGAAGTATTCATTTCTTTCTAAAAATAAAATTTAATAAATCGTACTGACCCAAACTTTTGAACGGTATAAACATGTTTTCAAGGCAAAATCTGAACTACTAGTCCTACTGGATCTGCAGAAAAAAGTCCTTATAGTTGAGCTCTAAAAAATATATTGCCTAGCCTAGGTGTGAAACAATAAGCAAAGTGGGTTTTCCCATGTATCCCCGTCTCGCTCTGGATTAGGTTCCATAGTCTTCAAAAGATGACTTGCTTAAAGCACATTTGGAAAAGTAAAACTAATTTCCTGACCTACAGAGTTTGGCAACAATAAATCTTTCCGGATAAAAACTGCATAAAAGTGTCTGCATTTTTCCACAAAGCCTGTGGTGAATTAACCTGCTGTGTTTCCTAACCCAAGGCATGAATACAGATAACACAACTAATCATTATCATTCACATGTCGTCACAGAGGAACATAAAGGAACAAAACCGGCAGTCATCCTAGACGAAATCTTCTGATCCAACCGGTTTGTACTGGCGTCCACCCACGGTGGGTGTCTCAAAAAAAAGCAACAGTAATTTTCTCAGATTTTGAACCTCACCTTGATGCTCTTGTTTATCTGTAGCGTTCTTCAAAAACTCCACTGAGTATTTGGAGCTGTCCATTCCCAAAAGCTCCTGCTGCTTTTTCAGGATCTCCTCCATGAGTCTGGAGTTATTCCTCTTGAAGACACCTATGAAACAAGGGTGACAAAGAGATGATGACCTAAAGATATCCCATTCCCATAAACAATACAGTTTCAGAGAGAAACTCTCCATGTTCTTCATCCATGAGAGTTAGAAACTACTATAAAAAAAAAAACATGCTGGGAAGTCACTGATATAACAGATGCTGGAGTCACACTAAATATATTGTCAGCAACATCACACTTTCAGAAGATGAATTTAGACTCGACAATTGAGGAACATTACATGAGTGAATTAAATTTGCTGGTCTTTTAAATGAATCACTACTGACAATGGAGTTTAGATCAGTGGCTTTCAACTGGTGGGACGCAGGTATGTTCTGACAGAATAAACCAAGCAAAATAATAAACTGAAATTAAAGAAAATATTAAAGAACATTCAAATCAATAAAGTAATTTTTTTTTTTTTTTTTACATTTTAAAAGGGGGGAGAAAAGATCTTGAAGCAAAACTAGTTGAGAAACACTGGCTACTTGGTTTCTTGGTCCACAGTGGCATAAATGAACAAGAAGGTAATTATGACCTTTAAATTGAGAATCATTAATAACAATGTGATTCAGATCTCGGTTCACCCTTGCCACACTTTTAGCAGTCATAAAATATGTCTCAGCCTGGTCATAAGAAATAAATCATATCACATACTCCCCTAGCTTCATTGAGAAATACTGAGCTGAAAGAGAATGATTTGAAATAGACCAGACACATTGTAACTTTGTAAAGATGAGAATAAAAGTTGAGTAATATGCATTAATTCAAAACCTCCTAAAAGGATTCAAAGAAACTTAACGCAAATAATGGTATTATAAAGTCTATTTTTTAAGTTTAAGCATGTCATAAAAACGAAACCATTCAACAATAACCATACTATTTATTTGACTTCAACATAAGGCATAAAAAGTGAAACTTTTGCAATAATGCAATAATATCTGAACACAAAGTTCATCACTAATACGTTAAATGTGTCAATTGAAGTCTTTGCTCAAGTCATCATCATGAGTGTTGAAGAAACAGCAGGTGACTGGATGCATGTGACAGCAATTCACTTCCCTTTATTCAATGCAAACCTCGATGAGAGTCTTACCTTGATTATCATACACACTGACATATGAGATGCCCACTGCCATGCACCAGACCACTAGATTGGCAATGTCAGTATAGTGGATCTCCTCCTCAGTGATCAATAACCCCACGTGAATGGGCAGCTTTTCTAACGTCCTGCCTTCGACTCCCCAGCGAACCCGGCGGCTAGACCGTTTGCCAATTGCTCCAGCCTTTCTCTGATTATGAAAGCCGAGGGCAAGGGGCAGTAATAACCCCATCACAGCCCGTTTCCATCTCCAGATGTGGACTCGGAACCAGGCTAGCAGCGCGCGCTGAATATAGAGCAGCGCGTGCAAAAACCGCCACACCATCTCATACAGTAAAGCCATGCGTCTTTAAACGCGTTCCTAGTTGAAAATCTATCAGATTTTAAAATACACTCCTCATATTAAAGTAATATGTGTACGTGTGAGCGATGGTCTATCGAGAAATTTGCCATTTTGGTCACTGCCAACGCCGCAGCGCGCCGGCTGCCATTTCTTCTTCCTGCCAACCTTTCCACTCTGAACCTGCTGCTGTGTGACATGGAGCTCTCTGATTGGACGACTGACGTCATTCTAACCACTGGCCTGGGATCAGTTATGACGGTAGCCTGGCAAGTGTTAAGGAAAGAAAATAACTCTTAATGGCTGGTTTCAGATCAACACTGATTTAGCCTTACGCGAGATGGAATGCGATTGGTTGCTGGACCAGCAAATGGAATGAATATGTGTAAATCCTATTATTTTAATAGGATTTAAAATTGCCTAGTCATTAGATTTGTGAATATAAAGAAGCACAATATGTTGTGTATACGTAATAAGATATATTTCTAAAATCAATACTTTCAATATTATAATATTATATATTATATGACGTTACTGTCACAAAAATAGCTTTTACGGTTCTGTTTTTTTTTTCAAGCAAATCCGGAGGCTAATGAAATTAAACAGATGAGAATCATATTTTCCCATTTAAATACAGTTGATTTTATTGTAATGCGATGAATCAGAAAAATAAACAAATATAACATTTGCTTAGGCTGTTTTTTAAAGAGACCAAAATAAAGTGAAACCACAGTAACAATTTGATGTGACCAGAAATTGTCTCTGGACCAGACCACTGAGATTGATAATGCATTTAAAAAAAATAAATAAGATGGCGCCACAATACGACGTTCACTTGCAGAGCAAATTTAGCATTTTTATATTTAACTGTGTAGCAATTGTGAACAATTTTAATAGAGAATTCAACAATAATTTGGATTTCTTCACCACTACTACTAACCGGTTGGATGATGCATTAGTGATACTGAAAGCTGATTGGCCTTGATGGTTATATATGCGGAAAAGGGCCAATTTAATTAATTTATATGATGTCCGATTTATTCTCCCTTGTGCCTTTTTGCACACATTTTCCACGGGTTTTAATAATAAAACTGGTCTGAAAGAATGAATATCATATTAAAGAAAACGTCAACATTAAGGATCAGAGTCGATGTGCGCGTGCATGCGTGATTCGAATTTTAGTTGCTATAGCGACTTGTGTTTTGAATTCAGAATTGTGCGAAACTTGAGACTTTGAAGCTGTTTTCTATATTTCTGAGAGGAGACTTATTCTAGAAGGACATCGGAGGATATATCCTTTATATAGAGTTACATTTTTGAAAGCGTCGTATCATTTCTGAGAATCCTTTATTTGATTGTTCTTTTCTTATTTTAAAATGAGTTTGTTTGATATTTTTTTCAGGTGAGTATTTCTGAGGAGATTTCTATTGTGTTGTATTTTGTATTATTTTATTACAGTTTGGAGGAGGATATCCATAGCTCGCAATCACATGATGGGTGAAAGAGGAAGTGAGTGCTTTAATTTTTCATTTATGATTTATGGTGTGTTGTACAATGACTGACTGATCCCATTTGATCCCATTTATTTGATGCATGTGAAATAAACTTGAATTGAATTTGAGTAACTTAACTGAAGTAAAAATCTGTAATTGACTACAGACATTGATTATTGATTATTATTATTAAACTAACGTTATGTGATATGTGAATATTACATTCCATCCAAGTAAATGTCAATGCATTGTTTTATTATTGTTTGTAATACTTACAGTACCTTATGCCTCTGAATCTATGCCTGCCTACCTACCCACCCTCATATAAATATGAAATTTATTTCTAGAACACAGTTCCTTTAGTGGGATTGAATGTGAGATTGAATAAGTGCTCTCAATAACGTCCACAATAGTTTCGGGCGGTTCCCTCAAATAGTGTCCTATTTAAAGATTTTTGGCTTTTAGGATGAATATGTCAGCCACTGTTATAAGCTAGTGTGCTCCAAAACAATGACAAAATGAGCGTTTAGAAGACCAAACCCAACATTGAAAATGAAAATCAGATTGATGTCAGAATCCAACTAACGTTACTTTCTACTCAAGGACCTTGACAGAAATGTAGTGGAGTAAAAAGTACGATACTTGTCTTTCAAATGTAGTGAAGTTAAAGTAAAATGTTTCCAGAAAAAATAGTCCTCAAGTAAAGTACAAGTACATGTACATTTAGTCATTTAGCAGACACTTTTGTCCAAAGCGACTTACAAATTAGGACTAAATTACTGTAAGCGAGTCATCGTGAAGAGGCAAAAACAACGCAAGAAGTGCTCAAAATACTAAGTGCAGGAATTGTTCAGAGTAGCATAAACCCGATAAGCGAGGATTTAAAGGAAAAAGCATGGAACTGTGAATGAGAATGTTCTGGAGAGTGATTTTGTGGCTCTCTGTGATGGAACCACGAGACGTCGCTCGTTGACCGATCGTAGGCTTCTGGTAGGGATGTAGACTCGTAGCAGTGAGTGAAAGTAGGAGGGAGCTGAGCCTGTGATAGATCTGTAAGCAAGCGTCAATGCCTTGAACTTGATGCGAGCAGCGAGAGGTAGCCAGTGCAGAGAGATCAACAGAGGAGTGACGTGGGCCCTCTTGGGCTCGTTGAAAACAAGACGAGCTGCAGCATTCTGAATCAATTGTAGAGGTTTAGTTGCACATGATGGAAGTTCAGTCAGAAGAGCATTGCAGTAGTCAAGCCTAGAGATGACCAGGGCCTGGATGAGAAGTTGTGTTGCATGCTCAGTTAGGAAAGGCCTGATCTTCCTGATGTTGTGCAGTGCAAACCTGCATGATCGAGCTGTCTTTGAAATGTGATCTGTAAAGGTCAGCTGGTCATCCAGTATTACTCCAAGATTTCTGACTGACCTTGATGGGGTGATTGATGATGAATCTAGCTGGATAGTGAAGTCGTGTTGCAGAGATGGATTGGCAGGGAGGACGAGAAGCTCAGTCTTTGCCAGGTTGAGCTGCAGGTGATGTTCCTTCATCCATGTCGAGATGTCCGCCAGACAGCTTGAGATCCGTGCAGCTACTGTGGGATCATCTGGTTGAAATGAGAGGAAGAGCTGTGTGTCATCAGCATAGCAGTGGTAGGAGAATCGGGCTGATTTTGGGCCGATTTTCCCCCTTCCAACAATCCTAGCTATGTCCCGATTATCTTGATGGTTCAACAGATTATCTTATCAGATTTTCCCTTGGTGTGAGGTGTGTTAAGAGTGTCCGAACCTGCTCGGAAGAACGTCGGAGCCGCCCCGGTCGCGAATTGTAAATATTCAACATGTTTAATATTTACGATCAGAAATCCTGATGTGTGGGGGGAACTCCGAGGACAAACGCGTGCAAGTTCTGGAGATTATCACGTGAAACAAAACAATATCCAATCAGAAAGCGAGAGGATGGAAGATACGGTCATTCTCACACACACACACTTGCAGGAAGCTGAGTGTTAAGGGTTCAGTGAGGTTCTACAGAGGGATTAAATAACTTTTTCCAGAGTGACAATAAATCCAATAAAGAATAAATAAAGACAATAAAGAATGAATATATTTTTGTATAAAAGGTTATATATAATGGTGGGTACAATGTTTTTTATTCATGTGAATTTTCTGTGAAAATCATTCCAAACATTATCATCGCAATTTCTTCCTGCATATCATCCGCCATGCTTATTCTGAAGTCTCGCGAGATTTTGTGAGATTTCCTGTGTTCACAGTTGAGACTCTGATTGAAAATCTGTTCGTGTGTGGTGTGCTGTCTTTGTCACATCATGGCACACCACACACTATAGGAGCAAAATGTCATTATATGATTGCTTAATTCATGATTATTATGATATTATATCATTATATCATTGCTTAATTTGACGTCAGAGATGGGTCTAATAGTTGTTTTCATTTGTTTTTTCTTCATTTCAGAAAAAGCTCCAAAACGTCGTTTCCATAAGCTCTGGAAGGCTGTTTTCAGCAGATCTTCCAGTAGTGCTGTGACTGTTGTGGAGCCTTTTATTCCTCCAGCAGATCCTGTTCCTGGACCATCATCACCACCTGCTCCAGATCACTCCGGCGTCAAGCCAAATAATGGTAAATCATTATTTCTCCATCATTATTTTAAACAGTATTATCTTGATTTCCACTCAAAATAAGGCTTGTTTTTACAGAATATTAAAATTATTTCCCCCATTATAAAATTATTTTCTCGACCAGCGCTGACATTTTTAAAATAAAACAATGGCTCTAGCAACAGACACACTACTGACTATAAGTAACTTTTCAACTACATGTCAACTTATTCTAAGAGGGGCATCACAATAAAGAGTTTGCAGATATTAAGCAGAGACTCTGTTACACTATTAAGATTTTAATAGTAAAATGTAAGTTATATCATTATATGATTGCTTAATTTGACGTCAGAGATGGGTCTAATAGTTGTTTTCATTTGTTTTTTCTTCATTTCAGAAAAAGCTCCAAAACGTCATTTCCATAAGCTCTGGAAGGATATGAAGGCTGTTTTCAGCAGATCTTCCAGTAGTGCTGTGACTGTTGTGGAGCCTTTTATTCCTCCAGCAGATCCTGTTCCTGGACCATCATCACCACCTGCTCCAGATCACTCCGGCGTCAAGCCAAATAATGGTAAATCATTATTTCTCCATAATTATTTTAAACAGTATTATCTTGTTTTCCACTCAAAATAAGGCTTGTTTTTACAGAATATTAAAATGATTTCCCCCATTATAATATTATTTTCTCGACCAGCGCTGACATTTTTTAAATAAAACAATGGATCTAGCAACAGACACACTACTGACAATAAGTAACTTTTCAACTACATGTCAACTTATTCTAACCCTACCAGTCTACTAATACTCTACTAATACTTTAATGAGAGTTAGTAGACCTGTAAGTGCAATGTTACTTATAGACTTATATATGGAAGTAAAATAGTGGCAAATGTTTTTGAAACAAAAAAGCCTGTTGAATTGCACTGCTTGAAAAAAATAGGCATTGCATTAACCATGCTTGCATTTTAATTAGGGTTGGGTACCGAAACCCGGTTCCAATAGGGAACCGGTTCCGACGTAAACGGTAGTATCGAGACCGAATAAGAACGAAACTTTCGGTGCCTGATTTCGGTGCCTGACTTTTTTCACCGACCCCTATAAAACATCTCGCGGCACGAATGATCCAATAACAAAACATCTCCAGTTAACCAGCAGAGCATTCATTTAGTTCGTTTGTTAAATAAGAGACGATCTAGCGCTGAACTGTGTTTTTTAAATCAAGTGATCAAAGTGCTCGTTGCCGCTGCGATCAGTGGCGCGGATACAGTGTTTTCTCTTGTGGCACGCGCACACCGCACTTTCTTCACTCGGACGCGCGCTTCAATACGTTGCAGAGATCGATCTATTTATGAGGCGCCGTCTATATGAGTATGTGCGCGGAGAGTTTGTGTGTGCGTGCTCGCGTCTCAGATGAGTATGTGCGCAAGTTTGTGTGTGTGCTCGCGTCTCAGATGAGTATGTGCGCGAGTTTGTGTGTGTGTGTGTGTGTGCTCGCGTCTCAGATGAGTATGTGCGCGGAGAGTTTGTGTGTGTGTGTGTGCTCGCGTCTCAGATGAGTATGTGTGCGGAGAGTTCCGCGCATCTCGTGTGTGTAGAGTTTGCGTGTGTGTGTGTGTGCGTGAGCGACTTTAGATGTGACGTTGTGCATTTCATATAGTTGGAGCATTCAGCAGTATACATGTATGTGTGACTACTTAGTACTTAGTATGAATGGCTTGCTCTAACTGTTGCTGGTCTTCGTCAACAACACGCGCTTTTGCACCACCTGCTGGTGATATTGACTAACAGCAGATGGAGAGTATGCTCGGTAATCTACTGCTTTTCCTGCAGTTCCTGGATGTCAACGTAGTATTTTCTGTCGAATTTGAACCACTGAATTTGTGGAAGCGAATTTGCAAAGCGAAATAAAATGGACCGGAAATTGCCTGTTGAATATTTTAGGTTGTATTTTGAAACATTTTGAATATTTTGGAAGTGAAATATGAAAGGTGAATATGGATTATTGAATTTTTAATAATGAAAATGTGTTTGAAATGTTTTGAATTGAAATATTCACAGCTTAAATATTCAGCCATGCTGAATTTCAGATCGTAAAAATGCAAGCCCTAAAAATACAATGCATTAAAAAGGGTAACTAAACCCCTGGTCAGAGCCTGACTCCACCCACTGGCAATATTTGAAAAATGCTAGAAAAGTGGGCAGACCCCAGCGGAGATAGAGGGGACGAACCGTGAGTGGGGGGGCGTGCACCTGAGACCTGCTGTCAGACTCTCTAAAATGGAGAGTGACTCACAGGGTCGTAAGACGACGTAAAGTACATGCATCTGATGAGTTTTATCGAGTTGATGTCAATAGCGCGCGTTCTCTATAGGCATTTTCATATTTTGCCGCTATGTGAAAAAATCCAGAAAAATGCGCTGCCGCGTTTGTCGACCCCAGAGGATTAACTTTAGCCTAACCATAAATTGTGATTAAAATATATATGATCACTCACAATAAGACGCCACTGCGATGGTGGAGTCCATGCAGGAGGAGCAGCGTTTGGCACTGCGTCGCTTTTCAGCGCGAGCTGTGTGGAGAAGCCCATTTCCACCTCTATTGCGTTGGAAAAGCAATTCCGCGTAAAATGCAGGTTTCACACTCACGGTCTTCCAGGCCAAGTGCATGCAACCACTGGCGCCTAATTTCCAAGTCTGCTGGAAAGCTATGCAGTCCAACAGTGCTGTTGCAACCAGCAACACTACACCTACGTACCCTCCTGCCCACTGTACTAAATACAGATAAATCTACGCTAGCTCGTACCAAGGGTGTGGTGAGCTCGTACCAGGGGGGTGGTGAGCTGGAACCTGCTTACATCACGTAGTACCGCTTACGTCACGTAGTACCGCAAACATCCAATAGGAAAATTCAACTGCAGTAGCCACTGTTCAACCTGAAGAGGGCAGCACTCAGACGTTTTTACACCATATATTGTAGAATTAAAACACTTTATACCCAAATGTCAAAAAAGTTACTCGAATCAATGAACAGCACTAATAAAGCCCCATTCTTACAGATCATTAACTAAAAAAAGTTGGTTTAGGGTTTAGTTACCCTTTAAAATGCTTGCATGGTTAATGCAATGCATATTTTTACAAGTAGTGCAATTCAACAGGCTTTTTTGTTTCAAGAACATTTGGCATTATTTTACTTCCATACTTATAGAATGTCTTAAAGGGACCAAAATAAAGTGAAACCAAAGTAACAATGTGATGTGACCGCTAACATTGATAATTAATATGTGACCCTGGATCACAAAACCAGTCACATGTCGCACGGGTATATTTGTGGCAACAGCCAATAATACATTATATGGGTCAAAATTATCGATTTTTCTTTTATGCCAAAAATCATTAGGATATTAAGTAAAGATCATGTTCCATGAAGATATTTAGTAAATTTCCTACCGTAAATATATAAAACATTTATTTTAGTGAGTGAATGCAGCACAATCGCCAACATAAGTGTAGAACTTTAAAGGCGATTTTCTCAATGTAAAATTTTTTTTGCACCTTCAGATTCCAGATTTTCAAGTAGTTGTATCTCTGCCAAATATTGTCCTATCCTAACAAACCATACATCAATGGAAAGCTTATTTATACAGCTTTCAGATAATATATAAATCTCAATTTCAGAAATTGACCCATGTGACTGGTTTTGTGGTCCAGGGTCACATATTATAAAAAAACAAACAAAAAAAAAAAACAGTTTTTGATGTCTGAACTGTTCCATCCTCAGGCCAACAGGGTTTGTCCAGGTATGACAGCCTCGAATGGTTTCTGTGTCCTCCGCTGCCGGGTCAAGTTCCTGTCGAGCCAACAGAGACATCAACTGGCCGAACTGCTCAGGGTGCCGTGGAGGCTTCTCCCGTGAGCAAGAGCTCAACAGGTGAGACTGAAATAAGGTTGGGCAGTGCAAAGTCTACAGATAGAGATTTTGCTATTTCATGCATAACTGAGTCAAGTTTTTAACATGTCTAGCAAACTAATAATTGTCTCATTTAATAATTGTCAAAAAAATTGTAATTGACCACAGACATTGATTATTGGTTATTATTATTAAAATATTACTAACTATGTGTATGTGATATGTTAAATATTCCATCCTAAGATCACTCCAGATCCAGGAGAGCTGCTTTCTGTCAGACGGCTGGTCAGGAGGTTTGGAGACCCGGTTCTGATGACCGTGATCAGGATCCGCTGCCCAGAGATGGACAAAGTAAGTTACACAATTTCCTTACTTGAGTGAGAGTAAGTTACAGATACTACTGGTCAAATATTACTCAGTTACAAGTAAAAGTTGAAAAGACTGATTTTTACTTAAGTAAAAGTACAGAAGTACTTGTTTTTAAAAGTACTTAAGTATCAAAAAGTAAAAAGTAAATGTCAATGCATTGTTTTATTATTGTTTGTAATACTTGCAGTACCTTATGCCTCTGAATCTATGCCTGCCTACCTACCCACCCTCATATAAATATGAAATTTATTTCTAGAACACAGTTCCTGTAGTGGGATTGAATGTGAGATTGAATAAGTGCTCTCAATAACGTCCACAATAGTTTCGGGCTGTTCCCTCAAATAGTGTCCTATTTAAAGATTTTTGGCTTTTAGGATGAATATGTCAGCCACTTTTATAAGCTAGTGTGCTCCAAAACAATGACAAAATGAGCGTTTAGAAGACCAAACCCAACATTGAAAATGAAAATCAGATTGATGTCAGAATCCAAGGACCTTGACAGAAATGTAGTGGAGTAAAAAGTACGATACTTGTCTTTCAAATGTAGTGAAGTTAAAGTAAAATGTTTCCAGAAAAAATAGTACTCAAGTAAAGTACAGATACTCAAAAAGTATTCTATTTCTATTTTCAATGGCTGATTTGTCAACTAAACCAACTAAAGTACGGTAACACTTTATTTTGATGGTCCCTTTTGAACATTCTGTCGACTATAAGTAACTTTGCAACTACATGTCGACTAACTCTCATTAGAGTATATCAGTAGACTCTCTGCTTAATATCTGAAAACTCTTTATTGTGATGCTCCACCAACAGAAACTCTACTGACAATAAGTAACTTGTCAATTTATTCTAACCCTACCAGTCTACTAATACTCTACTAATACTCTAATGAGAGTTAGTAGACATGTACATTTAGTCATTTAGCAGACACTTTTGTCCAAAGCGACTTACAAATTAGGACTAAATTACTGTAAGCGAGTCATCGTGAAGAGGCAAAAACAACGCAAGAAGTGCTCAAAATACTAAGTGCAGGAATTGTTCAGAGTAGAATAAACCCGATAAGCGAGGATTTAAAGGAAAAAGCATGGAACTGTGAATGAGAATGTTCTGGAGAGTGATTTTGTGGCTCTCTGTGATGGAACCACGAGACGTCGCTCGTTGACCGATCGTAGGCTTCTGGTAGGGATGTAGACTCGTAGCAGTGAGTGAAAGTAGGAGGGAGCTGAGCCTGTGATAGATCTGTAAGCAAGCGTCAATGCCTTGAAGTTGATGCGAGCAGCGAGAGGTAGCCAGTGCAGAGAGATGAACAGAGGAGTGACGTGGGCTCGTTGAAGACAAGACGAGCTGCAGCATTCTGAATCAATTGTAGAGGTTTAGTTGCACATGATGGAAGTTCAGCCAGAAGAGCATTGCAGTAGTCAAGCCTAGAGATGACCAGGGCCTGGATGAGAAGTTGTGTTGCATGCTCAGTTAGGAAAGGCCTGATCTTCCTGATGTTGTGCAGTGCAAACCTGCATGATTGAGCTGTCTTTGAAATGTGATCTGTAAAGGTCAGCTGGTCATCCAGTATTACTCCAAGATTTCTGACCGACCTTGATGGGGTGATTGATGATGAAACTAGCTGGATAGTGAAGTCGTGTTGCAGAGATGGATTGGCAGGGAGGACGAGAAGCTCAGTCTTTGCCAGGTTGAGCTGCAGGTGATGTTCCTTCATCCATGTCGAGATGTCCGCCAGACAGCTTGAGATCCGTGCAGCTACTGTGGGATCATCTGGTTGAAATGAGAGGAAGAGCTGTGTGTCATCAGCATAGCAGTGGTAGGAGAATCGGGCTGATTTTGGGCCGATTTTCCCCCTTCCGACAATCCTAGCTATGTCCCGATTATCTTGATGGTTCAACAGATTATCTTATCAGATTTTCCCTTGGTGTGAGGTGTGTTAAGAGTGTCCGAACCTGCTCGGAAGAACGTCGGAGCCGCCCCGGTCGCGAATTGTAAATATTCAACATGTTTAATATTTACGATCAGAAATCCTGATGTGTGGGGGGAACTCTGAGGACAAACGCGTGCAAGTTCTGGAGATTATCACGTGAAACAAAACAACATCCAATCAGAAAGCGAGAGGATGGAAGATACGGTCATTCTCACACACACACACTTGCAGGAAGCTGAGTGTTAAGGGTTCAGTGAGGTTCTATAGAGGGATTAAATAACTTTTTTACAAAGAGACAATAAATCCAATAAAGAATAAATAAAGACAATAAAGAATGAATATATGTCTGTATAAAAGGTTATATATAATGGTGGGTACAATGTTTTTTATTCATGTGAATTTTCTGTGAAAATCATTCCAAACATTATCATCGCAATTTCTTCCTGCATATCATCCGCCATGCTTATTCTGAAGTCTCGCGAGATTTTGTGAGATTTCCTGTGTTCACAGTTGAGACTCTGGTTGAAAATCTGTTCGTGTGTGGTGTGCTGTCTTTGTCACATCATGGCACACCACACACTATAGGAGCAAAATGTCATTATATGATTGCTTAATTCATGATTATTATGATATTATATCATTATATCATTGCTTAATTTGACGTCAGAGATGGGTCTAATAGTTGTTTTCATTTGTTTTTTCTTCATTTCAGAAAAAGCTCCAAAACGTCGTTTCCATAAGCTCTGGAAGGCTGTTTTCAGCAGATCTTCCAGTAGTGCTGTGACTGTTGTGGAGCCTTTTATTCCTCCAGCAGATCCTGTTCCTGGACCATCATCACCACCTGCTCCAGATCACTCCGGTGTCAAGCCAAATAATGGTAAATCATTATTTCTCCATAATTATTTTAAACAGTATTATCTTGATTTCCACTCAAAATAAGGCTTGTTTTTACAGAATATTAAAATTATTTTCCCCATTATAATATTATTTTCTCGACCAGCGCTGACATTTTTAAAATAAAACAATGGATCTAGCAACAGACACACTACTGACAATAAGTAACTTTTCAACTACATGTCAACTTATTCTAACCCTACCAGTCTACTAATACTCTACTAATACTTTAATGAGAGTTAGTAGACCTGTAAGTGCAATGTTACTTATAGACTTATATATGGAAGTAAAATAGTGGCAAATGTTTTTGAAACAAAAAAGCCTGTTGAATTGCACTGCTTGAAAAAAATAGGCATTGCATTAACCATGCTTGCATTTTAATTAGGGTTGGGTACCGAAACCCGGTTCCAATAGGGAACCGGTTCCGACGTAAACGGTAGTATCGAGACCGAATAAGAACGAAACTTTCGGTGCCTGATTTCGGTGCCTGACTTTTTTCACCGACCCCTATAAAACATCTCGCGGCACGAATGATCCAATAACAAAACATCTCCAGTTAACCAGCAGAGCATTCATTTAGTTCGTTTGTTAAATAAGAGACGATCTAGCGCTGAACTGTGTTTTTTAAATCAAGTGATCAAAGTGCTCGTTGCCGCTGCGATCAGTGGCGCGGATACAGTGTTTTCTCTTGTGGCACGCGCACACCGCACTTTCTTCACTCGGACGCGCGCTTCAATACGTTGCAGAGATCGATCTATTTATGAGGCGCCGTCTATATGAGTATGTGCGCGGAGAGTTTGTGTGTGCGTGCTCGCGTCTCAGATGAGTATGTGCGCAAGTTTGTGTGTGTGCTCGCGTCTCAGATGAGTATGTGCGCGAGTTTGTGTGTGTGTGTGTGTGTGTGCTCGCGTCTCAGATGAGTATGTGCGCGGAGAGTTTGTGTGTGTGTGTGTGCTCGCGTCTCAGATGAGTATGTGTGCGGAGAGTTCCGCGCATCTCGTGTGTGTAGAGTTTGCGTGTGTGTGTGTGTGCGTGAGCGACTTTAGATGTGACGTTGTGCATTTCATATAGTTGGAGCATTCAGCAGTATACATGTATGTGTGACTACTTAGTACTTAGTATGAATGGCTTGCTCTAACTGTTGCTGGTCTTCGTCAACAACACGCGCTTTTGCACCACCTGCTGGTGATATTGACTAACAGCAGATGGAGAGTATGCTCGGTAATCTACTGCTTTTCCTGCAGTTCCTGGATGTCAACGTAGTATTTTCTGTCGAATTTGAACCACTGAATTTGTGGAAGCGAATTTGCAAAGCGAAATAAAATGGACCGGAAATTGCCTGTTGAATATTTTAGGTTGTATTTTGAAACATTTTGAATATTTTGGAAGTGAAATATGAAAGGTGAATATGGATTATTGAATTTTTAATAATGAAAATGTGTTTGAAATGTTTTGAATTGAAATATTCACAGCTTAAATATTCAGCCATGCTGAATTTCAGATCGTAAAAATGCAAGCCCTAAAAATACAATGCATTAAAGGGTAACTAAACCCCTGGTCAGAGCCTGACTCCACCCACTGGCAATATTTGAAAAATGCTAGAAAAGTGGGCAGACCCCAGCGGAGATAGAGGGGACGAACCGTGAGTGGGGGGGCGTGCACCTGAGACCTGCTGTCAGACTCTCTAAAATGGAGAGTGACTCACAGGGTCGTAAGACGACGTAAAGTACATGCATCTGATGAGTTTTATCGAGTTGATGTCAATAGCGCGCGTTCTCTATAGGCATTTTCATATTTTGCCGCTATGTGAAAAAATCCAGAAAAATGCGCTGCCGCGTTTGTCGACCCCAGAGGATTAACTTTAGCCTAACCATAAATTGTGATTAAAATATATATGATCACTCACAATAAGACGCCACTGCGGTGGTGGAGTCCATGCAGGAGGAGCAGCGTTTGGCACTGCGTCGCTTTTCAGCGCGAGCTGTGTGGAGAAGCCCATTTCCACCTCTATTGCGTTGGAAAAGCAATTCCGCGTAAAATGCAGGTTTCACACTCACGGTCTTCCAGGCCAAGTGCATGCAACCACTGGCGCCTAATTTCCAAGTCTGCTGGAAAGCTATGCAGTCCAACAGTGCTGTTGCAACCAGCAACACTACACCTACGTACCCTCCTGCCCACTGTACTAAATACAGATAAATCTACGCTAGCTCGTACCAAGGGTGTGGTGAGCTCGTACCAGGGGGGTGGTGAGCTGGAACCTGCTTACATCACGTAGTACCGCTTACGTCACGTAGTACCGCAAACATCCAATAGGAAAATTCAACTGCAGTAGCCACTGTTCAACCTGAAGAGGGCAGCACTCAGACGTTTTTACACCATATATTGTAGAATTAAAACACTTTATACCCAAATGTCAAAAAAGTTACTCGAATCAATGAACAGCACTAATAAAGCCCCATTCTTACAGATCATTAACTAAAAAAAGTTGGTTTAGGGTTTAGTTACCCTTTAAAATGCTTGCATGGTTAATGCAATGCATATTTTTACAAGTAGTGCAATTCAACAGGCTTTTTTGTTTCAAGAACATTTGGCATTATTTTACTTCCATACTTATAGAATGTCTTAAAGGGACCAAAATAAAGTGAAACCAAAGTAACAATGTGATGTGACCGCTAACATTGATAATTAATATGTGACCCTGGATCACAAAACCAGTCACATGTCGCACGGGTATATTTGTGGCAACAGCCAATAATACATTATATGGGTCAAAATTATCGATTTTTCTTTTATGCCAAAAATCATTAGGATATTAAGTAAAGATCATGTTCCATGAAGATATTTAGTAAATTTCCTACCGTAAATATATAAAACATTTATTTTAGTGAGTGAATGCAGCACAATCGCCAACATAAGTGTAGAACTTTAAAGGCGATTTTCTCAATGTTAAATTTTTTTTGCACCTTCAGATTCCAGATTTTCAAGTAGTTGTATCTCTGCCAAATATTGTCCTATCCTAACAAACCATACATCAATGGAAAGCTTATTTATACAGCTTTCAGATAATATATAAATCTCAATTTCAGAAATTGACCCATGTGACTGGTTTTGTGGTCCAGGGTCACATATTATAAAAAAACAAACAAAAAAAAAAACAGTTTTTGATGTCTGAACTGTTCCATCCTCAGGCCAACAGGGTTTGTCCAGGTATGACAGCCTCGAATGGTTTCTGTGTCCTCCGCTGCCGGGTCAAGTTCCTGTCGAGCCAACAGAGACATCAACTGGCCGAACTGCTCAGGGTGCCGTGGAGGCTTCTCCCGTGAGCAAGAGCTCAACAGGTGAGACTGAAATAAGGTTGGGCAGTGCAAAGTCTACAGATAGAGATTTTGCTATTTCATGCATAACTGAGTCAAGTTTTTAACATGTCTAGCAAACTAATAATTGTCTCATTTAATAATTGTCAAAAAAATTGTAATTGACCACAGACATTGATTATTGGTTATTATTATTAAAATATTACTAACTATGTGTATGTGATATGTTAAATATTCCATCCTAAGATCACTCCAGATCCAGGAGAGCTGCTTTCTGTCAGACGGCTGGTCAGGAGGTTTGGAGACCCGGTTCTGATGACCGTGATCAGGATCCGCTGCCCAGAGATGGACAAAGTAAGTTACACAATTTCCTTACTTGAGTGAGAGTAAGTTACAGATACTACTGGTCAAATATTACTCAGTTACAAGTAAAAGTTGAAAAGACTGATTTTTACTTAAGTAAAAGTACAGAAGTACTTGTTTTTAAAAGTACTTAAGTATCAAAAAGTAAAAAGTAAATGTCAATGCATTGTTTTATTATTGTTTGTAATACTTACAGTACCTTATGCCTCTGAATCTATGCCTGCCTACCTACCCACCCTCATATAAATATGAAATTTATTTCTAGAACACAGTTCCTGTAGTGGGATTGAATGTGAGATTGAATAAGTGCTCTCAATAACGTCCACAATAGTTTCGGGCTGTTCCCTCAAATAGTGTCCTATTTAAAGATTTTTGGCTTTTAGGATGAATATGTCAGCCACTTTTATAAGCTAGTGTGCTCCAAAACAATGACAAAATGAGCGTTTAGAAGACCAAACCCAACATTGAAAATGAAAATCAGATTGATGTCAGAATCCAAGGACCTTGACAGAAATGTAGTGGAGTAAAAAGTACGATACTTGTCTTTCAAATGTAGTGAAGTTAAAGTAAAATGTTTCCAGAAAAAATAGTACTCAAGTAAAGTACAGATACTCAAAAAGTATTCTATTTCTATTTTCAATGGCTGATTTGTCAACTAAACCAACTAAAGTACGGTAACACTTTATTTTGATGGTCCCTTTTGAACATTCTGTCGACTATAAGTAACTTTGCAACTACATGTCGACTAACTCTCATTAGAGTATATCAGTAGACTCTCTGCTTAATATCTGAAAACTCTTTATTGTGATGCTCCACCAACAGAAACTCTACTGACAATAAGTAACTTGTCAATTTATTCTAACCCTACCAGTCTACTAATACTCTACTAATACTCTAATGAGAGTTAGTAGACATGTACATTTAGTCATTTAGCAGACACTTTTGTCCAAAGCGACTTACAAATTAGGACTAAATTACTGTAAGCGAGTCATCGTGAAGAGGCAAAAACAACGCAAGAAGTGCTCAAAATACTAAGTGCAGGAATTGTTCAGAGTAGAATGAACCCGATAAGCGAGGATTTAAAGGAAAAAGCATGGAACTGTGAATGAGAATGTTCTGGAGAGTGATTTTGTGGCTCTCTGTGATGGAACCACGAGACGTCGCTCGTTGACCGATCGTAGGCTTCTGGTAGGGATGTAGACTCGTAGCAGTGAGTGAAAGTAGGAGGGAGCTGAGCCTGTGATAGATCTGTAAGCAAGCGTCAATGCCTTGAAGTTGATGCGAGCAGCGAGAGGTAGCCAGTGCAGAGAGATGAACAGAGGATTGACGTGGGCTCGTTGAAGACAAGACGAGCTGCAGCATTCTGAATCAATTGTAGAGGTTTAGTTGCACATGATGGAAGTTCAGCCAGAAGAGCATTGCAGTAGTCAAGCCTAGAGATGACCAGGGCCTGGATGAGAAGTTGTGTTGCATGCTCAGTTAGGAAAGGCCTGATCTTCCTGATGTTGTGCAGTGCAAACCTGCATGATTGAGCTGTCTTTGAAATGTGATCTGTAAAGGTCAGCTGGTCATCCAGTATTACTCCAAGATTTCTGACCGACCTTGATGGGGTGATTGATGATGAAACTAGCTGGATAGTGAAGTCGTGTTGCAGAGATGGATTGGCAGGGAGGACGAGAAGCTCAGTCTTTGCCAGGTTGAGCTGCAGGTGATGTTCCTTCATCCATGTCGAGATGTCCGCCAGACAGCTTGAGATCCGTGCAGCTACTGTGGGATCATCTGGTTGAAATGAGAGGAAGAGCTGTGTGTCATCAGCATAGCAGTGGTAGGAGAATCGGGCTGATTTTGGGCCGATTTTCCCCCTTCCGACAATCCTAGCTATGTCCCGATTATCTTGATGGTTCAACAGATTATCTTATCAGATTTTCCCTTGGTGTGAGGTGTGTTAAGAGTGTCCGAACCTGCTCGGAAGAACGTCGGAGCCGCCCCGGTCGCGAATTGTAAATATTCAACATGTTTAATATTTACGATCAGAAATCCTGATGTGTGGGGGGAACTCTGAGGACAAACGCGTGCAAGTTCTGGAGATTATCACGTGAAACAAAACAATATCCAATCAGAAAGCGAGAGGATGGAAGATACGGTCATTCTCACACACACACACTTGCAGGAAGCTGAGTGTTAAGGGTTCAGTGAGGTTCTATAGAGGGATTAAATAACTTTTTTACAAAGAGACAATAAATCCAATAAAGAATAAATAAAGACAATAAAGAATGAATATATGTCTGTATAAAAGGTTATATATAATGGTGGGTACAATGTTTTTTATTCATGTGAATTTTCTGTGAAAATCATTCCAAACATTATCATCGCAATTTCTTCCTGCATATCATCCGCCATGCTTATTCTGAAGTCTCGCGAGATTTTGTGAGATTTCCTGTGTTCACAGTCGAGACTCTGGTTGAAAATCTGTTCGTGTGTGGTGTGCTGTCTTTGTCACATCATGGCACACCACACACTATAGGAGCAAAATGTCATTATATGATTGCTTAATTCATGATTATTATGATATTATATCATTATATCATTGCTTAATTTGACGTCAGAGATGGGTCTAATAGTTGTTTTCATTTGTTTTTTCTTCATTTCAGAAAAAGCTCCAAAACGTCGTTTCCATAAGCTCTGGAAGGCTGTTTTCAGCAGATCTTCCAGTAGTGCTGTGACTGTTGTGGAGCCTTTTATTCCTCCAGCAGATCCTGTTCCTGGACCATCATCACCACCTGCTCCAGATCACTCCGGCGTCAAGCCAAATAATGGTAAATCATTATTTCTCCATAATTATTTTAAACAGTATTATCTTGATTTCCACTCAAAATAAGGCTTGTTTTTACAGAATATTAAAATTATTTTCCCCATTATAATATTATTTTCTCGACCAGCGCTGACATTTTTTAAATAAAACAATGGATCTAGCAACAGACACTTTACTGACAATAAGTAACTTTTCAACTACATGTCAACTTATTCTAACCCTACCAGTCTACTAATACTCTACTAATACTTAAATGAGAGTTAGTAGACATGTAGGTGCAATGTTACTTATAGACTTATAGAATGTCTTAAAGGGACCAAAATAAAGTGAAACCAAAGTAACAATTTGATGTGACCACTGACATTGATAATTAATATTATAAAAAAATAAATAAAACAAAAACAGTTTTTGATGTCTGAAATGTTCCATTCTCAGGCCGCACCGGATCCTTGAGAACTGCTTCCACAGATTATTCTCTGGGCATCACGTCATCCTCAGCTTGTTCCCTCCCTGAGGCCCATGTCGAGAGGGGAAGTAAAGAGTCGTTGAATCTGTGCAGCCGAGGCTCGTACAGCGTCGAGGGGAGCTGGAGTGGCGATGGATCGGAGAGCCCAAACCAACAGGATTTTTCCAAGTACGACAAAGATTTTCTGTCTCCTTTCGTTTTTACGCTGCCGGTTCAAGTTCCTGGCCGAACTGCTCAGGGTGCCGTGGAGGCTTCTCCAGTGAACAAGAGCTCAACAGGTGAGACTGAAATAAGGCTGGGCAGTGCAAAGTCTACAGATAGAGATTTTGCTATTTCATGCATAACTGAGTCAAGTTTTTAACACGTCCGATCACATTTACTGTTGCTCGACCAGCACTGATATTTTTAAAATAAAACAATGGATCTAGCAAGCTAATAATTGTCTCATGTTTTTCTGTTTGTTTTTCAGAGTCCTTTGAGTCTCTCTATAACGTGGGAAAGTTAATTGGATCCGGAGAATTTGGCAGTGTGTTCCTGGGAACACGCAAATTTGATGGCAAAAAGGTAAATCTTACTGAATTGTACAGACATTTTGCTCTTGCATGCATCAAAACACATTTAAAACAATTTACAAATGGTTTAATACTTAATACAAGGCCAGGTGCTTAAATACTGTTACTCTTATTGAAACTGTTTTTTTTTTTTTGTGCAGGTTGCCATCAAGCAGATACGCAAGGTTAACAACTATCATTATCTTGATATTGTAAGTTGGCCAAAACCTGAATTTGTATTGAGTTGTTTAAGTGCAGATTACTGTAGTTAAAGGGATAGTTAAAAATTCTGTCATCATTTACTCACCCTCAAGTTGTTTCAAACCTGTATGAATTTCTTTTTTCTGCTGAACACAAAAGAAGATATTTAGAAAAATGTCGGTAACCAAACAGTTGATGGACCCCATTGACTTCCATAGTATTTTTTTTTTTCTACTATGGAAGTCAATGGGGTCCATCAACTGTTTGGTTACCGACATTTTTCAAAATATCTTCTTTTGTGTTCAGCAGAAAAAAGAAATTCATACAGGTTTGAAACAACTTGAGGGTGAGTAAATGATGACAGAATTTTCACTTTTGGGTGAACTATCCCTTTAATACACCCGTAGGAAGCATTAGGTATAAATGTGATCAACAAATAAGCCTAGAGGCACCAAATAACTTTGAGTTGAAAAGGCTCTTTTGAACGCATCTAAAAAGATCAAAGAATAGTACATTTCAAAATGATGTTTTCTTCAGATTTTTACCCTGTCTGCTTCTTCTCTCTAGCCTGGGAATCCCGAACCTCTCGTTACAGAAGTGGCGCTGCTGTTGCTGATAAAGCGAGAACCCATAAGCCCCTTTGTCATACAACTGCATGAGTGGTTTGAACATCCTAGATCATTCAGTCTGGTTATGGAGTATCCGGAACTCTGCCTGACCTTGCATGACCATATTACTGTTCAGAAATGGGATGACTGGTTCTCACAGGTCATCATGATACAGACTGTGCGGGCAGTGCAACACTGCATCCATTCTGGTGTTTTCCATAGTGACATTAATGCGAAGAATATCTTGTTTAACCGACAAACGCTAGAACTCAAGCTGATAGATTTTGGCTGCGGTCAGCTATTTAGTAGTGAAGGCTACAATTGGCACACATACAGGGGTGAGCATTTTGGGAGTGTGGAAAACTGAAGGTAGTGACTTACTAATTATTTGATGATGCTTTAAAAAAAAAAACTCAACAATGTGCAAATGTCTTTCTTACAGGATTTATGGAATACTGCCCACCTGAAGTCCATACAGAACCTCGATTCCACGCCGTCCCAGCAAATGTCTGGTGTCTAGGAATGTTGCTGTACGAGTTGTCGAACGCATGTCTTCCTTTTGTTAATGAAACGGAAATCATACAAGCTGAAGTTACATTTCTAAACCCCAAATTATCCCGACGTGAGTGAATAATGATGATAACATTGATAAACACACACATAAAGCAAACAATTTGTACAGAAAGTTAAAGGTTATAGTGTGTCCGAATTTTCATATATAGCTCAACGTACAGCGAGAGCATCGCTGTTTTCAAAAATGCCAGGTCATATGGTCATGACTAACCAGCTCTCTCCTTATTAAAATGTGTACAGGCTGCATGGATCTGATTAGACAGTGTTTAGCCCGGGATCCAACAGAACGCCCCAGCTTAATGCAGATTTTACAACATCCATATATTGAGGAACACTACATGGACCCATGACATGAAATTTTCACTTTCTGAGGTTTTTCTTAGGTTCTTTGTTATTTGGATACTATCCCATGCTATCTCCAGCTTAAACAGCTAACACAGCAATTAACACCGGTTTTTAAATTAATTATCAGCACGTGAGAGAGAAGCAATACTTCGATTTTTTTTGTTTATTTTTCGAATAAAGTACCGTATCCAGACATAATATTTTAAACTAACCATTCGGAAACGTCCTGCTGGAGCCGCTGAGTTGCAACTTCTTCATCCGTTGCTTCTCCATCTGGATCGGATTCTGGGTCAAACTGAAATGCTTGAACGACTGCGTGTTTTCGTTCCATTGCAATATATCCAACGTAAACATGCATGGTACTGTTGCCGCAAGATGGTCAAGGCCACACCCACCCTCCACCTTGCGCCGCCTTTCTCCTCCTCATTAGCATTTAAAGGTTGTATCAGCGATTTCAGGCCCAAAAAAGGCCCAAACATAAATGATCAAGATTAGATGAATGTGATAATTTTTTGGGGGGGCCTGAAATCACTGATACTACCTTTAAAGCTACAGACACCGAAACGGCCCGTCTGAAGTAAGCTCATTCTGGGACTGGCTTGTAGTGGCTATAATTCTGCACCGAGGCTGAATTTTTGAAAAGAGATTTCAGATACAGTACTAGGGACCACTAAGGCCTATATTAAAGCCTACAAAAAGTAGCATGTCATGGGACCTTTAATGGAGAAGTTGAGGAGACTCACTTGATCAGTTTCCGGTGTGAGGAAGGGTAACAGGCAGAGTAAGATTATTATCTTTTGTCTTAAATTCTGGATTATTTGTAGTGAGATTTTCAAATTTGTGTTCATTGTAATGTTCTTGTTATAGTCAAATCACCTTCATTTATATAGCTGTCAGGTTTAGAGATGAGTCGGACAGGTGAGTAGAATAAACAGTAGTTTATTAGGAACAGAAGCACAGAACCATCAGATGTATAATTGAGTTGATATTGGTAATGTGGAATTGATTGAAGAACTTAGCTGGAAAAATAACAGAATGTCTTTTGCAGATGGAGGTAGACCAGGCTGGTCTAAAAATCCCACTCGCCCATTAAATGAATGCGTTTGCCACAGTGGTTTCGCGGACACCGCTTCGAAAGGGCCGATCGACTAGCGGGCGCCATTTTCCGTCTCGTCACGTCGGGGCGCAGGTCCACCAAACTTTTCCGCCCGCTCCAGGGGGCCGTGACGAGACGGAAAATGGCGCCCCCTAGTCGATCGGCCCTTTCGAAACGGTGTCCGCGAAACCACTGTGGCAAATGCATTCATTTAATGGGCGAGTGGGATTTTTACAGAAAGGTCCCAGAGGCCCCGAATTCGGCACGGTGACCCTTGGGCCCACCCCGAGCGACATACCGAAAGCGCCGTGCTCTATTGGGGGGCCACGTACAAAGGGCATGCAGTCTCGGGTCTGTGGACGGGGCCCCAGCTGCATTGGCACATCAATTGCCTAGAGTTGCAAGCAGTACGCCTAGCCTTGTGTCGCCTCAAGGGGTTTCTCAGACACAAGCACGTACTGGTCCGTACGGACAGTACTGTGACCGTTGCGTACATCAACCATCAAGGTGGTCTACGCTCCCGTCGTATGTCGCGACTCGCCTCCCACCTCCTCCTATGGAGTCAGAAGCATCTGAGGTCGCTTCGTGCCGTTCATGTTCCAGGGGAGCTCAACCGTGTGGCAGACGAGCTCTCACGGCTGCCTCCCCTGCCAGGAGAATGGCGACTCCATCCCCAGGCGGTCCAGCTGATTTGGAGTGTCTTCGGAGTCGCACAGGTAGACCTGTTTGCCTCTCCAGACACGACCCATTGCAAGTGGTTTTACTCCCTGACCGAGGGGACCCTCGGCACGGACGCCCTGGCTCACAGCTGGCCCCGGGACCTGTGCAAGTATGCGTTTCCCCCAGTGAGCCTTCTTGCACAGACCCTGTGCAAGGTCAGGGAGGACGAGGAGCAGGTCCTTCTAGTGGTGCCGTATTGGCCCACCAGGACTTGGTTCGCGGAACTCATGATCCTCACGACAGCCCCTCCTTGGCCGATTCCTCTGAGGATGGACCTCCTTTCTCAGAGACGGGGCACTCCATGGCACCCGCGTCCAGACCTCTGGAAACTCCATGTCTGGTCCCTGGACGGGACGCGGAGGTTCTAGGTGGTCTACCACAGGCAGTGGTGGACACCATCACTTCTGCTAGAGCCCCCGATCAGAGTCGTGCTTTCCTTCCTGCAAGATGGGTTGGAGCGAAGGCTGTCTCCCTCCACCCTCAAAGTGTATGTCGCTGCAATAGCCACGCATCACGATGCAGTAGAAGGTAAGTCTTTGGGGAAGCACGACCTGATCATCAGATTCCTTAAGGGAGCCTTGTCCTCCCAGGTTGCGTGCTCACTCTACTAGAGGTGTTGCCGCTTCCTGGGCTTTGGCTCAAGGCGCCTCGCTGACAGACATCTGTAGAGCTGCGGGCTGGGCGACACCGAACACGTTCGCTAGATTCTATAGCCTACGTGCGGAACCTGTTTCCTCCCGAGTACTCGCTACGGCCAGTGGTGCGAGGGAATAGGTTGTGTCGGCTTGCTACGCCACTCTGCGCCTCGGCCGGATACGTGCGTCCTTTGCTCCGTATGGCGCCCTACGTCGGTGAGCCTCGTGAGTTCCTCTATCACCCCTCCGGTGCCAGGCGTGGTGGTCCGCCCAGCGCCAGGTCTGCTACCTCTAGTAGGAGTTGCTAGTAGACTGGGTGTTTTTTCCAGTGGTCTCTACGGTGACCCATGATGCCACGTGCAGTTCAGTCGTGTCTTCCCCTTGACAGACTCGTTCTGTCGTCCCTGTTGAGTACACTCCCATTTCCTTCAGATTGGGACTACCTCAGGGACTGCCATATGTTTCACTACCCCACTGGGCTAGTACATATGGGTATTCCAGGCCTTCCTCAGGTAGGCTGGGGCTTCCGCAGCGTTCCCCCCTTTTTCTTAATGGGTTAGGGCACGCTTTCCCAGTGTTATCCAATATCCACTGAGCAGGTCTTGCGGAACAGCAGTGTGATTCCCTAGCTAGCTCCCGCTACTTATTCAAGAAACTGCTGCAGGGTAGCTTAGCTGGGCGCTGGAAGGGGCCAGCACCATGGCGTTTTATTAGGGATCCCAATTCATCAGGGAACTCCCCCGACGACACGTCGGAGTTCCCAGGACGAAAGGTAACGTTTCGGTTACGTATGTAACCCTCGTTCCCTGAGTTCAGGGAACGGAGACGTGTCGTCCCTTCGCCATGTTGCTGTACGTTCGTGGAGGACTGGACACTGTTCGGCTCCTCAGCGAAAAGCATTGCGCAATGTTTACTTCCGCCTTTTATACCCGAGCTGGTAGGCGGGCTGCGGAATGCAAATCTTGCATGCCAATGTCCATTGGCTTGTTTTTAATTCTCTCGAAGGCAATTGGCTCCCTAGCGTGATCCCAATTCCAATTCGTCAGGGAACTCCCCCGACGACAAGTCTCCGTTCCCTGAACTCAGGGAACGAGGGTTACATATGAAGAGTTCAGATGCAAAAGCCTCTAAGTGCCATCTGAAATTTTCTTCTAAAATGATCATATTTATCAAGCTCGTATATTTAAGTTCAGTAATTTCACTTAAATGGCAATGAAAATTACCTATTAATTGTAATTTAAGTGAAATTACTGAACTTAAATATACAAGCTTGATAAAAATGATCATTTTAGAAGAAAATTTCAGATGGCACTTAGAGGCTTTTGCATCTGAACTCTTCATATGTAACCGAGACGTTTTTGAAGGAAAAGATAAGTAAAGTCACTCTGATGACACAATTTGTATGTGAAATGTGCATATTTACCCCCAATTGTCATGGTATGGGGAATTTTTTTTTTTTTTTTTTTACTTGAAACCAATTTTATTGGATTCCTTGACCCCAAAAATGTACACTTTGACACCAAATTTGTCATTATAGCGATAACAGAAGTAAAGATATGGGCTCTAGAGTATTTTCGGGCGCATTGGCGGCCATTTTTGAAAAAACCTGTTTATTTCTGATACAAAGTGTGATCTCACTTGTGTCTTAGGATAAATTTATTTGTATGACCCTAAGGTACTTCCATACTAAAGGCGACCTTTGCATCATGACTTGAAGTCAAAGGCCTATTTTTTGGGCTTAACCTCCCTTTTGAGTGAAAGTTGGGTATAAGTGGCACACTTCTTTCAGGAAGGTCCTAGATTTTCACGCTTCCGGGCCGTGCGTCGGGGGCCCCTGGAGAGTCAAAATCTCAAATATCAAGATACCACGACCCTGCGTCTACGAATGGGGGCCGTCCCACGGGCCATTTGTTGGTGTAGTGCTTTCACGGACGTGCAGTGTCTTTTTTGACCTTTCGATCCCTGAACGAGGCTGTAGGTCCACCAAACTTTTCCGCCCGCTCCAGGGGGCCGTGACGAGGTGGAAAATGGCGCCCCCTAGTCGATCGGCCCTTTCGAAGCGGTGTCAGAGAAACCACTATGGAGTGTCTGTTTTGACCTTTCGACCCCTGAACGAGGTCGCAGGTCCACCAAACTTTTCTGCCCGCTCCAGGGGGCCGTGACGAGACGGAAAATCGCGCCGGCTAGTCGATCGGCCCTTTCGAAGCGGTGTCCGCGAAACCACTGTGGCAAACGCATTCATTTAGTGGGCGAGTGGGATTTTTATAGAAAGGTCCCAGGGGCCCCGAATTCGGCACGGTGACCCCTGGGCCCGCCCCGAGCGACATACCAAAAGCGCAGGGCTCTAGAGCGAAGGAAAAACTTTTGGGCACGGCCCCCTGGAGCGGGAGGAAAAGTTTGGTGGACCTACGACCTCGTTCAGGGGTCGAAAGGTCAAAAAAGACACTGCACGTCCGTGAAAGCACTACACCAACAAATGGCCCGTGGGACGGCCCCCATTCGTAGACGCAGGGTCGTGGTACCTTGATATTTGAGATTTTGACTCTCCAGGGGCCCCCGACCCACGGCCCCGAAGCGTGAAAATCTAGGACCTTCCTGAAAGAAGTGTGCCACTTATACCCAACTTTCACTCAAAAGGCTCTTAGGGTATATGAGTCTAAAAGACATAAGGCAGAGATTAGGGTAAAAGGGTGAAAATGTGTTGCCTTCGCTCTAGGACCTTCCTGAAAAAACACGCATCCCCCGCTGCCATCAAACTCAGTCCACTATCGCATCCCCCATAGAGGCTGAAAAAATGTGCCTTCGCTCTACAGACAGGCGCTTTCGGTATGTCGCTCTGGGCGGGCCCAGGGGTCACCGTGCCAAATTTGGAGTCCCTGGGACCTTCCTATAAAAATCCCACTCACCCATTAAATGAATGCATTTGCCACAGTGGTTTCGCGGACACCGCTTCGAAAGGGCCGATCGACTAGCGGGCGCCATTTTCCGTCTCGTCACTGCCCCCTCGAGCGGGCAGAAAAGTTTGGTGGACCTGTGACCTCCTTCAGGGGTTGAAAGGTCAAAAAAGACACTCCATAGTGTTTTCTCTGACACCGCTTCAAAAGGGGCGATCGACGAGGGTGCGCCATTTTCCACCTCGTCACGGCCCCCTGGAGCGGGCAGGGAAAGTTTGGTGGACCTACAGCCTCGTTCAGGGATCGAAAGGTCAAAAAAGACACTGCACGTCCACCAACAAAGGGCCCCTGGGACGGCCCCTGTACGTAGACACAGGGTCATGGTTCCTTGAGATTTTGACCCTCCAGGGTCAAATGGAAAATGGCGCCCGCTAGTCGATCGGCCCTTTCGAAGCGGTGTCCGCAAAACCACTGTGGCAAACGCATTCATTTAATGGGCGAGTGGGATTTTTATAGAAAGGTCCCAGGGGCCCCGAATTCGGCACGGTGACCCCTGGGCCCGCCCCGAGCGACATACCAAAAGCGCAGGGCTCTAGAGCAAAGGCAAAACATTTTCCCTAACCCTAAGCCTAAAACTGAAATTTTCAGCCTCTAACATTTAATTGGCGAGTTGGAGTTTTGTAGAAAGGTCCCAGGGGCCCCAAATTTGGCACGGTGACCCCTGGGCCCGCCCCGAGCGACATACCGAAAGCGCTGGTCTGTAGAGCGAAGGCACATTTTTTCAGCCTCAATGGGGGATGCGATAGTGGACTGAGTTTGATGGCGGCGGGGGATGGGTGTTTTTTCAGGAAGGTCCTAGACTTTCACGCTTCGGGGCCATTCATCGGGGCCCCTGGAGGGTCAAAATCTCAAGGAACCATGACCCTGCGTCTACGTACAGGGGCCGCCCCAGGGGCCCTTTGTTGGTGGACGTGGAGTGTCTTTTTTTACCTTTCGATCCCTGAACGAGGCTGTAGGTCCACCAAACTTTTCCGCCCGCTCCAGGGGGCAGTGACGAGACGGAAAATGGCGCCCCCTAGTCGATCGGCCCATTCGAAGCGGTGTCAGAGAAACCACTATGGAGTGTCTTTTTTTACCTTTCGACCCCTGAATGAGGTCGTAGGTCCACCAAACTTTTCCGCCCGCCCCAGGGGGCAGTGACGAGACGGAAAATGGCGCCCGCTAGTCGATCGGCCCTTTCGAACCGGTGTCCGCGGAACCACCGTGGCAAATGCATTCATTTAATGGGCGAGTGGGATTTTTATAGGAAGGTCCCAGGGGCTCCAAATTTGGCACGGTGACCCCTGGACCCGCCCAGAGCGACACCGAAAGCGGCGGTCTGTAGAACGAAGGCAAATTTTTTTCAACCTCTATGGGGGATGCGATAGTGGACTGAGTTTGATGGCAGCGGGGGTTGCGTGTTTTTTCAGGAAGGTCCTAGAGCGAAGGCAACACATTTTCACCCTTTTACCCTAATCTCTGCCTTATGTCGCTTAGACTCATATACCCTAAGAACCTTTTGAGTGAAAGTTGGGTATAAGTGGCACACTTCTTTCAGGAAGGTCCTAGATTTTCACGATTCGGGGGCCGTGCGTTGGGAGCCCCTGGAGGGTCAAAATCTCAAATATCAAGGTACCACGACCCTGCGTCTACGAATGGGGGCCATCCCACGGGCCATTTGTTGGTGTAGTGCTTTCACGGACGTGCAGTGTCTTTTTTGACCTTTCGACCCCTGAATGAGGTCGTAGGTCCACCAAACTTTTCCGCCCACTCCAGGGGGCCATGACGAGACGCTCTACAGACCGGCGCTTTCGGTATGTCGCTCGGGGTGGGCCCAGGGGTCACCGTGCCAAATTTGGGGCCCCTGGGACCTTTTTATAAAAATCCCACTCGCCCATTAAATGAATGCATTTGCCACAGTGGTTTCGCGGACACCGCTTCGAAAGGGCCGATCGACTAGCGGGCGCCATTTTCCGTCTCGTCACGGCCCCCTGGAGCGGGCGGAAAAGTTTGGTGGACCTACGACCTCATTCAGGGGTCGAAAGGTAAAAAAAGACACTCCATAGTGGTTTCTCTGACTCCGCTTCGAAAGGGACGATCAACTAGGGGGCGCCATTTTCCGTCTCGTCACGGCCCCCTGGAGCGGGCGGAAAAGTTTGGTGGACCTGCGACCTCGTTCAGTGGTCGAAAGGTAAAAAAAGACACTCCATAGTGGTTTCTCTGACACCACTTCGAAAGGGCCGATCGACTAGGGGGCGCCATTTTCCATCTCGTCACGGCCCCCTGGAGCGGGCGGAAAAGTTTGGTGGACCTACAGCCTCGTTCAGGGATCGAAAGGTCAAAAAAGACACTGCACGTCCGTGAAAGCACTACACCAACAAATGGCCCGTGGGACGGCCCCCATTTGTAGATGCAGGGTCGTGGTACTTTGATATTTGAGATTTTGACTCTCCAGGGGCCCCTGACGCACGGCCCCGAAGCGTGAAAATCTAGGACCTTCCTGAAAGAAGTGTGCCACTTATACCCAACTTTCACTCAAAAGGCTCTTAGGGTATATGAGTCTAAAAGACATAAGGCAGAGATTAGGGTAAAAGGGTGAAAATGTGTTGCCTTCGCTCTAGGACCTTCCTGAAAAAACACGCATCCCCCGCTGCCATCAAACTCAGTCCACTATCGCATCCCCCATAGAGGCTGAAAAAATTTGCCTTCGCTCTAGAGCCCGGCGCTTTCGGTATGTCGCTCGGGGCGGGCCCAGGGGTCACCGTGCCGAATTCGGGGCCCCTGGGACCTTTCTATAAAAATCCCACTTGCCCATTAAATGAATGCGTTTGCCACAGTGGTTTCGCGGACACCGCTTCAAAAGGGGCGATCGACGAGGGTGCGCCATTTTCCACCTCGTCACGGCCCCCTGGAGCGGGCAGGGAAAGTTTGGTGGACCTACAGCCTCGTTCAGGGATCGAAAGGTCAAAAAAGACACTGCACGTCCACCAACAAAGGGCCCCTGGGACGGCCCCTGTACGTAGACACAGGGTCATGGTTCCTTGAGATTTTGTCCCTCCAGGGTCAAACGGAAAATGGTGCCCGCTAGTCGATCGGCCCTTTCGAAGCGGTGTCCGCAAAACCACTGTGGCAAACGCATTCATTTAATGGGCGAGTGGGATTTTTATAGAAAGGTCCCAGGGGCCCCGAATTCGGCACGGTGACCCCTGGGCCCGCCCCGAGCGACATACCAAAAGCGCAGGGCTCTAGAGCAAAGGCAAAACATTTTCCCTAACCCTAAGCCTAAAACTGAAATTTTCAGCCTCTAACATTTAATTGGCGAGTTGGAGTTTTGTAGAAAGGTCCCAGGGGCCCCAAATTTGGCACGGTGACCCCTGGGCCCGCCCCGAGCGACATACCGAAAGCGCTGGTCTGTAGAGCGAAGGCACATTTTTTCAGCCTCAATGGGGGATGCGATAGTGGACTGAGTTTGATGGCGGCGGGGGATGGGTGTTTTTTCAGGAAGGTCCTAGACTTTCACGCTTCGGGGCCATTCATCGGGGCCCCTGGAGGGTCAAAATCTCAAGGAACCATGACCCTGCGTCTACGTACAGGGGCCGCCCCAGGGGCCCTTTGTTGGTGGACGTGGAGTGTCTTTTTTTACCTTTCGATCCCTGAACGAGGCTGTAGGTCCACCAAACTTTTCCGCCCGCTCCAGGGGGCAGTGACGAGACGGAAAATGGCGCCCCCTAGTCGATCGGCCCATTCGAAGCGGTGTCAGAGAAACCACTATGGAGTGTCTTTTTTTACCTTTCGACCCCTGAATGAGGTCGTAGGTCCACCAAACTTTTCCGCCCGCCCCAGGGGGCAGTGACGAGACGGAAAATGGCGCCCGCTAGTCGATCGGCCCTTTCGAACCGGTGTCCGCGGAACCACCGTGGCAAATGCATTCATTTAATGGGCGAGTGGGATTTTTATAGGAAGGTCCCAGGGGCTCCAAATTTGGCACGGTGACCCCTGGACCCGCCCAGAGCGACACCGAAAGCGGCGGTCTGTAGAACGAAGGCAAATTTTTTTCAACCTCTATGGGGGATGCGATAGTGGACTGAGTTTGATGGCAGCGGGGGTTGCGTGTTTTTTCAGGAAGGTCCTAGAGCGAAGGCAACACATTTTCACCCTTTTACCCTAATCTCTGCCTTATGTCGCTTAGACTCATATACCCTAAGAACCTTTTGAGTGAAAGTTGGGTATAAGTGGCACACTTCTTTCAGGAAGGTCCTAGATTTTCACGATTCGGGGGTCGTGCGTTGGGAGCCCCTGGAGGGTCAAAATCTCAAATATCAAGGTACCACGACCCTGCGTCTACGAATGGGGGCCATCCCACGGGCCATTTGTTGGTGTAGTGCTTTCACGGACGTGCAGTGTCTTTTTTGACCTTTCGACCCCTGAATGAGGTCGTAGGTCCACCAAACTTTTCCGCCCACTCCAGGGGGCCATGACGAGACGCTCTACAGACCGGCGCTTTCGGTATGTCGCTCGGGGTGGGCCCAGGGGTCACCGTGCCAAATTTGGGGCCCCTGGGACCTTTTTATAAAAATCCCACTCGCCCATTAAATGAATGCATTTGCCACAGTGGTTTCGCGGACACCGCTTCGAAAGGGCCGATCGACTAGCGGGCGCCATTTTCCGTCTCGTCACGGCCCCCTGGAGCGGGCGGAAAAGTTTGGTGGACCTACGACCTCATTCAGGGGTCGAAAGGTAAAAAAAGACACTCCATAGTGGTTTCTCTGAATCCGCTTCGAAAGGGACGATCAACTAGGGGGCGCCATTTTCCGTCTCGTCACGGCCCCCTGGAGCGGGCGGAAAAGTTTGGTGGACCTGCGACCTCGTTCAGTGGTCGAAAGGTAAAAAAAGACACTCCATAGTGGTTTCTCTGACACCACTTCGAAAGGGCCGATCGACTAGGGGGCGCCATTTTCCATCTCGTCACGGCCCCCTGGAGCGGGCGGAAAAGTTTGGTGGACCTACAGCCTCGTTCAGGGATCGAAAGGTCAAAAAAGACACTGCACGTCCACCAACAAAGGGCCCCTGGGACGGCCCCTGTACGTAGACGCAGGGTCATGGTTCCTTGAGATTTTGACCCTCCAGGGGCCCCCGATGAATGGCCCCGAAGCGTGAAAGTCTAGGACCTTTCTGAAAAAACACCCATCCCCCGCTGCCATCAAACTCAGTCCACTATCGCATCCCCCCATTGAGGCTGAAAAAATGTGCCTTCGCTCTACAGACCGGCGCTTTCGGTATGTCGCTCGGGGCGGGCCCAGGTGTCACCGTGCCAAATTTGGGGCCCCTGGGACCTTTCTACAAAACTCCAACTCGCCAATTAAATGTTAGAGGCTGAAAATTTCAGTTTTAGGCTTAGGGTTAGGGAAAATGTTTTGACTTCGCTCTAGAGCCCTGCGCTTTTGGTATGTCGCTCGGGGCGGGTCCAGGGGTCACCGTGCCGAATTCGGGGCCCCTGGGACCTTTCTATAAAAATCCCACTCGCCCATTAAATGAATGCGTTTGCCACAGTGGTTTCGCGGACACCGCTTCGAAAGGGCCGATCGACTAGCGGGCGCCATTTTCCGTCTCGTCATGGCCCCCTGGAGCGGGCGGAAAAGTTTGGTGGACCTACGACCTCGTTCAGGGGTCGAAAGGTCAAAAAAGACACTGCACGTCCGTGAAAGCACTACACCAACAAATGGCCCGTGGGACGGCCCCCATTTGTAGATGCAGGGTCGTGGTACTTTGATATTTGAGATTTTGACTCTCCAGGGGCCCCTGACGCACGGCCCCGAAGCGTGAAAATCTAGGACCTTCCTGAAAGAAGTGTGCCACTTATACCCAACTTTCACTCAAAAGGCTCTTAGGGTATATGAGTCTAAAAGACATAAGGCAGAGATTAGGGTAAAAGGGTGAAAATGTGTTGCCTTCGCTCTAGGACCTTCCTGAAAAAACACGCATCCCCCGCTGCCATCAAACTCAGTCCACTATCGCATCCCCCATAGAGGCTGAAAAAATTTGCCTTCGCTCTAGAGCCCGGCGCTTTCGGTATGTCGCTCGGGGCGGGCCCAGGGGTCACCGTGCCGAATTCGGGGCCCCTGGGACCTTTCTATAAAAATCCCACTTGCCCATTAAATGAATGCGTTTGCCACAGTGGTTTCGCGGACACCGCTTCGAAAGGGCCAATCGACTAGGGGGCGCCATTTTCCGTCTCGTCGCGGCCCCCTGTCAGGCAGGTGGACATTCTTAGCCGGGCCCTAAGAGATGTGACCCGCCGCTACCTCCTGTTGAGGAGGAAGTCGAGGACCACCCCCTCCAGCCAGGTCGCCAGGGTCACGAGCAGACTCCTGTCCGCTCTCCGCACCCCCGAGCCGGAGTGGGAGGAAGGGGATCCCCGTGCTGGATCCTCTGGGGAACCGGCCGACCAGGCCCCCTCGGACCAGCCCCCTGCCCCCCAGCCGTCTGAGCAACGGGAGGAGAACCCGTTCCCCGACCACGTGGTGGCTCTGAGTGAGTACTACGCTCTGTCGCTTCTCCCTCCCGCCTTGCAGCCATTGTTCCAACCATAATTGTTTGTGTTCTTACCCCCATTGTTCTTGCGTGTTTTCTCTTTTCGCAGACGTCCTCCTCGAGGAGTTCCGGGGCCACCAGCAGGCGCCGACCCATCTCCCAGGCTGGTAAATAATGTGGGGTCCAAGGACTTCCGGTTCAAAAATTTCCTTGCATACATGGCGGTGGGGCAACCGGACCTGGCCAGCCTGGGCTTCGTCAATGACACGGTGAGGATGCGGTCTTGGCACAACTCCCTCAAACATGCCAAGATCGCGGAGCCGACGATACAGATGTATCTAAAGAACGTGGCCCAGTTCCTGGCCTATGTGACAGAGACCCCACCGCCCATCTGTCGGCTCTCCTGTGTGGTGATGGTTGGCCTGAAGTATGGGTGGCTGGCGGAGTTCCTGGCCATGAGGAAGGAATTAGTGGGTGGTAGCAACGCCCACTATTTCTTCTTCACCTCAAAGCCCAGCTCATACAAGAGCCTGAATCAATATTTTCAGGAGGCATGGGCTGGGATGGACCTGCCAGGAACTCCAAACTTCACGGATCTGAGGACCTCCATCGCCACCCATGTGAGTTTTCCCACCCGTGTTTCTGCCTTGTGAATTTCTGATGTACGTGTGTTTGTTTCTAACTATGCTTTCCTCTCTGTACAGGCCAAGAACACCCACAGCCCCGGGGACAGGCACAAAGTGGCACGCTTCATGTGCCACGACCCCTCCACGGCTGACCGCTTCTACGCTCTCAACCTGGACGCCACGCAGGCTGCGGAACAACGCAGCCTGTTTGAGGCAGACGTGGAGGGTGAGGATGCCCCCCCGGGGACCCCGAAGAGCCCCGCCACCTCCTCCGGGCCAAAGGGGGCCCAAAGGAGAACCCGTAAGCGGCCGTCCCCCGCCGCCATCCCTCCGCAGATGGCAGAGGAGGACGACATTGACTCGACGGGGTCCGCTTCGCTCGCTAAGTCCATCTTTTGGTGGGTCTGTTTAACCGTTTGTCCGACGGGTGGACGTGTTCGCTGACTCTTTGCCTTTCCTCTATCTTTGCAGGAGGAGCCCAGCGAAGCGGCGGCAGCAGCACAAGGTGCTCATACCAATGAACCTCAGTCTTAAAAGTACCCCATTGTTCGGCTGTCTCCGCTAAAGTCCCCACACAAAATCGCCAAGAAGCTCCTGAGCGCTGCCTTGAAGAGGAAGAGAAGAATTGTGTAATAAAATGTAATATGTTTTTTTTTTTTTATAAATGTTTTAAAAGTTCCATTTGTCTTGTCTTTTTTACTTGTCTTTAAAAAAAACAAAAAAAAACATTGATTACATTTTTTTTTATTAAAAATAAAAAAATCAATCAATTTATGGGTGTTCCTTGTTAATGGATCAGGTGATTAGTTGGCATGGTAATTAACAAGGGTTGCAATAGAGAGCCTAAGTCCCTCCCCTTCCGGTTGACCACCATGGGACCTTATTTCGGAAAAATATTATATGGTAGTCAATGGCGAGAGACAAATATTTTGATCTCGTTTGAATTGTGCCCTGAATTACACATATGATGTTTGTCAATTTAAAAGATATATTTTAAAGTCAAGAAAGTCGCAGTTTTTAGTTCTATGATACCCCTCTCCCCTGCTGTCAACTTCTGGAATAAAATCCATGGTAATATCTCCCAATTCATCTGGAATAGAAAAAGACCACGTTTAAAACTGGCAACTTTACAGAGGAAGAGGGTAGATGGGGGTTTGGCAGTGCCTGATTGTAAGCTCTATTTTTGGTCTTTTGTACTCCGGCCTTTGCTTGTATGGTTTAACCCGTATACTCCTGTCTCTTGGCGCAAGATAGAAGAACATATTGTGCATCCATGGAATCTGGAAGACATCCTTTTCTCTAATGTATCAAATAAGCAATGTCGGCTGCACTTTGGTCCCATAGTTTCCCATCTTATTCAAACCTGGAGGTTAGTTGAATCTAGATGCAAGGTCTCCTGCAAGTGGCATACACAATCTCCCATATTTAATAATAAAGGATTGACAATTGGAGGTAGACCCATTCCTCCTCCACAAATTGTATCATGTAAACATTGTAACATGTTGTCACTAAACCTAATAAAATTCAGTTTAGTTACTAAAATGTTAGTGACAATGTTAGTAAAATGTTTTTTTTATAAAACATTTTATAAAACATTATGTGTTGTTTTCTTTTGAACTGTTACAGTGCTAAAACTTTAACTCTGTGTTACTCAGCTTTTTTGTAATTTAATCTGAAAGAAATGTTGAATGAAACACTATGATGTTTTGACCAAACCATTTGAATTATTACAGTGGGGGGAATTTTTTATTTATTAATTTATTATTATTTGAAAGAGATTGTGAATAAAACTACTGTATATTGTAATGGCCAAACTACTTATTAAAAGAAAATAATTGACATCGTTTCTGCTTCTGGGAATTTAAAATTGCTCATTATTAAAAATTGTTTTTATTTGATAAACTTGTTAGTTTTATGAAAACACAAAAAATAATAAACACTGGCTCTCAAATTTAACTTAATGGATATATACAGGGATGACAAAAAACTAAATTAATCAAAATGTGCTTTATTACTACATTTGTTTACAAGTAACTTTATTCAAGTTAAAAAAAATAATAAAATCAATAGGATTTACGTAATATACTGTAGAATTTAGCTCTTTTTTTTTTGGTCACTGGCGGCCACCCCGTTTGGAGGCAGTGCCCCAGCATGGCCCCCCCACTGAAAATGCTCTAGACACGCCCCTGCAGTAGAGGTTCAAAAAGTGAAATCAAATCAGAAAGTAACATATGCAGTCGGAGGCTGTGAAAATATGTAATAATGAAAGAGGAAACTAAGACATTAGTACGACTAAAGAAGGAACGAGGTTAGGACAGGAAAACACAGGAATATCAATGGATAGGATAGTGCTTTTTGTAGCATATGTCATAAACTGCTCATAACAAGCAAAAACAAAAACAGAGAAGATTAAAATCATAGTTAAAGCAGCAGCTAAGTTCCTAAACATGAAAGATTTGTCATGGGAAAAGATACATGCTGACCTTAACCATGGAGAAGGGAACGCAGATACAGCTTCTCAAAGCATAACTTAATGCAAGAAGTTTGTTATCAAATGGATATGAGTTTAAGGGATATGTTGATAAACTAGGAAAGAAACCAGATATCATGTGCATTCAGGAAACATGGCTCAAACCTAATCTGGATTTCATTATTAAAGGATATAATACCATACGTGAAGATAGAAGAAATGGAATTGGAGGAGGGTGTGCAATATTTATTAAAGAGGGTATAGTATATAGGAGGTTAAAAACAATACAAGAATTAGAGGTAATAGTTATTGAAATATGGAACAAGAAAGAAAAGATTAAAGTGATTAACTTCTATAACCCATGTAAAAAACTAGAGAAAGTACAACTAGAATCAGGAGTGGAGGAGAAAAATTATTTGGTGCGGGGATTTTAATGCACATAGAAAGGTGTGGGGTGAAAAAGAAGATTTGAATGGAGAAATTTTAGAAGAGATAATGGATGAAAAGGAATTAGTGTCTAAATGATGGATCTGGTACAAGGATAAACTTAAGTAAGGGTACAGAAACCGCAATAGATCTTACGTTGATGTCCCAGTCTTTGGTAGGGATAGTTAGGAAGTAAATAAGGAAAGCACTATAGGGAGTGATCATTATCCTATATTTACAGAAATTGGAATAGACAGGGACATGCAAAAGAAAGAGAAAGTAAGTAGGTGGAAAATTTGAGGAAGCAGATTGGAACAAGTTTAGAATATTGTCCAAAGAAAAATTAAAGGAGGTTAGTATAAATCAGGGAATTGAAGATCTGAATGAAGAAATAAGTAGTATTATTTTAGGTGCAGCAAAAGAGTTGATAACAAAAAGAGGAGGCAGTAACAGAAAGAAAATAGTTCCGTGGACGCAAGAATGCACAAAGGTAGTTAAAGAGAGAAATAAGGCATTTAAAATCCTGAAAAGAACACATAACTTTCAGAATTTTATTGAATATAAGAGGAAGCAGGCTGTAGTAAGGAAGACAATAAAGAGTGTTAAGAAAAACTGTTGGGGGAAGTATTGTGAATCTCTTGGAAGAAGTACACCATTAGATAGAGTATGGGGTATGATTAAGAGAATGTCAGGAAATAAAAGAGAGTATGGTTATCCTATAATGAAAGAAGGAGAGAAAATAATAATAGAGAACAAAGGTAAAGCAGAGTTGCTGGCAAGGACATGTGTTAAAATACACAGTAATGGTAATTTGAGTAATGAGGAAAAGTTACAGACACCGGCGGCGCCAGGGGGGGTCTTGGGGGGTCTCAAGACCCTCCCAAAAAACGCCTTGACCCCCCATTTGACCCCCCACCCCCTTCCTGATTAAAATATATATATCCGGGATAAAGATTTAAAAATGTTTCTCTTCAAACTACGCAGAACAATAATAATTAATAATTTATTCAACATATAAAAAAAACATAAACATAAGAATCACTGCGACGCCCCATGAATGTCGCTGCGCCTTGCGTCATGGCGTTCAAGGCGCTGCTGCGAGCCCGCAAGAGCTGCTACAGAAGCTAAAAATGGATCGCTTATTCGCTTTGTTGGTCAAAAGAGGAGCAGAGAAGATGCCAGGGGGAAACTGGACAGAAGTAGGGCAATCAAAAGGTGGTGAGAGTATGATAATTATGGAAGCTTGTTTCCGCCACAGAATAAAACATTTTAAAAGATAATTGCGACTTTTTATCTCACAATTTCGAGTTTACATCTCGCAATTCTGTCTTTATTTCTCAGAATTGCGAGATATAAAGTCAGAATTGCATGAAATAAAGTCGCAATTGCGTGTTATAAAGTCCGAATTGTGAGATATAAAGTCAGAATTGCGTGAAATAAAGTCGCAATTGCGTGTTATAAAGTCCGAATTGTGAGATATAAAGTCAGAATTGCGTGAAATAAAGTCGCAATTGCGTGTTAAGTCAGAATTGCGTGAAATAAAGTCACAATTGCGTCTTATAAAGTCAGAATTTTTCTCTCGCAATTGCGACTTTATATCACGCAATTCTGACTTTATAACACATAATTGCGAGTTTATATCTCGCAATTCTGACATCTTTTCTCAGAATTGTGAGATATAAAGTCAGAATTGTGAGATATAAAGTCCAATTCTAAGGGAAAAAAAGACGGACTTTTTTTTTTTTTTTTTTACCTCAGAATAGTTTATATCTCACAATTCTGACTTTATAACACGCAATTGCGACTTTATATCATGCAATTCTGACTTTATATCTCCCAATTCTGAGGAAAAAAGTCACAATTCTGACTTGATATATCGATATTGTGAGAAAAAAAAGTCAGAATTGTGAGATAAAAAGTCGCAATAATTATTATTTATTTATTATTCAGTGGCGGAAACAAGCTTCCATAGAGAATAAGATACTATTTTGTAAATATGTTTTCTGTCATGGGTGTGGCAATTAAAGTTCGAGCATATTGTTTGCAAACTGCAATTGATTCATTAATTAAAAACAAAGTAGTTGATATGCTGTGTTGTTTTTGTTGTTTAGTAGCAGTAATATGCAGTTATTAGCCGTGTCCACTGTATTTTCTGTTGGTTTTCATGAGACCCCCCTTGAAATGACCAGGACCCCCCATTGCCCCCCCAATCAAAATTGTCTGGAGCCGCCACTGGTTACAGAGGGAGAAAACAATAAAAGATAATGTTGAAGTAATACAGGATGATGGGGAAAATGAAAGTACAATAAATGTGATGTTTACAATGGGTGAATTGAATAATGTCTTTAAGAAAATCGGGGGAAAACAAAGCCAGGGAATGATCAAATAAGTTATTGTATGATAAAAAATGTAAATGATGAGAGTAAAGAAATGGTTTTAAAGTTATATAATAAGGTATGGGAAGTGGGAAGTTTGCCAAAACAGTGGAAAGAGTCAATTATTGTCCCTATATGTAAACCAGGTAAGGATTCGAGTTTGGCAGAAAGTTATAGACCGATTGCTTTAACTTCACATGTAGGGAAAATTATGGAAAAAATGATAAATGAAAGATTAAAGTATTATTTGGAGACAAAGGAACTAATAAAGGATTACCAGAGCGGGTTTAGAAAGGGACGAAGCACAATAGATCCGGCTATATGTTTAGAGAGTGAAATTAGAAAAGCTCAAATTAATAAAGAAAGTATAGTATCTGTGTTTTTTGATGTTGAGAAGGCTTACGATATGTTGTGGAAACAAGGACTAATGATTAAGATTTTTCAAATGGGAATAAGATGGAGAATGTATAGTTGGATCAAAAACTTTTTAACTGATAGTGTCACGTTTTGGGTTTGTTCTTGTCATGTTTCTGTCATGTCTTGTTTCCATGTCTGTCATGTGATTCCCTGTTTGTCATGTGATCCTGCCATGTCTTGTCATTGGTTAATTGTCTGATCATTGTTCACAGGTGTCCCTTGTTTTGTCATTAGTCTGTGTATTTAAGCCCTCATGTTTGCCATGTGTCTTTGTCAAGTATTGTTTCTTGTAATTCTGCTGTTGTGTAAGTTTCATGTTCATGCCACGGTTTTTGTTTTCATGCCACGTCATGTTTTTGTTTCATGTTTTATTTTAGTTACAATAAACTGCACTTGGGTTCTCATTTCTCAACTTGCCTCCAGTGGATCCCTTATTACAGAATACTTGACCTACAACAATGAACCCAGCGGTTGCCCTCCTGAATCTACGCCAGGGAAATCTTCCCATTGAAACATATGTGGCAGAATTTTGTGAACTCTCTCACCTCGTGGATTTTAATGATGTGGCGCTCAAAGACATTTTTAGGGTAGGTTTAAATGAGCCTGTTCGCTACCAGCTACCTGGGGGAAAAATCCACTGGTCCTTGGCCCAATATATTGACTATGCCCTATTATTGAGCGGTTCCTCACTTACTGTGGGTTTTGAGGAGAAGCCCCACAAACCCACAGTATCTGCCAAGCCTGAGCCACTTCACGTCATGCCTGCCAAGCCTGAGCCACTTCAGGTCATGCCTGCCAAGCCTGAGCCACTTCACGTCATGCCTGTCAAGCCTGAGCCACTTCACGTCATGTCTGCCAAGCCTGCCAAGCCTGAATTTCTTCATGTCATGTCTGCCAAGCCTGAATCTCTTCACGTCATGTCTGCCAAGCCTGAATCTCTTCACGTCATGTCTGCCAAGCCTGAATCTCTTCACGTCATGTCTGCCAAGCCTGAATCTCTTCACGTCATGTCTGCCAAGCCTGAATCTCTTCACGTCATGTCTGCCATGTCTGGGTCTCTTCACGTCACGCCTGCCAAGTCCGGGTCTCTTCACGTCACGCCTGCCAAGTCCGAGTCTGTTCACGCCACGTCGGCCGCCGAGCCGGTGTCTCCTGACAAGATGGCCGCCGCCGAGCCTGTGTCTCCTGACAAGATGGCCTCCGCCGAGCCTGTGTCTCCTGACAAGATGGCCTCCGCCGAGCCTGTGTCTCCTGACAAGATGGCCGCCGCCGAGCCTGTGTCTCCTGACAAGATGGCCGCCGCCGAGCCTGTGTCTCCTGACAAGATGGCCGCCACCGAGCCTGTGTCTCCTGACAAGATGGCCGCCGCCACGCCTGAACCTGAGCCCTCAGTTAGGGCTACACTAACAATTATGGCCACAGCCATATGGTGTGTGTGGTCTGTGCACACATTTGAAGTTCACGTCACGTCTGCCGAGCCGGAGACTGAGCTTCACGTCACGTCTGCCGAGCCGGAGACTGAGCTTCACGTCACGTCTGCCGAGCCAGAGACTGAGCTTCACGTCACGTCTGCCGAGCCAGAGACTGAGCTTCACGTCACGTCTGCCGAGCCAGAGACTGAGCTTCACGTCACGTCTGCCGAGCCAGAGACTGAGCTTCACGTCACGTCTGCCGAGCCAGAGACTGAGCTTCACGTCACGTCTTTGATAGGATAGGACCTTGATAGGACCATGGAGGCCGCGCCGCCATGGCCATCTGAACTGTCTGGTCCACCTTGGCCATCTGAACTGTCTGGTCCACCTTGGCCACCTGAACTGTCTGGTCCGCCCTGGCCTCCAGCACTGCCGGATCCGCCCTGGCCTCCAGCACTGCCGGATCCGCCCTGGCTTCCTGCACTGCCGGATCCGCCCTGGCTTCCTGCACTGCCGGATCCGCCCTGGCTTCCTGCACTGCCGGATCCGCCCTGGCTTCCTGCACTGCCGGATCCGCCCTGGCTTCCTGCACTGCCGGATCCGCCCACGCCATGCCACGGCCCAGGTCCGCCCACGCCATGCCACGACCCAGGCCCGTCCACGCCATGCCACGTCCCATGTCCTGTCCCCCTGCACGGGCCTGGCCCACCATCCCTCCCCCATGACCTCCTCCACTCCACCACCCTCCTGGTCTTATCTTGTATTTTGGTTTTGTTGGGCGTCAGGAGACGCCCTTAGAGGGGGGCATTCTGTCACGTTTTGGGTTTGTTCTTGTCATGTTTCTGTGTCATGTCTTGTTTCCATGTCTGTCATGTGATTCCCTGTTTGTCATGTGATCCTGCCATGTCTTGTCATTGGTTAATTGTCTGATCATTGTTCACAGGTGTCCCTTGTTTTGTCATTAGTCTGTGTATTTAAGCCCTCATGTTTGCCATGTGTCTTTGTCAAGTATTGTTTCTTGTAATTCTGCTGTTGTGTAAGTTTCATGTTCATGCCATGGTTTTTGTTTTCATGCCACGTCATGTTTTTGTTTCATGTTTTATTTTAGTTACAATAAACTGCACTTGGGTTCTCATTTCTCAACTTGCCTCCAGTGGATCCCTTATTACAGATAGGTGGATCGCAATAAGAATAGGGAAAGAATTGAGTACAAAGTATTTAGTGGAAAATGGAACTCCTCAAGGGAGTATAGTTAGTCCAGTTTTGTTTTCAATTATGATAAATGAAGTGTTTAGTAGAGTTGATAGATCTATAAGTGTTGCTTTATTTGCAGATGACGGTGTTATGTGGAAAAAGGGAAGAAATATAGAATATATAGTGAGGAAGATGCAAGAGGCAATTGGGAAAGTAGAGTGTTGGGGAATGGAATGGGGTTTTAGGTTTTCAATGGCAAAGACCAAAGTAATCTGTTTTTCACAAAGGAAAAATCAAGAACAGATTCAACTTAAACTTTATGACAAAAATCTAGAGAGAGTGGAATGTTTTAAATATCTCGGGATATGGTTTGACAAAAAACTTAACTGGAAAATACATATTGAGAATGTTGTTGAAAAATGTAAAAGAATAGGGGAGAGCGGGGCACAACCTAACGCTTTTTGACTTTCTCAGTTTGTGTAAATCTACTTATGGTTCAGGGTATTTATTTTTTCCCACATGTCTAGTACAATTATGTGGTTTTGTTTTATTAATACAGTATATACTTTTTTCTTGACATACCCCGAAAGAATGGAAGTGAAATGTGACAACATGCCCCATAGGTGGGGTACATTGTAACATGTGTGGGGCGCATTGTAACATAACATATGACAGCTTAAAATGTTATCTGATCTAATAAAAAATATATACAAAACAAACTAAAATATTTTCTAAATAAAATACAATTAAAAAACTTTTTCATATAAAATAATGGCAATTTTTAATAATTAAATTGAATTTTGACTACAAACACATGAAAACACAGCTATACAACATAGTTCAAAACAAATAAATAATTAGTAATTTCTGAACATTAACTCTCAGTCTTTATTCACCTTTTTCTCACGTTTTCCCAATAAAATTAATAAAAGTATAGAATATAATAGCATATTTCTAATAGGGGCTCATTGTAACGCAGTGTTACAACATGCCCCCGCCTGCACAACTGGGATTTAAACCCTGCTAGTGTCTTCTGCTAGTTAGCGAAGCATTAAATAACTATCTCAACTGTTAAATAACATCTTGGAGATTAAAATAATATCAGATTTGTCTTATTTTAAATAAACACAAAAAATAGAGATGAAAAATTAACTTAAGTAAGAAATTTACTTTTGCTATGGTGTAATAAATGTCTATGGATATCTTCCAAAAAAATAATAATTTTGGCGGAATTTTTTTTTATATATAGTGTTGATATGGCAACTAGTAAATACACAAAGTTTCGTCATCCAAGCATGTGCGGAAGTATTTAAAACAAGCGTGTTACAACTAGCCCCGCGTTAGGTTGTGCCCCGCGCTCCCCTACTAAATGTAGTAAGATGTCTGAGATGTAGAGAGTGGGGAGCAAGTAGGACCTCATTGAAAGCAGTATATATTGGATTAATTAGGGCAGTTATTGATTATGGATGTACCGTTTACCAGTCTGCTTTGAGAACATAATTAAAAAAGTTGGATGTTATTCAAAGTCAGGCGTTGAGACTCTGTTGTGGTGCTTTTAAAACAACCCCATTAGCAGCATTACAAGTAGAAATGAATGAGATACCATTGGATATTAGAAGAAATCAGATAGCATTAACGTACTGGGCAAATTTAAAAGAGCATAAGGAAAGACACCCGAATCAGAAGGTGTTACAACCTTGTCAAGAAAAGGAAAGACGGCAGATTAAGAGCTTTGGTTGGATAATAAGAGATGCAGTCGATGAGATAGGGATAGGAAATATGACGGTAAGCCCCACTGTGCCATTATCCAATGTTCCACCTTGGCTATTAGGGGAATTAGAGGTAGATTTGCACCTTTTAGAGTGGAAAAAAGAAAATAGTATTGACAGGAGTCAGGTTAGTAGATACCTAGAGGAGAATTATTCTATGTTTACTGAGATATATACAGATGCATCAAAAACAGATGATAATAGTGTAGGAGCTGCGTTCATTATACCAGAAATGAATGTTATGTTAAATAAGAGAGTAAATGATAAATTGTCCGTGTTTACAGGAGAAATGTTGGCCATTCTCTTAGCCCTTGAGTGAGTAGAAAATAGTAAGCCAATGGAAGTGTTAATAGGGTCAGATTCAAGCAGTGCGTTAACCAGTATTAAGAACATGCAATCAGAAGCAAGACAGGATATTATGTTGGAAATAGCCCAAACTGTTTTCAGAATTAATAGAGTAGGAATAGTAGTAAAATTCATCTGGATTCCAGCACATATAGGAGTAGATGGAAATGAATTGGCAGACAAATATGCAAAAAATGCAACCAAAAAAAACAGATAGATATGGTAGTAAGTTATAGTATGGCGGAAGTTAAAAGCATAATCAAAGCAGAAATGAGAAAGAAGTGGCAAGAGGAGTTGTTGGAAAGTTTTTTCTTTCTTCAAAGCAGACCAGGAGACGTTGGGATCACGTTCAAACAGAAGAGTTTCTTTATTTGAGCGCGGCTGCGGTTCGTCCAACAAAATCTAAAGTATGTAACTGTACATGGTGTCTTAGAGGCATTTTAGGAGGAGGGACTTCTGAAGGTGGAGACAAATTCAAACAAAGCATGTAACAGGTTTAGGTAACACCCTAGTCTGAGAGCACTACCAGTCCAATTGAATCAGCATAGCTATTCAAATGCTGATACTGGCCAGGAACTCCGGTTCCAAGGGCCATCCCAGAGCCATTAAAGACAAAAGGTGAAAGTCTCCCCTACAGCTAATCCAATCAACCTAACGATTCAACGTCTAGGCTGAAAGGTGAGAATCTCAGTGATCTGACTCATTTAAAATACAATAGAGAAAACAGGACTGGCAGGAAAGGAGACTCTTGCTGGAGACTCAATAATCATCTGAAATCAGTCTACTAAACTTTATCAGTTTGTATTGGAATCTAAATTAAAACCTCAAATGCTAAAATCAGTATTCTTCACCATGATGTTATGTAAGGAAGCATATCTGAAATAGATTCTTAAATTTGTAACCCTTCAGTCCCCTCTTTGAGAGTTCTTAAAAACTCTCACAAAATACAAATTTAGACACTTAAAAGTTCATTCTTGTAACTTGAAATAGTTACAGGCACAAGCATGATCTGTGTTGTTCATCTGTAATTGCATGCTGACACAGAAACAAAACATGCAATTAGGGTCCGTGAAGTCTCTGCGTTGTGTATTTTTTCTTCTTTTTCTTTTGTGATAGTTCATTCAGCAGTGGGTCTAGTTGTCTTCTTGAGATTGTGGCTTCATATGCAGGTGAGACGGTCGTTGCATATGGATCTCGGAACAGCCATCAAGTGGTATCTGTACAGAGGAAGAAAGAAAACAGAAAACAGAGCAGTATTTCTTCAAACACTATGGTTGTGTGGTTTTTAGAGTCTGCTGTTGTTGTTTCATTCTTTCCCTATTTCTTAATTGATTTGACACCTATGGACCAGTGAGGTGGGGATAAGAGGGGGGATGAGGAAATCTTCACCACAAGGTTTTGCCCCCGATGCCTGTTGCACTTCGGTTCTTCCCTGGGCTCCGCACTGGTCTGTGTGTCCTATTCTGTCCCTGTTGTGTGCACACTGTACAGTGTGTGAGAAAATTGGCACATTTCCATTCTCCAGTGAAACATCAGTCCTAGTAGGCATCATAACAGAGGATGGTGTCTGATTGTAATGTTCTGCAGTATAACATTTAAAGCTGTGAGTATACTGAATGTCCCCCAAACAAAGGCTGTGACAGTCAATAAGTCTTTAATCTTTGTTGTAAGTTACTGGGGAGATTAAGCAATCACAGCCCAAATGGTTAACACCTCAAAAAGCTTACCCACGAGTTCAATGACGAGGGGAGGGGTTGCTTCAAAGTAGCAAACAAATGTAGTAAAAGCTGCATAACATTGTTAACTTGTCTTAAGTTATTTTTGTTTTTTCTACATTCTTTTCCAAAATGTCCGTGCTTGCCACAGTAAGAACAACTGGCTTCTCTAGGACATTTGCATTTCTGTTTCTCAGAATTGACCTTAAAGGATGCTGCTGCAATTTTTACTCTTGCCTTGACATCAGAGTCTCTTTCCCAAGTAGCTAAACTGTCCAAGTTGTTTTGCAGGGTTCTTGTACACCATGTGATGTTTAAGTAAGGCAACGCCTTTCTGTGTTCTGGCAAAAGACATTGAAACCATGTGCGAACCAAAGGGCCATTATCACCTAACACCTTCTCTGGCGTGTCTGCAATTCCACTGTACTCTGAAGCGGTCTGGCAAAATCTTTTTGTGTACTCACAAACAGTTTCACCCTTCTTCTGTACCAAACTAGTGATCTTTGACCAGTCCACGTTCGGTCCAACAATGTCCGTTAACACTCTCAAAACTCCATCTCTCAATTCATCTTTTCTGGCATTTTGAAACTCAGAATTGTTTACAGCACTTTCAAAATCATTGAATTCTGACTCAGTCAAGATCTGTGATATTAGCTGAGTGACTTCAGCTAGAGACATATCGTAGAGCCGCATCTTTTTGGACAACTCTCTCCTAAACTCAGAAAAATGTCTTTGCACTGATGGCAAACTTTCAGCAATTCTCTCAATATCTTTAGGGCCTAAAGATGTTTTGACAACAGTTTGTATTTGGACAACAGAAGAGTTGTGAGTAACACTTTCAGTTCCCTGAGATCTTCTCCTAGCCCCACAAACCTGCACTGAATCTACAGGCTCATCAGTTACTGATTGGACAGCTACATCTGTTTCAAAGAAAGCTTTTAAGTCAGGATAATTGTTATCCGGCTGACTAAATTCTCCCTCATCAGTTTTTTCTGCATCTTTGTTGCGGTGTAATTTCTTAGTCAAAGAAGATATTCTAGCACGGAGCTCATTGTTCTGTTTCTCCAGCTCTGAGGTGCGTTTAGACTGTTCTGTAGCTATTGCTAAAACAAATTCTCTGTGACAACAAATAATGGCTTTCACCTTGTTCTTGCGAATACTTTCTCCTAGTACCTTCTTACAATCTTCAATTGACCATACTTTGTCTGGATCAATGCCAAATTTCTTTGTTAAATTCAATCTGACTGGTGTTGTGGTTTAATTATTTTCAGGGAATGACTTCGGAGATCTTTGATACCAGAAATATTAGACTTTATTAACAAAACAAAGCCGAGTGCCCCTCTGCACCTGCAGAGAGACCCTCCAGAAAGATTGTCCAGCAAACGTATATACCTACATCCTTCTCCCAAATATGGTAATACATTCTATAGGTATTTTGAGAAATAGTTTTGTACCATGTGACATTACTGAAATAGAATTCTCTGCTGTAACCACACTGCTCTCAGGTTCCAAAGTCACCCAAAGTCATACACAGACAGAAAGGAAATAATAGTGTACAATTTTATTAAATTTTCTAAATAATAAAATCTTCAACATTCCCTCCTCTGGGGCTTATTTAAGCCCCACATTCGCTATCCTTTTCCAGAGTGTAGTTTCAAAATCCAGTCCCCTCCGTTATACTACCTTAGTGACTAAATTAAGTCACTCATTCTTATTTTCAATGACTGAAATTATGCCACCACACTCCTGGAGGAGCAATCGAGCCAAACATCTTTCTCCATACATTTTTCTTTCTTTCAGTTGTTTTTTCTTTTTCTCTCAATGGAGAAAGTAAAAGACTCGAATCCTCCATAATCAAACATCAAACATTGTTACAAGTGTGTTGATGAAATTGGTTCAGCATTGTCTGTTATTGTCACAGTTATGTATAATATGTCAAACATAAAAATCCCTTATGCAATTAAAAGTTCTTGCAATGTAGATATTCTCTTCGACCCAGACACATGATCTGGCTTATTCATTATCTTCTTCATTCTCAATCGAGGTACTTCCATCAACGTCCAATGATTGTAAATCTCAATTTGGTTTATAAACCCAATCTTAATAATATTAGTTTTCATTATCTTCTTGATATGGGAAGTACACAACAGAATAATAACCCCCTTTCAATATTGCAACTTCAGAAAACATTCCTTAATCTTTAAATCAAGTTTTCCTTAACTTTTTGACTCAATCGTATTTGCAAATTTTTCTCCAAACATAGGTCATTCTACTTTTTTCATGTAATCAATCTTTTAGTCAGTCATTTTTAGTTGATTAAACAAACATAACATTGTAGTGCACCTTCTATCCATTCAATCGCAATATGCTTCGTTATAATGTTTTACATTTAAAATTCTGTCTACTTTATTACCAAATTTAAACAATAAATAAAATGTTTAATCTCACGTGTTGCAGCTTCTTCTCATTTTAACTCCTCAGTTCAAGCATACCTTTACTGAATACCTTTTCTTCCTTTCTACTAATTTCTAAATGAACTATCATGAATAAACTTAATTATGTCACATGTAATCACTCAAACTTAGAAAGCTTTAAGAGCAATGTTACATTTACTTCATACAAGTCATTCAATAAACTCATTAGACAATTAGAAAAAATAACTCTCAAAAATAACTTTTTATACTATCTTACATATTCATTGTACGTACATTTATTTTTCTGTATATCTAATTTTAATCTTAATCATTTCAAACATAAAGCATTATAACTTAAAACTTCCTTTCTATAATTTAAGTTTTTGCATTCAATTCATTTTAATCTTCAATTTCTCTGGAATGACTGCTGTCCCATTATCTAAACTTATTTCTGATAGAATTTAAAATCTAAGGAATACTTCTCTGGGAATATTTAATTACTTCTCCTGACCCTCCTCTGCTGATTTCATTGCCTTTACCTTTCTCTATCTTGCTCATATAATCCATTAGGTGTTTTATTAGTCCTTTATGGCCTATTTGTGTCACTGTTCCTTTTTTACCTTAATTTTTTGGCACAAATTTCATATGTGTAGTCAAAAATGGCAAAAAATGCCTTTTATTTAATTTTCCTTTAATTCTTATTTTAGCCTTTTAATTCTTTCCTTATTCTTAATCCCTCCTTACTCCCCCCTTGCGCCCTGGCCAAAACCAGGCGCATCTGGATTGAGAATATTCAAAAATATGTTTTTGTGCAATAACCTGTCATTCTTACCCTCCTCTGGTACCATATAAATTGTTCATAATGCCTGTTTGTTATTGAATTCGAACAATTTACAACTGAGGTGGTCGTTCTATTAGCACCATTTAAAATACATTAAATTAGTCAATAGCATATTGAATCAAATCATAATCGTATAACTTAAATTGAAATCAAATATTTGTTAATAGCCAGTGTTAATCTTTTCTTTCGTTCTAGTTGTATTTTCCTTCATGACTTGTCTTAATTCTCACTATGCTATGACAATTACTTGAATTAGTCGCTTATTCATTATTTTGTTTCTTTTTAAATCATTTATAATTTATTTTCTACGTTGTTTTTGATATATTCTTTAATTCAATATTTTTCCTTCTGGTGGGGTTATTATTAAGTTGCTACTAGTATATTCAAGGGCTTTAACATTACCTTTAAATAAAGTTTGGTTGATGTTGACTTTGAACTTGTACTCATCTCTGCTGATTCTCTCTTCTTTGCACAACTTTTTGTGAGCTTTAGAATTTTGCAACTTTTCATTCTTGCGTTTCTGGTCGTTTGTCGTCTTTTTATCATTCTGTTCATTCAGTTTCACCAGGGTGACTCTTTACGAGCCGTTGCAATGGGCTTTCCCTCGACGGCGAGGGAGGCTGTTACTAGCACGAGCCCTTGATCCCTCACTTCCTGTTGTGCAGGGTTGAGGCTTGTTGGTGTATTTTAAGTTGAGAGGTATGGACTCAAATGTCAGTTTGCTGATCAATGCACAAGCCTCTTCTGAGATGACAAAACAGTCACTGGTTCTTTTTGTTTGAATCGTCTTAGTAACCTTCCTGGAACTGAACTGTTCTCATCTGTGAATGAAACCTTCATTATTTCTGTTAGTTCAGTTAGTGACAACAACATATTAAATCATCTGCTCATCTGGCCCATTGTCCTTCTTGCTGTCACCTGTAAAATGATCATGTGGGCTGAGTGGTGTTCTGTCCCCTTTTGGGGGTCTTAACCCCTATATTACTTTTTACAATTACTAGTTATCAGGCATCTTGGACAACACTCAACCCACTTTACTAAAAGACAATAGTTACATGACAAGATTTCATACTTTTGACAAAACGTCAGCTCCTTCATGATATGCTGAAAAGAAAATCAGATGTGTTATTCTCCATCATGATATTCTGAAAGGAAAGTCAGATGTGTTAGGCGCTGCGCAAAATGCAGTACTGTTTTATTTATTTTTTTACACATTTTTTTTTCTTTTTTCCATTTTCTTTTTCTATTGCCACTACAGTTTCGACCAGGAAATTAACCAAATCCATCCATGGTCATTATTTTATTGGGCAGAATATGCCCTGTGGGCCCACATATTCAATTTAGATACAGCTGTAGGCAAAATAATGGATTTGCCTTGGTGTACACCATCTTTCACTCATTCATACTCAGTCACTCATTGGCCATCACACATTCTTCTTCCGCAGGTTGTGCTCTAAATGCGGAACTTGTAATTTTAGCTGTGGAATTCCAAAGGTCTGACGGACAACGTCACAACACAGCTACTGTCACGTTTCTGTTCTGTCTGAGTGTTTGTAGGCTTGTTCGACTTCATGCAGCTCTGCGCAGACCGATCGGCGGCTGACTTGAAGCAGTGCATGCCGGTTAGAAATTTTGTCCGACTTGATACAGCGCCGACGCCACGTGACTGTGACGTATGCCATCAAAGTACCACGAGAGCGATTCGAGAGTAGCCGGAGAACTCAGCCAGCGCAGCTTCTCAAGAGCGGCTGCACTGGCTGCAGGAGGGCTGATGACGACACAGCTGTTCCACGATTGGCCGGATTCACCGCATGACAACGATCACGTGTGTTTCGTGTTTATTCGAACACCTTTAGTTCATCTAAAGCTCACAAATCAGTTTTTTATAACAGTAAACACTCTTTTCATGTCGTTGCGATGTTATATTGTGTCATGTTTATCAAATTAAAACTGATTAAAAAACGTATAGACTCCAATTCATTGATAGTAGCTTATGTTGAACTTTATTCTTGTTCAAACAGACGCTGTATGAAGCAGTACATAAAGTAGGCCTATTGAATGAAAATGTATCTGAAACATCTGTGTATTATTTGGCAAATATTGCATTTATTTAACTTCAGCTGTACGCAAACACCACGTGAGCGGTCACTACGGGAACCAGAAAGTGTCCGACTTCACGTCTCCGTTTGCAGCTCCTCCCCGCCTGCACGCGGCTACTCTCGCCGATCGGTTACATCCAGCCGCAGCCGATGTCGAACACACCTTGTGTCTCTGATCACATGTCTGTCTTTGTTCTGTTTTCCCGCCACTCCTTGGTTTCCACAGCAACTGTCATTTAGTTCATCTGTCACACCTGGTTCCTCGTTAGTCTTGTCAGCTGTGTCTTGTTTCCCTGATCTGTTCTCCCTTGTATTTAAACCCTGAGTTTTGCCTTGTTCAGTTTCGGTCAATGTTTTATGTTAGGCTTTCTTTGCCTGAGCACACGCTCCCTGTTCCTTGTTTTTGTGAGATTGTGAATTAAAACCTTGGATTACTTCATCTGCGAGTTTGCCTCCTACTTCATCCACCCAGAAGCCTGACAGCTACGCAAACACTATTCAGAAGTGTCAGTGATCTTAATGTTTAGTTTAACACCGTTGTTATAAACCCTTTTTTCAAACTCTAATAGATTAAATATTTCAGAATAATAGGCCTTAGTATGGTGCAGTTGAGAGTAAGACAGCCAATTGTAATTTCTCAAATGCATTTTGTCATTTGTTTGGTCTACTTTTTCATATTCTTTTTGTTTTTGCTCATGAGCTGCTTTAAGAAGAAAATTGGAGATCTCTACCTAATCTTGGAAAATTGGAGATCTCTACCTAATCTTGGATCCATGGCCAACAACATTTCCATCTCATTATCCCAGTTTCGACAGCATTTTTGATTTCATTATTTTTTTTGGACTTTTGAAGTTATTTTTCCTTCTCCAATCTATCTCTAGAAAATTATTAAAACAAGATGGAGTGACCAGTATCTTTGTTTTGCAAACAAAAATAATAATCATTCTTTGACATTTTGTGTCTATCTTTTTCTTTGCCAGAGAATAATTCTATCAGGCTTTTAGCCCTATATGGTTCTTTAATAGCCCTCACTATACCAAATCCAGCCTCAGTTTTAACTATTTGGTGAGTTGAGCACCCACTTTTCTGTACTTTCTTTTCTTATAGAGCTGGACTTGTACCTACTGAAAAAGCAGAGAGGGTTAGTTTAGCAGAGAATATAAAGAATTGCTATGAGACCAGTGAATAATCAGAATGAATAATGTTAATATAATAATTAACCAAATTTGAAGCAGTCTCTAGAGTGTTCATAAGGTTTGTCACACCTGTGGTGCCCCGTAAGGGTCTGTTCTTCTGTTTTTAGCTTGGCTGTCGCTATGCATGTTTTGCCAGCCTAGCTGTCACTCAAAGGCCATTGCAGAGTGGAGAATAGGCTCTGTTGTTTCTCTGCCTCTTCTTAGTTTGGGCTTTTTATCGATCCTGCCAGTTTTGCATCTCAGTATTTTTCTTTGTCCTCAGGAAAAGTCTCAAGTGAAAGATTCACCTTTCCCAGTCTTTGCATTAATTCAGTCTTTCTGAGTCTTTTTGATTGGTCAACTTCAGGAGGGGAGCTGAGAACCCCTCACCCACTTCTCTCTGTTCTTCTCTCTGCATTCGTGTCTTTGCCCTTTGCCCTCTTGTTGCTTCCACAGGACACTGAAGGTATCTGGAATTTGAACACTCAGAGATCTGCATGAATCAAATTGAACTTTTACATATAAGCTATTAGTTCTTTGTCACATTCCACTTTTTAACCTGCATCTTTTCACTATTTCTTTTTATATAAAAAATCTCACTGGTTGACAATAGCAGTTCCCCCATTCTATTAGTAAAGCAGTTCTTCATTGCAAGAAAAAGCAATATCAGCAATAATTCTAACTTTGATTATCTGAGTATAATAAAATTAAATAATTTTCCCTATCATAAAATCAGACTTCAATCTTTCTTCTATATTTGCATGCTGTGTTCACAATAATCTAGTATGTTTCTCAACAAACATCAAGGAATTCCTCTTATTATTTACTCTCATCAACTTCTGAAGTATTCATGACTTTTGAAACTTGGTCACTCAATCTTGCTAACCTTTAGCACACTGCACCAGTTATTTTTCTCTGAACACAAACGTATTTATCTGCAATGGAATACTTTTTCCACTCTGTCTTCAGGGATAATGAGATACAAATTTTAGACGTCTTCAGATATAATATATAATATATTAAGCACGTGCAATCTTATTTATATTCATCTATTAATATATCATTACATTTATTGATTAAATATAAATTTTATGATGTTAACTTGTTTTATACAATATTCTTTATAGTTAATATCTTGGAACAATTGTTTTCCTTTACTTTTCTTTCTTTTCTTTTTTTCTAATACACACCATTTCATATCCCTTCATTCACACATTCTCTGTCCCTTCAAGCAACCAGAGTCAGAGGTCACTTATTTTCAACCACAGGCACAGTCACACAGGATCCTACAGGCACACCAACATGATTTCACACACTCTTTTTTTCTCTACTCTGTCAGATCTGAACAATACATTACAAATGTCTGCAGATCAACCATCTATATAAGCTAAACTACACCTGTATCAATCAATGCCCACTTACAGGTATAAAACATCAATAACTGATATCCTTGTATCAGTACGCTTGTCATCCATCAAGGCCCACTTGACAAGTACATAACTATCCTATTCCATAAACCTCTGTGATTCACTTCCTCAACACAACAGAGTGAAATAAGACCTAACTTCTTCTGTGTTCATGCTATTCTTGTATCCTCAAGGCCCACTTACAAGAAAACACAGTCCAATAATTGATATCCTTATCAATAAATTCAAACCCTCTGTGTGCATGCTTTTTGCTCATCATTCTTCAAGGCCCTCTTGATGAACAAACACAAAACTTTACGTACGTACGTCAAAACTCTTAGCGCTAAATCAGCATCACCAGTTATAGAATCCACTCAGGATTAAACAAGTACTGGCAAACACTATCGGGAGCTCCCCCACGCTATTACCAACTACTTGACATTTACAAAGACAATGCATGCAATTATTTCTGATATCAAACATCTCAGTTTTTAAGTTCTTTAAATTTGGAGAAGCTTTTTCTTACCACATCCAGGCCACTGGTGACTAACACATACCTTATTCAAAAGCAAAACTGCTCACCTCAAAGTACAGCGGCCACTGTTGTCTGTGTCAGTCACCAGCGATCCCTTCGTGGCTTCTTCAGCTCCTAAGCCAAGTCCCATCTGGGTCGCCATTTGTTGTGGTTTAATTATTTTCAGGGAATGACTTCGGAGATCTTTGATACCAGAAATATTAGACTTTATTAACAAAACAAAGCCGAGTGCCCCTCTGCACCTGCAGAAAGACCCTGCAGAGAGACCCTCCAGAAAGATTGTCCAGCAAACGTATATACCTACATCCTTCTCCCAAATATGGTAATACATTCTATAGGTATTTTGAGAAATAGTTTTGTACCATGTGACAATAGAATTCTCTGCTGTAACCACACTGCTCTCAGGTTCCAAAGTCACCCAAAGTCATACACAGACAGAAAGGAAATAATAGTGTACAAAAAATAGTTAAATTACTTATTTTCTAAATAATAAAATCTTCAACACTGGCTCAGTCACGATGGAGTCCATGTGCTCTGATAACAAAGACTTGAATTCACTATCTGTAATCAGTCTAGTACTTTTCCTAAACATTTTGTGAATTTCTATGTTACGACACAAACAAACACTAAACTTCTCTGATCAACAGAGGGTACATGTTAACACAGATCAACTATTGTTAACCTTCCTTGCCCAGAGCAAAGGATAACACAAATTACTAGCACTTTTACGCTAAAACTTCCCTGCCTGACAAGAACAGAGGATAAATTTAATCTCTAAAAGACAACTTTAGAGGATAACTTAGTTAACAAAACCTTGCAGCTGTTTGTTAACTTCTTCTCTGTCGGCACAGAGGAAAACAAATTTGTACTGGTCTGCATTGGTTCTTTGAATAGAGTGAAACTCACCGAATCGTTGGTTGTACAGAAAACATTCGTCCGGAACTCAGTCAGCTTTGTTGAGATCTTTGAGCTTGAAGTTTCAAGATTCAGTCTGGAACTCAGTCAGGCTTTGAGATCTTTTTGGAGCTTGAAGTTTTCAATCTGGAGGAAGCTGGAAAGATTTAGTCTGGCAATCTTTGTCAGATCTTTGTTGAGCTTGAAGTTTCAAGATTCAGATCTTTGAGCTTGAAGTTCTTTGTTGAGTTTCAGTTTCTCCATCCGGGTCACGGCACCATCTGTTGGAAAGTTTTTTCTTTCTTCAAAGCAGACCAGGAGACGTTGGGATCACGTTCAAACAGAAGAGTTTCTTTATTTGAGCATGGCTGCAGTTCGTCCAACAAAATCTAAAGTATGTAACTGTACATGGTGTCTTATAGGCATTTTAGGAGGAGGGACTTCTGAAGGTGGAGACAAATTCAAACAAAGCATGTAACAGGTTTAGGTAACACCCTAGTCTGAGAGCACTACCAGTCCAATTGAATCAGCATAGCTATTCAAATGCTGATACTGGCCAGGAACTCCGGTTCCAAGGGCCATCCCAGAGCCATTAAAGCAGCACTCAGTAGCTTCGGGACTTCTTCGCTGTATTCTCGCTTTTTGCTCGCAGGTTTCTCTCTAGAACTCCCCCCACAGCTTCGGAATAGATATTTGACAACACTGTTGTAAAAACTCGTTGGTGATTCTCAGACACCAGAGGCTATAGATCAACGACATCAAAGCAGATGGGACTTTCTTTAAAACGTCTTCTTCATTCGGGTTCGGACAGCGTGAGGGAGCGCAATAATGACAGCATTTTAGCAGATTTCTTTTGGCCGTAAAGCAATTGTTTACATCGCGAGACCTGACATCACGCGAGACTTCCTGACGCAGCGGCCGGCGGCCCGCCGGCTCAAAGTTGCAAGTGCGTATTTTCCGCTCACGGGCACCAGGGGGGTGCGAAACGACCACCATTCAACCTGAAATAAGTAATATAACCATTCCAATGACTCCGAAGCTGTTCAGTTAAGGTAAAAAAAGTTACTTAGTTCACCTTTAAAGACAAAAGGTGAAAGTCTCCCCTACAGCTAATCCAATCAACCTAACGATTCAACGTCTAGGCTGAAAGGTGAGAATCTCAGTGATCTGACTCATTTAAAATACAATAGAGAAAACAGGAAAGGAGACTCTTGCTGGAGACTCAATAATCATCTGAAATCAGTCTACTAAACTTTATCAGTTTGTATTGGAATCTAAATTAAAACCTCAAATGCTAAAATCAGTATTCTTCACCATGAGGTTATGTAAGGAAGCATATCTGAAATAGATTCTTAAATTTGTAACCCTTCAGAGTGGAATATGGAAACAAAAGCGAGAATGTACTACAGTATCCAGAAGAGAGTAGGAGGTATGAGAGAAAATAATAGGAATAAAAAGGAAGAGGACATTATTTCGAGAATTAGATTTGGGCATACTGGATTAAATAGTACGCTTAAAATAATAGGGAAACATGAAACTGGGATGTGTGAATAGTCAAGTTTCAAGTCAAGTTTATTTGTATAGCGCTTTTCACAATACAGATTGTATCAAAGCAGCTTCACAGTAGTAATTTAAAATAATACAACAAAGTTTGTTTCAAGAGGAATTTATTGATTGATAAAATTAAATTAAATATCCCCAAAATATCCCCATATTATGTCTGTAATATTAATGAAACAGTAGAACATGTAATTATTAATTGTCATAGATATAAGGAGGAAAGGATGAGGCTGAAAGACTGGTTAAGTAAAGAAAGAATTAGATTTGAAATGAAGATAATATTACAAATGAATTCAGGGCATGTAGGGTATAGAGCAGGGGTCGGCAAGTAACTTTGGCCGCGGGCCAATATTTTGTTCGTGGATCATTCGTTCAATCGTTTTTTCAAATTAAAACCAAAAATAAAAAGATGAAAAACGACTTGTTTTTCCATTTTTTATTTCCTGAACTAAAATGAAAAAACGAATAACAATGGGTTTTCTGATTTTCTGATTGTGCTCAGATCAAAAATAGAAAAAATTAATTACTGGATTAGACAAATTTTAATTTTGATTTTTAATTTAACACCTTAGGCATATATCAAGGAAATCATTTTAAACAGATCAAGTACTATTGTGGTAACAGATTACAGCCATTTTAATAAAGGTGTGAATAGCAATCATACTCATTCGCTTACAGTCCGACTTTTGAACTTTATTCCTTTTTTTTGTATTATTATTTATTCGGGACACACACATACACACCTAAGGTTTAAGGAGTTCTGCGCGGGACTGTTTTTTTTCTGTCCCGCTCCCACAAGGTTCTATTCAGCAACCGCTTAAAATACACTCGGTGTTCACCCGCTTTATTTCCCGACCTGACGGTTCCGCAAAATTTAGATCTCGTTTCCATAATCTCACATTCAAATGTCTCTAACGGCAAGAATGAGATTAAGTAGCCTATAATAAATGCTATACAAAAATTGTGTTCGTGTCAATATAAATATTAGGCTATTTTAACATTGTACTGTCAGCAGAGAAAAAAAATGCCACAGAAAAAAAAAAAGAAATATAAATAGCCTAACATAAATTAAATAGGACAAAGCATATCACTCAAATTTCTAAGCAACATAAACGAAAATCATATTGCCCTTCTGACAAATGAAGTAGGCTATTTTCTGCCGAACTATTTCAAACATCCTTGCAAAAAAAGAATGTTGTTGACTGACAATGGTTTCAGTACCAAACAGCTCCTCAGAGCTAGGTGTACAGGTGGTCAGGATTAAGTGCGGTTACGCTGTCAAAAGATGTCGGGAGTGGGCTATTGTCAGTCAGACCGCCCGCTCCGTCCAAAGTAGCCTACACCAGAGTTCTGACCGCTACCGTCTTTTGACGCGCGAATGGACACAAAGTGGTCAAGCGTATAACTAGACGCGGCAGGCGCGAATTTTACGCGCTATTCGCGTCCGGTGTGAACGCACAGTTATACTTTAAAATGTAATCCCGCGCCGCATGATTCCTTATGGGTGTTTCACACAGTATGCGGCGGTGAAATCGCCGCGCGACTACGGCTTTTCTCAAGTAGTTTTGTGCAGCATTTAGGACTTCCAAAATAATCCGGCGGGCCAGAAAATATTGCTGGCGGGCCAGTTTTGGCCCGCGGGCCGCCAGTTGCCGTTCCCTGGTATAGAGCAATATTTGTGTTTTTGAATAAAACAGGGCTTATTAGAAGGATATGAGTTTAGTTGTCTTAGAAAGTTGTATTTAATAATGATGTGAATGATAATGTATTAATATTAATAATATTTTATTAGCTATTTATGTAGTTATTTATTGGTTTTATTTATGTATTTATTTACTTATTTAAAGAGTAGTGAGTAAAGGCTTTTGTGATCCACACTCCATATCAGAAGGTGGCGGTAATGCACACTTAAAAGTTGTTTGCCAACCGCCATTAAAAAAAACAGAAGAAGAAGAAGAACTTTACTGGGGGGCGCGCAAGATGGCGACCGGTGAGGAGGTAGTTTTGAGATGCGGAGGAAAAAAGTTTGTTCCTTCACCTCATATCATTCTTTTTGTTTAATAAATTGACCAATCCGACATCTAAATGTAAGATCTTAGTATTTACCAGATAATTAACACTGAGAGTTGCTGTAAATGGCTTTTGAACGTTGTAATTAACCCAGAGCGACTGCATTGCATGGCGGAAAAACGAGAGAGGGAGAGTAACGTTAAGGTAAAAAAAAAAAAAAAAGCCTAACAAAGTCGCTGACAAAGATGAAGAACAATGATGATGAAATGCAAATTTGCAGCACTGACATTCAAACAGAGCACGCATATGTAGTGCAAGGCATCACAGTTTCTTTACCGGATTCAACGCCCTGCACCCCTGATCCGAAGAAAAGTAAAAATGAACCGTCTCTGTCTGAAATTCAAGAAAACATAATGCGATGCATAAATGAAAGAGTTAACGGATTAGAGGAGCTCTTAAGGGCAAATACGGTGAGCATTGAAGCTTTAAAGAAAACGACGGAATTCCTCTTCAATGAAGTGATGTCAAAGATGATGTGAAAATTTTGAAAAAGGACACGAAGTCGATGCATGAGGTCAATGATACGCATAGTAAGAAAATGTCGGAGTTCGATTCCAGGCTTAACGAGGTAGAAAGGTACAAGAGAAGATGGAATCTGAGATTGTACGGTCTGACTGAGCAAACAGGTGAAGATGTAAAGGCACAGGTGGTGGATATCTGTTGTGCAATTCTTCCAGAGCTAACCACCAAAATACAACAGGATGTAGATACAGTACACTGGCTCGGAAGAAAACTTGAAGAAAACGCCAGGAGAGGGAGAACCGGTGTAGCAGTCGATTCTGTTCCCTACAGGAATCTGTGTTCCCCCTCAAAGAGGCATGTCTGCGCATGCCTAGAAGATGCATCAAACCACAACTGGAAGTACGGAAAGCGAAAAAGGCCAAACGCATTGGCGCAACATTCAATTGTCAGCATAATAAAATGGTTCTCACACTCCAGTAATATTTCTGTCAAAACAAAAACTCAATGCCTCATATTATTGTCTTTATATTATTATGTCTGTATTATTTATAAAGATTGCAAAACGTCAGAGATGACAGGTTTATGAAATGCAACTTTTTAAACAGTATACAAAATGTATTAATATGTTAAATGTCACCAAAATACACATAAAAATCATATTATTGTCAAAAGGTAAACACATTTTCAGGTGACACCTTTTATATTCCCTGTATGAAAATAAATAAATAAATAAATATGAATAAAACCATATTGCTATTTTTCTTTAATATTTTTCACATGCAAGATACATGGGTGCAACATAACATTCTAGTAATTAATTCATGAAAAATTTCTGAGGGCACTAATTAGCTTTAATTAATCAAATTAATCAATGGTGTTATAAATTGGGGAGATGACCACACAACATTGTCACCTGAATTTCTATTCTTGCTGGCACATTCCAACAATGGATCCAAAAATATATGAAGAAATCATGAGCTATAAAACTCAAGGCACATATCCATTTGGTATAAAAAAAGACCATAAATATGTGATTCGCAGACGTTGCTCCAATTTCCAAATTCATGGTAAGTAATCTATTCTAAATTATAATTATTTTTGAAAGTGAAGATAACATAACTCCACAGACAGGAGTGAGGTATAGTAATACACCAAGACTTGATAGAAACAAAAAAAACATACTTTTCCATGGACTATAGCCTTCTTGGCAAATAGAACATAAAATACCTATCCTGCAATTTTAGTTTAAACTAGATGTACCGCATCGCGGTACAAAATATGACCGCCGCTCAGGCCTGCACTGGCTTTCCACAAAAATAAATGACGTGGAGTAATTTGGCTGTATTGCGTGTTTATGTATATACCTAAAAAAAGTAATAGTATGTGCATGTCTGTCTGTGTGTGTGTGTGTGTGTGTGTGTGTGTGTGTGTATGTGTGTGTATTTGTGTATGTGTGTGTCTGTGTGTGTGTGTGTGTGTGTGTCTGTGCGTGTATGTATGTGTGCGTACATGTGTGCGCGTGTGTGTTTGTGTGTGTGTGTGTCTGTGCATGTGGATTTGTATGTGTGTGTATGGGTGTGTGTCTGTGCGTGTGGATGTCAGTGTGTGTGCATGCTTGCGTTTGTTTGTATTCCTGCATGTGTGTGTGTGACAGTATCATCCTAAACCAGCAACCCTTCGCTCAACAGCACCATCTACAGGCCGATGAGTGTACAGTCACTAAATGTGCACATAAATGAATTTATTTTATACCCCCCCATGGATGAAATTCTACAAAACTTAGCAGAGGATACCCCCAGAGGTTGTCAAGTTAATCATACACATGAAATATGGTGCAGTTCTGAACATCTCCACTGAAGATAGGGGCGATTAAAGCAGAATAATATTGCATTTAAATTTTTTATGGGAGGGGCGCAAATCACAAATGAGTGATTATGGGCTAGGTTGATGTGCCATAAAAATTTCTTCATCCTCGGTGCCACGGTTCAGGTAGTTATTTAGGAAAAACTGCATTTTTTTGGGTTTGGGGGGGCCCAGCGCGGGGGGGGGGGGGGGGGGTGGGGGGGGGGGGGAGTGGCCCCCGGGGACCAAACGAAATTTTTCCGTAGAAGTCTAGTGGGGCTACATGCCCACCAAATTTCATGTTCCCCGGTGCTTCGGTGTCCCTGGTATCGTTGACGAAAAATTTACGGGGGCCCCAGCGCGGGGGGGGGAAGTGGCCCCCGGGGACCAAATGAAATTTTTCCGTAAAAGTCTAGTAGACCAACATACCATAAAAATGTCTTCATCCTCGGTGCCACGGTTCAGGTAGTTATTTAGGAAAAACTGAATTTTTTGGGGTTTGGGGGGGCCCAGCGCGGGGGGGGAGTGGCCCCCGAGGACCAAACGAAATTTTTCCTTAGAAGTCTAGTGGGGCTACATGCCCACCAAATTTCATGTTCCCCGGTGTTTCGGTGTCCCTGGTATCGTTGACGAAAAATTTAAGGGGGCCCCAGCGCGGGGGGGGAAGTGGCCCCCGGGGACCAAACGAAATTTTTCCGTAAAAGTCTAGTAGACCAACATACCATAAAAATGTCTTCATCCTCGGTGCCACGGTTCAGGTAGTTATTTAGGAAAAACGGCATTTTTTGGGGTTTGGGGGGGCCCAGCGCGGGGGGGGAGTGGCCCCCGGGGACCAAACTAAATTTTTCCTTAGAAGTCTAGTGGGGCTACATGCCCACCAAATTTCATGTTCCCCGGTGTTTCGGTGTCCCTGGTATCGTTGACGAAAAATTTAAGGGGGCCCCAGCGCGGGGGGGGAAGTGGCCCCCAGGGACCAAACGAAATTTTTCCGTAAAAGTCTAGTAGACCAACATACCATAAAAATGTCTTCATCCTCGGTGCCACGGTTCAGGTAGTTATTTAGGAAAAACTGCATTTTTTGGGGTTTGGGGGGGCCCAGCGCGGGGGGGGGAGTGGCCCCCGGGGACCAAACGAAATTTTTCCTTAGAAGTCTAGTGGGGCTACATGCCCACCAAATTTCATGTTCCCCGGTGTTTCGGTGTCCCTGGTATCGTTGACGAAAAATTTACGGGGGCCCCAGCGCGGGGGGGGAAGTGGCCCCCGGGGACCAAACGAAATTTTTCCGTAAAAGTCTAGTAGACCAACATACCATAAAAATGTCTTCATCCTCGGTGCCACGGTTCAGGTAGTTATTTAGGAAAAACTGCATTTTTTTGGGTTTGGGGGGGCCCAGCGCGGGGGTGGAGTGGCCCCCGGGGACCAAACGAAATTTTTCCTTAGAAGTCTAGTGGGGCTACATGCCCACCAAATTTCATGTTCCCCGGTGTTTCGGTGTCCCTGGTATCGTTGACGAAAAATTTAAGGGGGCCCCAGCGCGGGGGGGGAAGTGGCCCCCGGGGACCAAACGAAATTTTTCCGTAAAAGTCTAGTAGACCAACATACCATAAAAATGTCTTCATCCTCGGTGCCACGGTTCAGGTAGTTATTTAGGAAAAACTGCATTTTTTTGGGTTTGGGGGGGCCCAGCGCGGGGGTGGAGTGGCCCCCGGGGACCAAACGAAATTTTTCCTTAGAAGTCTAGTGGGGCTACATGCCCACCAAATTTCATGTTCCCCGGTGTTTCGGTGTCCCTGGTATCGTTGACGAAAAATTTAAGGGGGCCCCAGCGCGGGGGGGGAAGTGGCCCCCGGGGACCAAACGAAATTTTTCCGTAAAAGTCTAGTAGACCAACATACCATAAAAATTTCTTCATCCTCGGTGCCACGGTTCAGGTAGTTATTTAGGAAAAACTGCATTTTTTTGGGTTTGGGGGGGCCCAGCGCGGGGGGGGAGTGGCCCCCGGGGACCAAACGAAATTTTTCCTTAGAAGTCTAGTGGGGCTACATGCCCACCAAATTTCATGTTCCCCGGTGTTTCGGTGTCCCTGGTATCGTTGACGAAAAATTTAAGGGGGCCCCAGCGCGGGGGGGGAAGTGGCCCCCAGGGACCAAACGAAATTTTTCCGTAAAAGTCTAGTAGACCAACATACCATAAAAATGTCTTCATCCTCGGTGCCACGGTTCAGGTAGTTATTTAGGAAAAACTGCATTTTTGGGGGTTTGGGGGGGCCCAGCGCGGGGGGGGAGTGGTCCCCGGGGACCAAACGAAATTTTTCCTTAGAGGTCTAGTGGGGCTACATGCCCACCAAATTTCATGTTCCCCGGTGCTTCGGTGTCCCTGGTATCGTTGACGAAAAATTCAGTAAGGTGACGAAAAAATAAAAAAATAAAAACTTTGACAATCCCTATATGACCGGCTAGCTACGCTAGCGGCGGTCATAAATATCCTATTTCTTTCATTAGGCATTCAGAACCTCCGTGGTTATTGTTTAGACTTTACTAACAATAAAGCTATTTCAATAGATGGTCAACTTTACTACATCTCCTCAAAAAATTGTATGGGTTCGAGGAAAAAAGTGGTCATTGGCCAAAAAGAGGCCAACGAAATATTTACAGAATTCCATGCCAGCCCCTATGGAGCACACTGTGGAACAGAAAAAACCAAGCTTGCCATTTCAGCGAGGTTCTACTGGCCTGGAATGGGGGTGGACATTGATAAATGGGTAAATCCTAAATTATTCCTTTCTAACTTTGTTGTGAAACATATGAATGTATTATGTTTTTGAATGCATTTCTCATGTGCTTATTTCTGAACATCAGGTTCCCTTTCGTTGCGTCGAAACTGACGCTATGGGGAACGCTTTGCGTGATGACGTCTTGAAGCACATGTCAAATCAGTCCAATGGTGTGGCGGAACGTCAGAGGCGGGTGACGTCACGTACCAGGAAGCTATAAAAGCCGGCCCGAAACAGAAAACGAAAGCTTTCTGAGTCTTCAGTTGCGCTCTGTGTTGAATCTGTCCCTGTTATTTGGTGTTGTCTGTCTATATTATTATATATATATTCAGTATGGCGAGCAAGCAGCAGTTTAGAGTGTGTGTCCATCCCTGCCCGCGTTATTTAACGGGAGGTGATACTCACACTCTTTGTGTTGTTTGTTTGGGTGAGGAGCATGCCCAGTCAGCACTCGAGGGTGGTGACTGTGTGCATTGCGAGGCGCTTCCATTGCGTACGCTCCGATCCCGCTTGGCTCGGTTCAATCCCGACCACGTTCCCCAGGGCTTGGGTCCCGCCGCTGCCGAGGCACGGCGTCGATCTCAGACCTGGGGTTCACAAATGGATTTATCAGTGGATGTTGAGACGGGCTCTGCCTTATCTCAGCCTCCTTCTGATAGATCCAGTGCCCCTCATCAGGGTGCGGAAGCACGCGCTGCTGTTTCTTCCCCCCCGATGGAGGCACCAATACTGCAATTGTCCAGCTCTGAGGAGTTGGACGTTGTTAGTATTGAAGCTGAGTCTGAGGATTCGCCACCTCAGTCTCACGCTTTTGAGGAATTGCTCGATGTTGTCACGAGAGCAGTTCAAAGATTATCAATTGAGTGGCCAGAGGATAGGCAGGACGTTCGTTCGAAAAGTAAGCTCGACGAACGCTTCCTGCCATCTCGTGCACAGCCTCAGCGCAGAAGCCTTCCGTTTTTCCCCGATCTCCACACCGAGGTGTCGAGATCGTGGGGAAAACCAGTTTCATACAGAGTTTATACCAGTGATGCGCGGGTTGATCCGAAATGAGCGGGTGCCTGCGGTCACCCGCGGTTACCCGCGGTTACGAGTCATCCAAAAATATTTTTAATGATATTCGGGTCGCGGTCGGTCGGGTCGTTTGAAATAAAGATGCCAATTAAACCTTTGTAATTTATATAGTACTAGAGAGCATATGAGCGGAGTGGAGCGGTGAGAATCTCCGCTCATCGCTCACGGAACTGTCCACCCCTCCGCTCCCCCGCTCAAACATCAGGCCGCTCCGCTCATTATCGCTCAGCGCTCAACGCAGTTTGCTCCGCGCTCCACCAAAATCGCCCCCCGCTCGCTCCAAAAAAGGAAAAAAAATCTACATGTATATCACTGTTAGCTTAGACCACAGCCTTACCTCCTAAAGAACTAATGAGCAACAACAACATTTTTCAAATAGAAATGTTTTATTTCAAATTAGGCCTAGGCTATAAGGAATATAGCCTACACAAAGTCCTGTAAAATTTAACGAATAAATGGGCCTAATAATATAAATAATAATTATATAAACAAAAATATAGCCTACATACATTTCTTTTAAATAAATTTACAATTAGGCCAGAATTTTGATAAGTTAACTTTTGCGCAACGCGCACGATTAAAATTTAAATGGGCTTATATCCATTGTACACATAAACTGCTGTAAAATAAAACGAATAAATGGGCCTAATAATATAAATAAAATTTAAATAAACAAAAATATAAAAAAATATACATAAACGTTTTAAAAGTTGGCTAAATTAACTATTAGGCCAACATTCTTATAACTGAACTTTTGCGCAGCGCGCAGGATTAAAATTGAAATGGGCTTGTATCAATTGTTTGAATATTACGCTATATTTAATTTACACTTTGTTACAAGTTACCGTAGGCCATTCAATTTGCTAACCTTTTGCTTTCTTCCCAGCGTGTTCAGATAGCACACTGCATGTTTTCGAGAGATGTGTCTTTTTAGATTCCAAAATGAATCTTTACTGACTGAAACGATGTCTCCACATTCGTTTTCTTCTACCACATTATAGTTAGTTTTATATTATAGTGTAGCCTACCTGTATGACTTCTTATTTTCCTTTTTGAAGTAGCCTACTTTTTGAACTCCATTATTGAGCCGAGTTTTGACTGAAAATAGAATCCATCTTGCAGTCATCAACTGAGTCAGGCTGAGCATGCTTCAGAATCGTGGTGTGCGCGGAGCGAAATTGGAGCGGGAAATAGGGCGACGCTCCATCCTTTTAAAAATGCCGCTCTGCGCTCTGTCCAAGATCCGCCCGCTCGCTCCCGCTCCACTCCGCTCACATGCAATTTTCTATGAAATACATAGGCCTGCTACACTTTATTGGCTGAATAACTGGCGCGAAGGCACGAGCTCAGTCTGCAGGTAGAGATGGAGGCGGCAAGAGAAAAGGTGAAGACTGGGGAGTGGAAGCTCCGCAAATACAAAAAACAGAAAGAGCAAAATGTGGGAGACATTTGCCGAAATAATGAAAGATGATGACCAAAGTGCTGGCTTTGTCATGTGTACTTCTTGCTATGCATTTACTACTTTAAAAAAATGCGGGTCAGGAAGCGGGTCGGGTACAATATTTTCTTCTTTTTTTTTTTGCGGTCCGAGTTGCGGGCGGGTTAGTTGAAAACGTCGGTCGGGTGCGGGTTGTTTATACATTGACCCGCGCATCACTGGTTTATACACCACAAACATCCCACTATTCTTCCATTCATAAATATAAAGAATATGGTTATGGGGAGATGCCGAAGGTGGAGGAGACGCTTGCGAGCTATCTCTCTCCAGCAACGGCATCTTCCTTGAAGGCTCCTTCACTTCCCTCTAAGCCAGTAAAATTCACATCAGCACTGGTTCATAAATCGTATGCAGCCGCTGGTCAAGCTGCAGCGTGTCTGCATACGATGTCTATTATGCAAGCATATCAGGCAGAATTATTGGGGGATTTAGAGGAGGGCGGGGGAATTGGTCCTGACACGGTGGCCGAACTACGCAGAGCCACAGATCTGTCTCTCAGGGCTACCAAGGAGACCGCTAAATCAATCGGGCGGTCTATGGCAGCCCTGGTGGCCACTGAGAGGCATCTGTGGCTCAATCTGAGCGATATAAAGGATAAAGAGAAACACGTTCTCTTAGATGCTCCGGTCTCCACTGTCGGTCTTTTTGGTGATGCAGTTAACAGTGCGGTAGCTAAATCTCAAGAAGCTTCTAAACAGGCAGCTGCACTGCAAAAACTTCTCCCCCGCCGTTCTTTCATTGAGGCTGCTGAGCGGGAGCAGCCTCACTCCTCTAAAAAGAGCGCTGAACATCGTGCCACTCAAAAACAGAGTGTGTCCTCCCGTGCTCCCCCACAAAAATCTCAGGGACACGGAGGGCGCTCTCAAACCCAGCAGTCTTTGAAGGGTAAAACGGATCTGCGGACCGTTATTACCGCCAAGAAGGCTGCTGGGAAAAGGTCCTGACGTCTGAGGGCTCAGGACAAATGAGGGTAGTTCCCCCCGAAGCAGAGCGGTTAACACCTCTTTTCACGGTGCCCGTCTCTCTTCGGTGCCCTCAGGGGACCGTTCTGCCAACCCTGCCGCCTCCGGTGTTACAGGGCGCAGCGGTCTCCGGCGAGCACATATCTCAAGGTCCACCCGGAAACGTAGTGGCCTCGGGATGCCCGCCCCCTCCGAGGAGGGTGCTAGAGCAGTCTGTTCGGTCGTTCCCTGCCGGTGCGCCGTTACAGGGCGACGAACCGACTACTCAACAGCAACAAAATCCAGAAACCAGTCTCGAGAGGCTGGTACCTCTAGTAGAATCTTTGGTAACCAGCAGGTTCTGGTTATGGAACAGGAAGTAAACACTCTGTTAGAGAAAGGGGCCATAGAATATGTACCTCCCTCCAACAGGGAAACCGGGTTCTACAGCCGGTACTTCATAGTTCCAAAGAAGGACGGGGGATTGCGTCCCATTTTAGATCTTCGAGTTCTGAACGAGTCAGTCATGCAGCTCAAGTTCAAAATGTTAACATTGAGACAAATCGTGCCACAGATCAGGTCCGAGGACTGGTTTGTCACGATAGACCTCAAGGACGCATATTTCCATATTTCCATCCGTCCGTGTCATTGGAAGTTCCTGAGGTTTGCTTTCGGGGGCAAAGCATACCAATATCGAGTTCTTCCATTCGGCCTGGCTTTATCACCCCGCACTTTCACCAAATGCGTGGATGCAGCTCTGGCGCCCTTGCGCCTTCAGGGTATTCGCATTATGAACTACATCGACGATTGGTTGATTTTAGCTCATTCGCATCAGATGGCGGTTCAACATCGAGATGTTGTTCTCGCCCATATGAAAGAGTTGGGGTTACGGCTGAACGCCAAGAAGAGTGTGCTTTCTCCACTTCAGAGGACCACTTTTTTAGGCGTGGTTTGGGATTCAGTGTCGATGCAGGCGCGCCTGTCACCGCCACGGATAGATTCCATCCTTGCAGCTGTGAAAAGTGTAAAGCTAGGCCAGCTACTCACTGTCAAACAGTTCCAGAGACTGTTGGGTCTCATGGCAGCAGCTTCCAACGTGATACCTTTTGGACTGCTGCACATGAGGCCCCTGCAGTGGTGGCTCAGGACCAGGGGGTTTTCCCCGAGGGGCAACCCATTTCGCACAATCAAGGTCACGCGGCGATGCCTACGTGCCTTGGTTATGTGGAAGAAACCTTGGTTCCTGTCCCAGGGCCCAGTGCTGGGAGCTCCTTGTCGTCGCAAACTGCTAACGACGGATGCTTCCCTCACGGGTTGGGGAGCGATCCTAGAGGGTCGCTCATCTCAAGGTCTGTGGGAAGACCATCATCGTTCCTGACATATCAATCGCCTAGAGATGTTAGCTGTCTTCCGGGCTCTGAGGAGCTTTATCACAGATCTCAGGGGACACCATGTGTTAGTGCATACAGACAACACGTCGGTAGTCGCCTATATCAACCACCAAGGGGGTTTGTGCTCGCGCCCATTATCCAATCTGGCACACCATATCCTCTTGTGGTCCCAGGGGAAGTTGCTGTCACTCAGGGCAGCCTACATCCCCGGGGTACAGAATATAGGAGCAGACACTCTGTCGAGGCAGGGGCCGAGGCCCGGGGAATGGAGGCTCCACCCCGAGGTGGTGGAGCTGATATGGAGGGAGTTTGGCCAAGCACAAGTGGATCTGTTTGCGTCTCGAGAGACGTCTCACTGTCCACTTTGGTTCTCCCTCACGCATCCAGCTCCTCTGGGACTGGATGCTATGGTACAGACGTGGCCGAGGCTACGTCTGTACGCTTTTCCCCCAGTGGCTCTGCTCCCGGGAGTTCTGGAAAGAGTTCGCAGGGACCGGGTCCATCTACTTCTTATAGCCCTGCGCTGGCCGGGCAGAGTATGGTTTCCCGATCTTGTGTCCCTCCTCGACGGGCATCCTCTGGAGCTTCCTGTCAGGAGGGACCTTCTGTCCCAAGCAGGGGGCTCAATATTTCACCCCCGCCCAGAACTGTGGAACCTGTGGGCTTGACCTCTGAGGGGGCCCAGCTCATAGAGTCAGGTCTCTCAACTGAGGTTGTTGAGACCATTCTACAGTCCAGAGCTCCCTCCACGAGGAAACTTTATGCCCTGAAGTGGAGAGTATTCACTTCTTGGTGTAGTGACCGTCGGTTGGATCCAGTCAACTGCCCAATTGGTACAGTTCTGGTGTTCCTGCAGGACCGGTTCACTGCAGGTCTGACCCCGTCCACTTTAAAGGTTTATGTGGCGGCCATAGGTGCTTACCACATTCCTTTGGGTGGAATGTCTGTGGGGAAAGACCCTCTGGTATCTCGTTTCCTTCGTGGCACTTGGAGGCTGAGGCCTGCAGTTCGCTCTAGGGTGCCACCATGGGATTTGTCCGTTGCGCTGCAAAGCCTTTCCCTGGCCCCCTTTGAGCCCATTGAGGAGGTTCCTGAGAAGTTTCTAACTCTGAAAGCTCTGTTTCTTCTCGCCATCTCTTCTCTTAAAAGAATAGGGGATCTCCAGGCATTGTCGGTTGCTCCGTCATGCTTGGAGTTTGCTCCGGGTATGGTCAAAGCTTTTCTTCACCCTAGACCGGGCTATATCCCCAAGGTCCCTACTAATGTGGCTAGACCTATTGTTCTGCAGGCCTTCTGTCCTCCTCCCTTTCAGAATGCGGACCAGGAGGCGAATAATTTGCTTTGCCCTGTTCGGGCGTTAGACGCTTATGTCCACAGAGCTGCCCTGTGGCGTAAAAGTGATCAATTATTTGTGTGCTTTGGGTCTCCTAACAAGGGAGGTCCGGTGTCTAAGCAAAGGATGAGCAAGTGGGTGGTTGAGGCTATCTCACTTGCTTATGAGGCGGCTGGACAGCCTTCTCCTTTGGCTGTCCGGTCGCACTCTACGAGGAGTATGGCGGCCTCTAAGGCCCTTATATCAGGAGTATCGTTACAGGACATCTGTGATGCGGCAGGCTGGTCCTCACCGCACACCTTCGTCAGGTTCTACTCTCTGGATTTAGACTCTGCTCCAGGGTCTCATGTTTTGTCTTCTTAGTGCTGCTCACTTGACTACACACAGGACAGACATTTGTAGCTATGGAGGCGTTGGTATAGACGTTCCCCATAGCGTCAGTTTCGACGCAACGCGAGTTCCCTTGAAAGGGAACGCCTCGGTTACGACTGAAACCTCGGTTCCCTGAAGAGGGAACGAGCGTTGCGTCGCCTTGCCATATCTCCTTCATGCCTGTCAGCGCGACTTCAGACTTTATGAAGCTTTCGTTTTCTGTTTCGGGCCGGCTTTTATAGCTTCCTGGTACGTGACGTCACCCGCCTCTGACGTTCCGCCACACCATTGGACTGATTTGACATGTGCTTCAAGACGTCATCACGCATCACTCTTCAGGGAACCGAGGTTACAGTCGTAACCGAGGCGTTTTGCAGTGTGCCCAGTGCCAATATAGCAGACTGTCCATCAAGCAGGAGCCCAAGTACATCCCAATATGTGTAAGCTTGTCCACAGATGTGCATGGGATTTGAGACTGGTATTTCATGAGTGCACATAATTTAAATGTATTTATTTTAAGGTGGATAAGCCTCTGGAACTGCTAGGCATGGATTTGGTGGGGAAAGTCACCAAAACCAACCAGGGAAACGAGTACGTTTGTGTCCTCGTTGACTACTACACTAAATGGTCCGAGGCATATCCAATCCCAAATAAATCTGCAGCAGTTGTCTCGCGCTGCATTATAAATTTTTTCTACAGGTTTGGGGCACCAAAAAGGATTCTAACTGACCAAGGGACTGAGTTTGTAAACCAGGTTTGTAGTTTGTTAAATTAACTAAATTCAATATGCATGAGATTTGAATGGTTTCACACATGTTTTTGTTTATGTAGATTAATGTTAATGTATGTTTTGGAAACAGATCAATGAAGAGCTCTGTAACTTCCTCAATGTGGAGAGAAGCCTCTGTGCCCCGTACCATCCACAAACAAACGGGCTCGTGGAAAAATTAAATGGAACCATTCAGAGGTGAACCTTCATTTATGGGTTGCTTGTGGGAATGCAATATTCAGGGAAATATTTGTCTTTGAAAATTGGTTACTCATAATTTAACTCATTTTGGTCATGACTCCAGAGCCTTGTGCAAACTGGTGGATAAAAGACCAGAAAAATGGGATGAGTACCTAGATGCGGTAATGTTTGGTCTTAGAACCAAGACACAGCTGACAACTAGGTTCTCACCATTCTTTTTAATGTTTCGGTATGGAGGCACGATATCCTTTTGAGGTGCCGGAGATATATGAGGTATGTGATCATTTACATTGTTCCATATAAATATCATGCATCAATTTAGTGAAATAATTTCAATCTTCAATGTTTCTAAAAAAGGTCAACAGCACAGTGGAATCTGTGATCGCAGAGGACACAATTTCAAAGGCCATTTCTTTGAAGGAGAAAATGGACAACATTGTAAAAAAAAATGTAAGAAGAAAACAGGACAGGAGACAGAGGGTGGCTGCGGTGGCAAATCAGGCACCACTTTTTGTAGGGCAGAAGGTCTTACGACAAAACATACGGACCCAACAGAGGAAAGGGGGCAAGCTTGAGCGCAGCTGGTTGGGACCATATGAAGTTGTTTATTTGCAAGAAAAAAGCGCAGATTTAAGGGATGAAAATGGCAAGATGTTCCCCAAAATCAACACTGACCACCTCAAACACTTTAAAGAAGACACACCCCGGATACCCCATAGAATCACCCAAGAACCACAACATAAAAGACCACATCATGAAACGTTATGCCCTTCACTTACACCTGTAGACCTCACCATCACCAAGTCACATGAACACCAGCCCCCACCATCACCTCCATCCTCACCAATTGACTTGTCTACTAGATCTAAATCTACAAGATCCTCTCCCCTGTCTCCGTTGAACTTTTCAACCAAAATGCCACTTTCCTCTCCTGTGTCCCACACCCCTACAATGATTGCAGAGGTACCAGCCGACACCACAGACGCAGTGCATGGCTGTAAGTGTTGATGCACAGTCAGATCTTATAATAGATCAATATTAGTCTGATTTCTTATATATTTGTGAGGTGGTAAGTGCAATGCTGTTTTTGGTTATCCTCTGTAGATATCAAAAGTGCCTGGGCTGGAAACGACAGCTATGTACTGCTGTCCAGAGTGGGACCCTATAAATTATTCTACAAAGACTTGCGGATCGGCCCTGGAAGGGAGTTGGAGAGTGAGGTACACATTTCATTGATTTTGTCAGATAAGCCTTTCATCTGCTATGCTAATATTTTGTATTAATGTTTTTCCATGTTTGTCAAGGTTATAAATGCACATCTCTCCCTAAAAGTGAGGGAGCACAATTTGACTTCACCAGGCAAGGCATTCCACATGGACACATTTGCCATGACCGATATGTGGAACGGAAAACATGAAAGGCTCAAGGTGTCCTGCAAAAGTGCAATTTTTTTAATATATTTTATATTTTACTTGTTCTAATGCCCATTTTGTTCAGGGCTTTGTGTACAGTCGCAAAGTTTAAATGATAGAACATGTTTTGTTTTTTTTTGGACCCAGCAAACTATGAGGTCATAGTGGGTATTGTAAATGAGGGCCACCACTGGTTCCTAGTTGTAAGTATTTGTGGTATAGAACAGTTTCACTTAAGTTTTCCCTTTTCCCCTTAATCCTGATTAGCAATTATACACCCCTATCAAGTTGTCTTTTTGCATGTTACTTAGGCTATATACCCATCCCAACAAAAAACCATTCTGCTTGACTCAATTGGAGAGTCAGATATTAAGAAGAAAAAGTGTTTGGAGACAACAAGGTATTTTTCATACACCATATGTAGTGTTATTGTGTAATATGTAGGCTACTGTATGCTTGAAATAATACTATCTTGTTTGTAGAGCCCTGATGATGGCAAAGGGTATTTCGGTTTCAAACTGGGTGTGCGAAACCTTGCCTCACCCACTTCAGAGGGATGCCATATCATGTGGTGTGTTCGCTTTGAAGGTGTGTGATTATAGTATTGTAGCAAATATTAAGTGTTCATTAAAATGGGATGATGCTTAAGTTAATATCTTGTTACTTCCTCAGTTTGCAGAACACATTCTGCAAAATACCACAATAAACTTCTCCAGTGATCTACAATCTTTAACACGATTCAGAATGGAGATTTCTTTAACTCTGCTCCGCCAATCTGGTATGGCTTTATAAACTCATGAATGTTATTGACGTGCTTTTTGATGTGCATCACTTTCATCAGTGTCGTACTGTACCTCATAGATGACCTAAGTGACCTGTGCCACTTTTGTGGAGAGGCAGAAACTTTTGATGACTCTGAAGGAGAGGCAGAAACATTGACTGGATGTGCAGATGATTGCAGTGCAGATGTTCTTTGGGTAAATATGGTTAAGCATTTTTGGTTGGTGTAGCATACTCAAAAGTAATCATGAATGGACCAATGCTTTAAACCCCCCTTTTTTTAAATTGTTAATCTTATATATTTTTATTTATTTATAGATTGCCTGTGATGACTGTGGGCGATGGTTCCACTTAAAGTGAGTTGGCAATCCATCCACGGAAGATGAATACAAATGTGCTTCTTGTAATAAATAACTAAATATGAAACCATTGTTTTTGGAGTTTATTTTTCCCCTTCATTTTCCCTTTGGTAAACCTACTCGAAAATCAATCTTTCAAAACAAGTAGCCTATTTATTTTATAAAATGTGACATTAAATTGTGAAGTGATTGTGGTTCAAATATAGCCTGGTTAAAACCAGACCCTTCTCAGTTGAAACTGAGTATAGGGTCTGGCGAAGCTATGTAGACAAATCATTTCCAAAGGGGCGTCACCAACCGACGTAGCTCAAATTCCTCTGGGCGCAATTGGATAGTCATAAAACCAATCAGATCGATGAAGGAGATGACGTATAGAGTTGTGACGTTCGCGAACGAACCGATTCTTTTGAACGGCTCATAAACATGAACGATGGGAGCCGTTCTTTCTGTCGTTCTTTTTTTCCTAGGCGTATTTCACACAGATGCACACAAATTAGCTCCTCCGCGAGACAGAACAGTTATAGGGGAGGGGCGCACCCAGCGCAGGGGTGCTACTGCCTAACAGCATGATGATAGTTGTGCACGCATCCTTCACGTGAGTACTCCAGTGGAAAAAAACCCTGCGTGCCTCTGTCATTGGGTAGGAGCGGAGCCGTATGCTTCGAGTGTTGTTCTTTGCTCCGGTTTTAACGAAAACGGTAAGTTTAAATCGCTCAAAACAGACGCGATAACTGATTCGTTTATATACTGTCTATGATTCGTACGAGTGATGTTCCACGGCGGCATCCATCTTTGTAATGAAATCTCCTTCAGCGTCCCTGCGCTGTCGTCATCATGTAAATCCCTCCCCAAACGTTTCTGATTGGTGCCGCGATTTCGGCGGCACAGAAATGAGTTTGAATGGGCTCTTCTCCAGACTATCCTGGAGAGAGAATTAAAATTCACCGGAAGTAGTCTGGGTTTTCCCAGGCTAGTTCAAATAGTCTTCAGCTAGACGAGTATTAGGCTACTAATCAAAGCCTTAATAAACATTACATTGAAATCGCTAATAACGGTTTAAATTTGAATATAAAAAAAAAATAAGCTAGATTGAAATGACAGAGCAGGAAAAACTCGCTTTAACTTTTTTATTAAAAAATAATACTTTTTTAACCTTTTGGCTTCCCGTACATCCAGTTGTGCTTCTTGTCGTATCAATTCTGACGGTACGTATGGTAACCTGATGGTAACGCGACAACTACGCATGATTTGTAGTATGATTGCGTAAAGGGAACAGGAATTCCGGAAGGGAACAGAATCGACTGCTTCACCGTCATCATCCAGTTTATGTCCAGATCCTTACGAGATTATGGCAAGCCATTTTAACATTTAATCCTTAATGCTACTAGTACTTATTTTTTTAGATACTAGTATCTTTTCCATTAAGTAGTACTTATTCATTATCTACTAGTGCTTATTCTTTAGGTACTAGTGCCTATTTGTTAGATACTAGTACTTATTCATTAGATACTAGTTCCTTTTTATTAGATACTAGTACCTATTAAAAATACACTAGTACTTATTCATTAGATACTAGTACTTATTCATTAGTTACTAGTATTTATTATTATACTAGTACTTATTTATTAGATACTAGTGCTTATTATGGCAAGCCGTTTTAACATTTAATCATTTAAACCTCAGTCCTGTGAGTACGAAATACAGAGTTGATGGTGACATCCTCGTCTGTCCTCCGTCTGTGCTGAAGCACATCAGAGCTGCTGAACTGAGTCCACCTCCTGCCGACATTCAGTCCTGTGAGTACGAAATACAGAGTTAATGTTGACATCCTCGTCTGTCCTCCGTCTGTGTTGAAGCACATCAGAGCTGCTGAATTGAGCACATCTTCTGCCGTAATCCAGTCCTGTGAGTACGGAATACAGAGTTAACGTGGACATCCTCGTCTGCCCTCCGCTTGTGCTGAAGCACATTAGAGCCGCTGAACAGAGTCCACCTTCTGCCGACATTCAGTCCTGGGAGTACGAAATACAGAGTTATTGGTGACATCCTCGTCTGTTCTCCGTCTGTGCTGAAGCACATCAGAGCTGCTGAACTGAGTCCACCTCCTGCCGACATTCAGTCCTGTGAGTACGAAATACAGAGTTAATGGTCACATCCTCGTCTGTCCTCCGTCTGTGCCGAAGCACATCAGAGCCGCTGAACGGAGTTCATCTCCTGTTGTAATCTTCTGCTGTAATCCAGTCCTGTGGATAAGAAATACAGAGCCAATGTGTGTTGGAGAGACACAGGAAGAGACTGCTTGATTTTAGACGAAACATTCCTTTAATAAATAAAAGTTCAAATTGTATCTCCTGTTGTCTGGTCTCTTCTGTCCAGCGGGGTAGCTCCTCAGGGTGGTGTGGTAGATCGGGGGTGTTGGTTGTCTGGCTCAGCACCAGTAACACCCTCGGCCTGTGACACTTGGAGTAGTCGGCAGGATTCCACCTTGAGTTGAGCGATGGCGGACGAAGAGGCACCAGCGGCTAGACCCCAAGTTATGCCGGTCTTTATGGGAGCACCTTGGGCGCAAAGGTTCGGAGGGCCCGGATCAGAGCTGAGTCTACACGAGTGGAAAACCCAGACTGAATACTTGGCCGGCTTACAAGGGCTGAGTGAACAGCAGAAGTTGCAATTTGTGTTGGGGTCCCTGGAGGGGGAGGCCAAGAGGGAGGTCCAAGCCGCTTCCAGGGCCGCACGAGCCAATGCAAAGGCCGTCTTCGACTTCCTTACTGAATTGTATGGTGATGCCACCCCGGTGGCTGCTCTCCGGGCCCAGTTTTTCAACTTCCGGCAAGGTCCCCGGCAGAATCTCCGTGCATACTCTTTACGACTCCGAGAACAGTACACTCACCTGAAAGAACGACGCGATCACGGTTTGGGGGATGAAGATACCCTGTTGCGGGATCAATTCCTCTTGGGGCTCCGCGATGGACCAATCCGCCAGAGTCTACGTCTACAACTCCGCCAGGACCCCACATTGTCCTTCGAGGCTCTCCGACGGGAGGCCTTGGCCCAGGAGATCGAGCATACCGAGACCACCGACCCGCCCGCTTGCATGGCCGCCAGTGGAACCTGTACCCCCACGGCTTCAGTACCAGTTGACTGGAAGCAGGAGCTACGTGCAGAGCTCATGAAAGACGTTAAAGAGCAGATGGCTGAGCTCTCTAAGACCCTTTTGGATGAACTCCGCCGAGGCCGGTCTGGTGGAATGCCTCCGCCCCGAGAGCGGTCCTATTCTGATGGGAGTCGGGAGATGGGGCGCCGCCCTGGGCGGCCGGGTCAGGCCAGGTTCCAGTGGGACGATCAGGGGCGGCCAATCTGTAACCACTGTGGGGAGTCGGGACACATGAGTCGTCAGTGTGGCCCACGGCGTGGTTCGCAAGGGGGTTTTTAGGTTTACCGGCCACTGTGGGTCAAGTGGTCGGGACCCCTTCGATTGACCCCCCTCCTTGCCTGCCCCCAGAGACCAACTTGTTGGGCGTTGTCCTACAGTTGAAATCCAAGTCAACGGTAAGAGGCTCCAATGCTTGGTCGATACTGGCTCCCAAGTTACTTTGTTCTCAGAAAGCCTGTCCAAGGAACTCTTTGATGGATGCCGAGGCCAGGGGACCGAAGCGCCCTGGCTCACTCTTCAGGGGGCGAACGGGCTCGATATCCCTTACATCGGATACGTAGTAGCAGACTTTCATATCCAGGGGGTCGGTGTCCAGCAAAAGGGCGTTGTCATTGTCCGAGACCATTGTCTGGGGGCCCACCGAGCCCTTTTGGGCATGAATGTTATCTCAGAATGTTGGGAAGAGCTGTTCCGGAGTTGGCCCACCCTAAGACCCCCTTCTACAGAGGAGCGAGAGTGGGAACGCATAATTACAGACTGCCGTAGGATCCATATTGCCAGAGCACAGTGGGACCGGGAAGATGTCGGTCGGGTGGCCTGCAGGTATGCCCTTTCTGTTCCGGCGAGGAGTGAGGCCATTATTTGGGCCCGGTTGCCGGCCCGTTCGGATAGACCGGACAACTGGGTCCTTGTGGAGCCACACTGGGATTGTCGGGCTGTTGAGGTTGCCCAGGGCTTGCTGTAGTTCGCCGAGGGCGGGTGGCTGTGAGAGTGCGGAATACCAGTCTATATCCGGTTAGCCTCCATCGTCATCAGCAACTGGTCCGGGTGACATCAGTGGAACCTCAGCAAGTGCGAGAAAGTAGAGATGTGTGTTTCAGCCGAGTGAATGCTGCGGTGGTCGAAGTGGCTATTGCGCAAGAGGATCAGCGAACAGACCCGGTTGAAGGCGGAATACCAGACCATCTGGCAGGGGAGTCCCTATGGGGAGAAGGGCTAGAGGAGGACCAGCAGCGTCAGCTCCAGGACCTTTTGAGCAAGTGGCGGCATGTGTTTTCCACCCATGAAGAGGATTACGGCTGTACCAGCATTGTGAGACACCAGATCCCCACGGGGGACGCAGCCCCAAGTCGGGAGCGGTATCGTCCAGTACCACCGACACTTTACTCAGAAGTTCGTACCCTGTTGCGGGGAATGCTGGAGGGAGGCATTGTCCGTGAGAGCAGTAGTCCCTGGGCGGCACCTATTGTTTTGGTGCAGAAGAAGAGTGGAGCTTGGAGGTTCTGCGTGGACTATCGGAAGCTGAACAGTGTGACTAAGAAAGACGCCTTCCCACTACCACGAATTGAGGACTCCCTCACGAGCTTAACCCAGGCTGCCTGGTACTCCACGCTGGACTTAGCCAGTGGCTACTGGCAGGTCCAGGTGGAAGAGGGAGACAGAGAATAGACTGCTTTTACCACCCCCTTCGGCCTCTTTGAATGGGATAGGATGCCGTTCGGACTCTGCAACGCCCCTGCAACCTTCCAGCGGCTCATGCAGCGGTGCCTGGGAGGACAACTGGTCGACTCCACGTTGGTATACTTGGATGACGTTATTGTCTTCTCCCCGGACTTCGCAGCTCATTTACTCCACCTTGAGCAAGTGTTCCAAGCGATGGAAAGGTACGGGCTAAAGTTACGGCCGGAAAAGTGTCAACTGTTCCAGAGGGAAGTGAAGTTCCTGGGACATTGTATCAGCGCTGCGGGTGTCTCCCCAGATCCAGAAAAGGTGTCGGCTGTGCAAGGGTGGGAGCCCCCTAAAACTGTTCGACAGGTGCGATCCTTCCTGGGCTTTGTGGGGTATTACCGACGGTTTATTAAAAACTTCTCAAAAATCGCCAAGCCCCTAAACCAATTGCTTGTGGGCACTGCACGCCCACGGGGCCGGGGGTCTCCCGCAGTGACTTGGAATTCAGCATGTGAGGTAGCTTTCCGGAATCTTCAGCAAGAGTTGTTACAGGCCCCGATTCTCGCCTATGCTGACTTCTCTCAGCCGTTTATCCTTTATACCGATGCGAGTAATTTAGGGCTGGGAGCAGTACTAGCACAGCGGCAGCAGGGAGTGGAAAGGGTAATCGCATATGCAAGTCGAAGTCTGCATCCAGCGGAGCGGAATGATTCGAACTACAGCTCCTTTAAGATTGAACTCCTGGCGATGAAGTGGGCGATGAGTGAAAAATTCAAGGATTATCTGTGGGGAGCCAAGGTGCTGGTAGTGACGGATAACAACCCCCTGGTCCACTTACACACGGCCAAACTGGGGGCCGTCGAACAGCGTTGGGTGGCCCAGTTGGCAAATTTTGACTATCAGCTGCAGTACCGACCTGGTCGGGAACATACGAATGCGGACGTACTCTCCAGGCTCCCGGTGATTGGCGCGGGGGGTCCAGGGGTGACTCCTCCCACGGAGGTCGAGGAGGAACTCCTGGTGGGGGCAGTGGAGGCCCCAGGATCAAGTACCATCGATGTCCCCGATAGCTGGGGATGGGACCCGAGGCGGTGGAGGGAGCTGCAGGGGAGAAACGGAGATCTTGTGGTGATCCGGTCCTGCTTGATGAAAGGCTCCTTGCCACAAGCCGCAGAAAGACAGGCACAGACGGTAACGGTGAGGCTATTCCGTGGACATTGGGAGAGGCTCTGTTTAAAGGAAGGAGTAATTTGCCGTTCTGTTCAGGACCCAGCAACCCGAGAGCTGGTATACCAGGTGGTGGTGCCCGAAGACCAGGTCCAGCCATTATTGCACGCTTACCATACCCAGATGGGGCATCAAGGCCAAGAGAGGACATTGTCCTTGTTGAGAAGGCACTTCTTTTGGCCCAGGATGGAGGCGATGGTTGGAGCCTTTATTCAGGATTGCCCCCGCTGTTTGCTTTTTAAGACCCGGAAGGAGGTGAGAGCTCCATTAGTCCCGATGCGGCCACGGGCCCCTTTACATATCGTGGGAGTGGACTTCCTGACATTGGGTCGACCAGCGGACTGCTTTCAGAACATCTTAGTAGCAACAGACTTGTTTACCAAGTATTCTTGGGCTGTTCCCACTCTCGACCAGACGGCGACTACCACCGCTACGGCCCTCTGGAAGACCGTGTTCCAGCCTTTCGGATGTCCAGAGATCCTCCATTCCGACCAAGGTCCGAACTTTGAGTCGAGGGTTATTGCAGAACTGTGCCAGCTCTACGGGTGCCGTAAGACTCATACTACCCCGTATCACCCCCAAGGGAATGGGGGGTGTGAAAGGTTTAATCAGACCTTGCTAAACCTATTGGGGACTCTTGATGCGGACCAGCAGAGTTCGTGGGTGGATTGCCTCCCCTCTTTGGTGCAAGCGTACAACAACAGCATACATAGTACCACAGGCTTTGCACCGTCCTTTCTGATGTTTGGGAGACACATACGTTTACCCGTCGACCTACTCTGGGGGACTGCTTCGGCGGCAGGGGCCTCGAGCACCACTGAATGGGTGAATCGGCACCATCAACAGCTCCATTTCGCCTATGGGAGGGTCACGGACCGAATAAACAGAGCTGCAGAGAAAAACAAACGATTGTACGATCGAACAGCCCGCGAAGCCCCTTTGCTGCCCGGAGAGCGGGTACTGGTTCGGGATAGTCGGCGTCAAGGAAAAGGCAAGTTGAGTGATCGGTGGGAGGCTATGCCTTACGTGGTGGAACGACAGAGAGACCCTGACTTACCGGTGTATACCATTCGCCCTGAAGGGAGGTTGGGCCCAGAACGGGTGCTGCACCGTAATCTGCTTCGGCCCTGCCCTAATTATTCGAGGCCTGCGGGGGAGGTTCCAACAGCCCTTAGGACCCTGGAACCACCGGTGGTGGGTTGGGCAGTGGTCCCAGAGGGACTGGAATCTGTGGCAACAGGGGAGCCTCTACCATCTCCACCCCGACGCTCGCAGCGAGACAATCGGGGGCAACCACCAGCGAGATACGGTGAGTGGACCTCCGGTCAGGAGTTCTAGGGACTAGAACTCATTGGTGGGGGAGGATGTCACGGGGTGACCAGGGCCGGAACCTTTTTTTCACGGGAGTTGTTGCTATGGAGGAACACTTCCGGTGCAACACCGGGCCAACTTTCTTTGGCATGAATATTACATGAGGAACGATTATATCCCTATATTGCCTAAGGATTCTTGTACTCTGTCTGTCACCCGGGAAGTGGTTATCCGGCCTTATTGAACCCCGAGGTGGGGGTGTTTGCTGGGAAGATAAGTGACGTGGAGATGATGGTGCAATAGATTCCTGTTTTATGCCAGTGCATGAAGATTCCATTTATCAAGGTGCCCATCTGAGCCCGAACACTGCCTTATTCATTGTGGAATGATTTGCAGTGCTGAGTTGATACTTTCACGTGTGGAGTTGAGTGTTTTGCAGTGTACACACGAGTGTGGGACCCCCGCAGATCGTTCGGGTGATCGAGTGGATAAACACCCTTGATGTAACGGCGCCAGCTTATGGAATCCAGCCCTGTGAGTACGAAATACAGAGTTAACGTGACATCCTCGTCTGTCCTCCGTCTGTGCTGAAGCACATCAGAGCTGCTGAATTGAGTTCACCTTCTGCCGTAATCCAGCCTTGTGAGTACAAAATACAGAGTTAATGTTGACATCCTCGTCTGTTCTCCCGTCTGTGCTGAAGCACATCAGAGCTGCTGAACTGAGTCCACCTTCTGCCGACATTTATTCCTGTGAGTACGAAATACAGAGTTAATGATGACATCCTCGTCTGTCCTCCGTCTGTGCTGAAGCACATCAGAGCTGCTGAACTGAGTCCACCTTCTGCCGACATTCATTCCTGTGAGTACGAAATACAGAGTTAATGGTGACATCCTCGTCTGTCCCCCGTCTGTGCCGAAGCACATCAGAACCGCTGAACGAGCTCATCTCCTGTTGTAATCTTCTGCTGTAATCCAGTCCTGTGAGTACGGAATACAGAGTTAACGTGGACATCCTCGTCTGCCCTCCGCTTGTGCTGAAGCACATTAGAGCCGCTGAACAGAGTCCACCTCCTGCCGACATTCAGTCCTGTGAGTACGAAATACAGAGTTGATGGTGACATCCTCGTCTGTCCTCTGTCTGTGCTGAAGCACATCAGAGCTGCTGAACTGAGTCCACCTTCTGCCGACATTCATTCCTGTGAGTACGAAATACAGAGTTAATGATGACATCCTCGTCTGTCCTCCGTCTGTGCTGAAGCACATCAGAGCTGCTGAACTGAGTCCACCTCCTGCCGACATTCAGTCTTGTGAGTACGAAATACAGAGTTAATGTTGACATCCTCGTCTGTCCTCCGTCTGTGTTGAAGCACATCAGAGCTGCTGAATTGAGTCCATCTTCTGCCGTAATCCAGTCCTGTGAGTACGGAATACAGAGTTAACGTGGACATCCTCGTCTGCCCTCCGCTTGTGCTGAAGCACATTAGAGCCGCTGAACAGAGTCCACCTTCTGCCGACATTCAGTCCTGGGAGTACGAAATACAGAGTTAATGGTGACATCCTCGTCTGTCCTCCGTCTGTGCCGAAGCACATCAGAGCCGCTGAACGGAGTTCATCTCCTGTTGTAATCTTCTGCTGTAATCCAGTCCTGTGAGTACGGAATACAGAGTTAACGTGGACATCCTCGTCTGCCCTCCGCTTGTGCTGAAGCACATTAGAGCCGCTGAACAGAGTCCACCTTCTGCCGACATTCAGTCCTGGGAGTACGAAATACAGAGTTATTGGTGACATCCTCGTCTGTTCTCCGTCTGTGCTGAAGCACATCAGAGCTGCTGAACTGAGTCCACCTCCTGCCGACATTCAGTCCTGTGAGTACGAAATACAGAGTTAATGGTGACATCCTCGTCTGTCCTCCGTCTGTGCCGAAGCACATCAGAGCCGCTGAACGGAGTTCATCTCCTGTTGTAATCTTCTGCTGTAATCCAGTCCTGTGGATAAGAAATACAGAGCCAATGTGTGTTGGAGAGACACAGGAAGAGACTGCTTGATTTTAGACGAAACATTCCTTTAATAAATAAAAGTTCAAATTGTATCTCCTGTTGTCTGGTCTCTTCTGGCCAGCGGGGTAGCTCCTCAGGGTGGTGTGGTAGATCGGGGGTGTTGGTTGTCTGGCTCAGCACCAGTAACACCCTCGGCCTGTGACAATTATCTTAATGAATAATGAAACAAGAACGAAGCATGTAAACTGCGTTGTTTGTTTAGAATGGAATGGATCGCAAATAGATCCGAACGAAGAAACGTACAAAACCATAGTAGAAAATGGGTGGGCCCAGACCTAAAATGGGTGGGCCCAGGCCCACCCGGGCCCAATGGTAGCGCCGCGGCTGGTGTGTGGAGAACTTTTTCCTAAGGAATCTCTATATATTTCTGATGTTAAAAAAGTAGGTAGTGCCCCACTTGGTGGGACGAAACCCTATTTCTAGGCCTCTTTTAGGCTACCGACAGCGGCCTATCTCTCTCTCTCTCACACACACACACACACACACACACACACACTAACCCGACCCCTAAACCTACCCATCACACACATACACACAAGTCAAGCGTCTATAAAACGCCGATAGCAGGCCGGGTGAAACCCGTAGTTGTTGGGACATTAGAGACCGGTTTGTCCAGGAGGGCAACATGTTTATTAGCAATAGCTAACGTTAGCTCCGTAGTGTCCGACGTTTTGAGCCATTCCTATGCTTGATTTTTTCCCATCGGACGTCAGTAAAGGGATGCGGACCTTTCCCACCATCTTTTCCGACATGAAGAATACACTTTACGGGTGTTAATCGAGCTTGATCGCCGCTATCAGATGAAGATGCGCTGCTTACGTCCTCCTCCATGTTTACATGTGCGTAGTGATATTGGCTTGATTTCGGCTGTGACCTACTTACATTTTCGATGCTGATTGGTTGAAAATCTAGCTCAACAGTTTTACATGTCTCAATACGCAGTCAATATAGTGCGCCAATAAATTACAATTTCTCATTAACTGCAGGATAATGCGTGGAGAACTTTTTGCTTGGATACCTTTTATTATCGTTGAACATATTGAGCAAAAGAAAAATTAGTGCCCCGTTTGTCGGAACGAAACCCTATTTCTAGGCCTCTTTTAGGCTACCGACAGCGGCCTAAGACTACATAGGTCCGTTTATGAGTAACGTTAATGAGTAGGCCTGTCACTGAATGAACGAACGACTTAGATCAGGAGGTGAGGTAAACCAACAGACTGCATAGCCTGGAGACCCAGATAAGCAATGAATTAAATGTTTCAGTTTCTCATAATTTGGCCTTGCAATTTTTTTCTTTTTCAAAGTAATCAACATTTGATGTGTTTGAGGAATTTGGCAATGTAACATTTTAATTATATTCGGCTGAAATTAACTAAATTACTTTGATGAATGAGATTCAAAGATCTGAGTCTGTAAAATTATCCAAACTTTCAATTAAGTCAAGTCAAGTCAAGTCAAGTTTATTTGTATAGCGCTTTTCACAATACAGATTGCATCAAAGCAGCTTCACAGTATTAAATTAAAATAATACAACAAAGTTTGTTGCAAGAGGAATTTATTGATTGATAAAATTAAATTAAATATCCCCAAAATATCCCCAACTGAGCAAGCCAAAGGCAACAGTGGCAAGGAACCGAAAAACTCCATCAAGTGACCTAATGGTGTCCTAAAACTCCATCAGGTGCCTTAATGGAGAAAAAAAAAACCTTGGGAGAACCCAGGCTCAGTCGGGGGCCAGTTCTCCTCTGGCATTGGATAGAGGCCGGATTGTTTTATGCTAGTAATTTTTGATGTAAAAATTACTAGCATAAAATTTACATTCCATTTCATTCCTCAATTGATGGAGGTCTATGGGTGTTTTTTTTATGCTCTGGTTCAAACAGTTGAATGCACTAGTAGTTAGTCAGTTTAGTAGCCATGAAATTAAAAGTGAAAATTATAATTTTTTTTACAGAATGTTGCAGTGCTTATTGTAAATGAGTTATCCGTGCACAATATTATTTTTAAATATATTAATATGTCCCACCCCCACCCCAGTTAACAATGCCCAACTTCCTACAATCCAATGAAACATTTTCGCATATACAATATACTTGCGTTTCATGCCAACTTTAATCACCACTCAAAATTAAAACGCTGTCGTCACTGAAGCACATACTGAAACAGGAGCACATAAACTGATAGGGATTCACTGGTTACACGGATAGTATTCAGTACTTTAGATACAATACATTTATCAATATATTTCATTGAACTTTTTTAGATTTCTTAACATGTCCCATACACTTACATGCTTGTTTTTGTTTCTCCCTGCAGATAAGTTGCGTGAGCTGCTACCATCAAGATCAGGGAAAAAAGGTGATCATTGTACCATGTAAAGATGTCTGCAAATTACACATGTAATAGTTGTAGTGTTTCTGTGAAAACCCTAAAAGGTTATGTACAACATCAAGGGCTACACAGAAATGAGGCACATTACCTATATGCATGTTGCAAGGCAGGTTGTAAGTTACGCTTCAGAAATTACAACGCATTTAAATGTCATGTTTACCGTCATCATCGGCAGTCATCTTTTGCGAGTCTCTGCAGGGACCCTTCACATGTGAAGTTACAAACTGTCAGAAACAGTTGATTGATCTTTCAGATCTTTTGGGTCACCTTAAATTTCACATTTCAAAAAGAGAACAGGTGCATTGCCCCTTCAAAAACTGTGATCGCTCATTTTCAGTGAAATCATCTTTCACGTCCCACCTGTCTAGAAAGCACAAATACTCTACAGCTTTGCATGTCTCTGGTGCATACTGTCTTTCTTCAGGTCCTAGTGAGTCTCAGTTCTCTGTTACTGAAAGCCACCCAGATGAAGGGGCTGATGACGATGGGCATGAGGAGGATATGCTGGACCCTGCACAAATGAAAAGTTTATACATGAAAAATCTGTCCATGTTTTTCATGAAGTTGCAGGCAAAGCACCTGATCCCTTCCTCAACAGTCCAGTTAATCGTAGAAGAGATTAATAAGCTTAGTGGAGTGTGCCAGCAGTACACAAAGAATCAACTTAAAGTATCTCTTCAGGCTAAAACTAAACTCTCTGAGACAGAAATTGAAGATGCTTTAAAAACCCTAGATGGCTTGGATATACATGCATCATGCAGCTCTGCTCTTTCCACAAAGTACAAGAGAAAACAGTACTTTGAGGAAAACTTTCCCTATGTGCATCCAAAATGCATTTTTCTGGGAATTGATGAAAACAGAAAGGAGAGACATGCCCAATACATTCCCATAAAAGACACATTAACAGCACTACTGAAAGATCCTGCTGTATGGGAAGAATGTTGTACATCTGGGAATGAGAGTACACCTCTCATTTTAAATGATGTGTGTGATGGATTGGTATATAAATCCAATCAGTTGTTTTCAGAGCCAGGTGTCTCTTTGAAAGTGATCCTGTATCAAGATGCATTCGAGGTAGTTAATCCCCTTGGATCTGCTAAGAAAAAGCACAAGATGCTTGGGGTGTACTTCACTTTAGCAAACTTTGATCCTTTTCATCGATCCGCTATTGACAACATGCAGCTTTTGCTTTTGTGCCGAGAAGCTGATTTCAAACAATTTGGCCACGAAAAAAAGTGAAAAAGGACTTCCTGCTCAGCTCAGCTACCGTTCGGACGCTCTTGCTTACTGCTCCGCGCTTTGCTCTATCGCTTTTATATTTTATCTTCTATATTTTTATATTTTAGCTCCTTTTATCACCTAATTTTAACTTCAGCAAATCAGCACAGTGCTCAAACGACAAAGTTTGGATTATCACAAAAACGCAGAATTCTTCTACCCGACCAGCTTACATTCCGGGGAAAGGAAAACACAACTGCCTACAAGGATAAGAGAGAAAATGCCTCTTCTGGAATCTACTTGCTGCACTAACTGCCACAGACTTTTACAAAGGATTGCAGTTCTTGAAACAAAGTTATTTACGGGACCACCAAACCAGACGGAACACACAACAGAGCTTCGTCATGGACACCCTCAGCATATAGCCGGTGAGTCCCATGAAACTAGTGCTCCTCGACAGGTAGAGAAACAAGCCGATCGACTTACAAATCGATGGCACAAACAGGGAGCGAGACCCAAAGGCACTCGAGACATCAGACTGTCACGAGCCCCACATATTACCGCAGTAGCATCCTCTACCCCAGATACAGCTCTGACAAGGATGGCAAACACTGGTCTTCCACCAACACCTATACATCTTGAGAACAGATTTGAAGTACTAATGAATGTAAATGAGGAATCCCCAAACGTGATGAATGTGATCGAACACAGACTGTATCAGCCAGTAGCTAACACTGATGCTAACTGGCGCTCAAGGTCGAGCAGACAGCGGCACTCAGCTCAGAGCACAGCCGAGCCCAGGACTCTGATAGTGGGGGACTCCATAATCAGAAACATTAGCTGCAGGGATACAACTACATGCTGCCTTCCACAAGCAACAATTTCTGATATAAACAGGGAACTTCAGAACATTCTAATGAAACATAAGACTGCAAATCGACTCATAATTCATGTGGGGAAGAATGATATTCATAAAGAGCAGTCAGAACTCCTTAAGAAGGATTTCAATGAACTTTTTGAAACACTTAAAAGACTGAAAGTTCAAACATTCATCAGTGGACCACTCCCAGCAAGAGGAACAAACAGGTTTTCACGGCTGCTTGGGATTAATACATGGCTGCAAAAAACCTGCAATATAAAAGGAGTAAACTTCATTGACAACTTCAATCTTTTCTGGAGTCAGAGACAACTATTTCATCGGGATGGCCATCACCCAAACAAACTTGGTTCAAGAGTGTTAAAGGACAATATCGACTTCTCCCTCAATCATCCTTCTGCAGTGTGTGTCAATCTGAACGACACACACACACCTGGAAACAGTATGAATGAACACGGGACTTCACTTCAGCAACAAGATGGACATGCGGTTGACATATCACACAAGGACAATGATAACACCACTGAGCCACAACAACCTCTGCTCACGGACACAATCTCAGCTGAGCCATGCCCACAGAGCTCACCACAGACAGACATATTAGAACTGCTCCAAGATTCAGCACCCAAGGACGACTTCCTGGAAAACAGCCAGGGAAGCCAGGACAGCATATCACAGCCTCCTATAACACCTGAGCAACAGCCCCTTTCACCAGATACTTTCTCACTCTCGCCAGCGACTCCACTCCTGTGCTTCTCACAGAAAATGGAACAACTAGTGCATGCTGGAACCAGACTATCCCACTCTTTTGCTGCAAGCCCCCAGATACCAACCAAAAATCGTCAGGCACCTCAAACACCGAAGCCTGCGCGCCGAGCTCGCCCGCCCCCTCCTCCTGTGAGAGCTCTTCGGCCTCTTCGGCCAAAACGCCAGGGCCCACACCCTCCTCCATCTGCTCGAGGTGAACCAAAAACAACTGATACCAGCTCTCAGTGATGTGTTTTGGGTTCCTGTTATGATAACAGTAACTTTCTCAAATGTTTACAGAACAAGCGGGAACCCAGTGTGCCTGTATCTTTCTCTATTGCTGTTCTATTACAAGATAGAAAGTCTAAGGCCTTCAATAGCCGTACAGCAAACCCAACTAATCTGGTGCCTATTGCACGTCTAACTAAGACTGCTGTGGGGACAAAAAGTAAGACTGTTAAGTTAGCACTTTTAAACATTCGCTCACTTAAAAATAAATCACTTCTAGTCAACGACTTAATAACCACAAACAACCTGGACTTTATGTTTCTAAATGAAACCTGGCTAGAAGACAGCTGCAGTGCAACAATCCTCAATGAAACAGCCCCTCCTAACTTTACTTTTATGAGTGTCTGCAGAGCTGTTAAGAGAGGTGGGGGTCTAGCTGCTCTTTTTAAAGATATCTATCAATGTAAGCAAATATCATTTGGGAATTACCCGTCTTTCGAATATCTGGGTACTGTGTTAAAAGGTGCTCCTCGCATTTTACTTATCATTATTTACAGGCCTCCAAAATATTCTCCAGCCTTTGCTGAGGACTTTACAGAACTGTTATCAACAATTACCTCAGAGTTTGACTGTTTTGGCATTGCTGGAGATTTTAACATTCACATAGATAATGCAGAAAACAATATGGCCAAAGAAATCAAAACTGTTTTAAAAACTTTTGATCTGACTCAGCATGTACATGGACCCACACACAATCATGGACACACTCTAGATTTACTTATCAGTAAGGGTCTAAACATTTCATCGATTTTTATTAAGGATGTAGCACTGTCTGATCATTTCTGTATTTTCTTTGATATATTGATCTCTCCTGCCACTGAAGCTAGATCTGTGTCTGTCAAGAAGAGATGCTTAAATGAGAACACTAGTGTACTATTTATGAAGGCTATATCCTTAACACCAAGCATATCTGCTGACTCTGTTGATTTTCTCCTTGATTCTTTTAACTCAGAAGTTAAAAATATAATTGATGATATTGCTCCTGTTAAAGTCAGGAAGAAGAGTGGCAGACAAAAAGCACCTTGGAGAAACTCAACAGCAGTGCAACATATGAAAAGACAATGCAGAAAAGCAGAGCGCATGTGGCGGAAGACAAAACTTGTAGTCCATTATAACATCTACAAAGACAGCCTGCATGCTTTCAATATGGAACTAGGCAAAGCTAGACAGACTTTCTTCTCAAATATTATAAACAGCAATTTAAACAACACACGCACTCTTTTTGCTACTGTAGAGAGACTGACAAACCCCCCAAGCCAGATTCCTAGTGAAATGCTCTCAAACAGCAAGTGCAGTGAGTTTGCTTCTTTCTTCTCTGAGAAAATCAATAATATCAGAAAGGTGATCAGCACATCCTTGAGTTGCACTGGGGTCAGACAGATCAGACCACCTGAGAAAGTAGTTACTATGTCTGACTTCAAAGAAATTGATGGCAAAATTTTGGAAGAAACCGTACAACACCTTAAAACATCAACATGCGCCCTTGACACACTTCCCACATCTTTCTTCAAAATTGTGCTAAACAGTTTAGAAGCAGATCTTCTAGAAGTGGTAAATGCCTCACTTCTCTCTGGGAGTTTTCCAAACTCCCTGAAAACTGCAGTTGTCAAGCCCCTCCTGAAAAAGAGCAATCTGGATAAGACCATATTAAGCAACTATAGACCGATCTCAAATCTTCCTTTCATAGGCAAGATCATTGAAAAAGTTGTCTTCAATCAGCTGAACAAATTCTTAAGCTCGAATGGATACTTTGACAACTTTCAATCTGGTTTCCGACCGCACCACAGCACAGAGACAGCGCTCATAAAGATAATAAACGATATTCGCTTAAATACTGATTCAGGCAAATTATCAGTGCTGGTACTACTCGACCTCAGTGCTGCATTTGACACTGTCGATCATAACATACTTCTTGACAGGCTGGAAAACTGGGTGGGGCTTTCTGGGATAGTCCTAAAATGGTTCAGGTCATACTTAGATGGGAGAGGTTATTATGTGAGTATAGGAGACCATAAGTCTGAGTGGACATCCATGACATGCGGAGTCCCTCAAGGCTCAATTCTTGCGCCACTCCTGTTCAACCTGTATATGCTCCCAATGAGCCAAATAATGAGAAATAACCAAATTGCTTACCACAGCTATGCAGACGACACACAGCTGTACTTAGCCCTATTGCCTAACGATTACAGCCCCATTGACTCCCTGTGCCGATGCATTGACGAAGTCAACAGTTGGATGTGTCAAAACTTTCTTCAATTAAACAAAGACAAAACTGAAGTTATTGCGTTTGGAAACAAAGATGAAGTTCTCAAAGTGAACGCATACCTTCACTCTAGGGGTCAAACAACTAAACATCAAGTCAGGAATCTTGGTGTGACACTAGAGTCAGACCTTAGTTTCAGTAGTCATGTCAAAGCAATAACTAAATCAGCATACTATCATCTGAAAAATATTGCAAGAATTAGATGCTTTGTTTCCAGACAAGACTTAGAGAAACTTGTGCATGCTTTCATCACCAGCAGGGTGGATTATTGTAATGGACTCCTCACTGGCCTTCCCAAAAAGACCATAAGACAGTTGCAGCTCATACAGAATGCTGCCGCTAGGATTCTGAGCAGAACCAGAAAATATGAACATATCACACCAGTCCTCAGGTCTTTACACTGGCTCCCAGTTAGATTTAGGATAGATTTTAAAGTATTATTACTGGTATATAAATCATTCAATGGCCTAGGACCTCAATACATTGCAGATATGCTCACTGAATATAAACCCAACAGATCACTCAGATCATTAGGATCATATCAGCTAGAAATACCAAGGGTTCACTCTAAACATGGTGAGTCTGCTTTTAGCTATTATGCCAGCCGCAGCTGGAACCAGCTTCCAGAAGAGATCAGATGTGCTCCTACAGTGGTCACATTCAAATCCAGACTCAAAACACTTCTGTTTAGCTGTGCATTTACTGAATGAGCACTGTGCCGCTGTTCGTCCGACTGTTTGTACTGTACTGTATTTTACACTATTTTTCTAAACTGTTTTAATTATTCTTATTTCTTTTAATTATTTTAATTTCTCCTATGTCAGCAGGGCATTTAGCCCGAAACTGTAAATGCCCACTCAGAAGGTGATAATGTGAAAGTGATTAATGTGGGTTTGAAAGTAGAACAGTATTTAAATGACGATATTAAAGTTTTCGTCTGAGAAAGAATGTGAACGCAGTGCTAAAGTGCTAAAGAAAGTGAAAAGAACGTGTGAGTAAATGAGGGAGAAAAGAAAGTTAAAGGAAAGTTGATAGATGGAAGTCGTAAGAAGATTGAAGGTTAAAAGAAGGTTGAAAGATTTAAGTCTTAAGGGAATCCTTTGAAAGAAAGATCTATAATAAATATTCTTTTTTATTTTTTAAAAGTACTGTATTTTATTTTATTTTTCTAAACTGTTTTAATTATTCTTATTTCTTTTCATTATTTTAATTTCTTCTATGTAAAGCACTTTGAATTGCCATTGTGTATGAAATGTGCTATATAAATAAACTTGCCTTGCCTTGCCTAGTAATTTTTGATGTAAAAATTACTAGCATAAAATTTACATTCCATTTCATTCCTCAATTGATGGAGGTCTATGGGTGTTTTTTTTATGCTCTGGTTCAAACAGTTGAATGCACTAGTAGTTAGTCAGTTTAGTAGCCATGAAATTAAAAGTGAAAATTATAATTTTTTTTACAGAATGTTGCAGTGCTTATTGTAAATGAGTTATCCGTGCACAATATTATTTTTAAATATATTAATATGTCCCACCCCCACCCCAGTTAACAATGCCCAACTTCCTACAATCCAATGAAACATTTTCGCATATACAATATACTTGCGTTTCATGCCAACTTTAATCACCACTCAAAATTAAAACGCTGTCGTCACTGAAGCACATACTGAAACAGGAGCACATAAACTGATATGGATTCACTGGTTACACGGATAGTATTCAGTACTTTAGATACAATACATTTATCAATATATTTCATTGAACTTTTTTAGATTTCTTAACATGTCCCATACACTTACATGCTTGTTTTTGTTTCTCCCTGCAGATAAGTTGCGTGAGCTGCTACCATCAAGATCAGGGAAAAAAGGTGATCATTGTACCATGTAAAGATGTCTGCAAATTACACATGTAATAGTTGTAGTGTTTCTGTGAAAACCCTAAAAGGTTATGTACAACATCAAGGGCTACACAGAAATGAGGCACATTACCTATATGCATGTTGCAAGGCAGGTTGTAAGTTACGCTTCAGAAATTACAACGCATTTAAATGTCATGTTTACCGTCATCATCGGCAGTCATCTTTTGCGAGTCTCTGCAGGGACCCTTCACATGTGAAGTTACAAACTGTCAGAAACAGTTGATTGATCTTTCCGATCTTTTGGGTCACCTTAAATTTCACATTTCAAAAAGAGAACAGGTGCATTGCCCCTTCAAAAACTGTGATCGCTCATTTTCAGTGAAATCATCTTTCACGTCCCACCTGTCTAGAAAGCACAAATACTCTACAGCTTTGCATGTCTCTGGTGCATACTGTCTTTCTTCAGGTCCTAGTGAGTCTCAGTTCTCTGTTACTGAAAGCCACCCAGATGAAGGGGCTGATGACGATGGGCATGAGGAGGATATGCTGGACCCTGCACAAATGAAAAGTTTATACATGAAAAATCTGTCCATGTTTTTCATGAAGTTGCAGGCAAAGCACCTGATCCCTTCCTCAACAGTCCAGTTAATCGTAGAAGAGATTAATAAGCTTAGTGGAGTGTGCCAGCAGTACACAAAGAATCAACTTAAAGTATCTCTTCAGGCTAAAACTAAACTCTCTGAGACAGAAATTGAAGATGCTTTAAAAACCCTAGATGGCTTGGATATACATGCATCATGCAGCTCTGCTCTTTCCACAAAGTACAAGAGAAAACAGTACTTTGAGGAAAACTTTCCCTATGTGCATCCAAAATGCATTTTTCTGGGAATTGATGAAAACAGAAAGGAGAGACATGCCCAATACATTCCCATAAAAGACACATTAACAGCACTACTGAAAGATCCTGCTGTATGGGAAGAATGTTGTACATCTGGGAATGAGAGTACACCTCTCATTTTAAATGATGTGTGTGATGGATTGGTATATAAATCCAATCAATTGTTTTCAGAGCCAGGTGTCTCTTTGAAAGTGATCCTGTATCAAGATGCATTCGAGGTAGTTAATCCCCTTGGATCTGCTAAGAAAAAGCACAAGATGCTTGGGGTGTACTTCACTTTAGCAAACTTTGATCCTTTTCATCGATCCGCTATTGACAACATGCAGCTTTTGCTTTTGTGCCGAGAAGCTGATTTCAAACAATTTGGCCACGAAAAAGTGTTCTCTCCACTGATTTCTGATCTTAAAGAACTGGAGACAAATGGACTGAACATACATGGACACAATGTGAAGGCAACAATCTTATGCATCGCAGGCGATAACTTGGGTTCGCACAATATCGGGGGTTTCACAGAAAACTTTAGTACATCTCGCTATTTCTGCCGATACTGTAGTGTAACAAGAAGTGAGCTGGATAATTTGGAGCACCAGGCTCCGATCCGCACAGTTCAAGACTACAATGACACTGTTGAAGAGCTGCAGAACCATGATGCTAGTGAAGCCAAAGGTTTGAAATTCAACTTCGTCTTTAATTCTCTGGCTTTTTTTCATGTCTGCCAGCCAGGCCTGCCACCCTGTATTGGCCATGATTTGTTTGAGGGTGTAGTGGCATCCGACCTTGCCATTTACCTCAACTATTTTGTCAAGGTGAAGAAATTCTTCACATATTCTGAACTTAATCGCAGAATCAGGCAGTTTACCTACCAAGGATCTGACAGTAATTCTACACCCTCGAATGTTTCTGAAAAGGGTGTAAAATTAGGTGGCCAGGCAACAGAAAACTGGTGTTTGCTGAGGCTTCTACCAGTTATAATTGGTGAGAAGATCACAGATACAGAGGATACAGTTTGGCAACTCACTGTCCAGCTGAAAGAGGTAGTGGAGGTAATTTGTGCACCTAGGATATCAGTACCTCAGATTGCTTTGCTTAATGTTCAGATCCGTGACTATCTGGAGGCAAGGAAAGAAATGTTTCCTGCACACAAACTGAAACCAAAGCATCATTTCCTCACTCACTATCCTGCGTTGATACTGAAATTGGGCCCACTAATACGGTTGTGGACAATGCGGTTTGAAAGCAAACAACTTCAAAAGATGTGCGCGAAGAACACAAAATTTCAAAAATGTGTGCCAAACACTTGTCAGGAACCAGCAGCTTCTGCAAGCATACCTACATTCAGGCTCCTTTTTTGCACCCTTGTTGGTGGCAAAGAACTTCACTCCTTTCCACGCTGAACTGTATAGCAGTGCAGTGCACACATGCTGTGGGAACAACCTTTGACAACGAACTCAATATTGTGGCATCTACAGAGATACAGTGGAAAGGCACTCAGTATAAAAAGGTTTTTTTTCTTTGTTTAAGCCAAGGCGAGTCAACTGAATTTGAACAAATTGAGCTCATGCTGGTGAAGGAGGAGAAGCATGTGTACTTTATTGTTACACCTCATGATGTGTCCTATTTGCCAGAGTTCGGACTATATGAAGTGAAAGATGCAAGGCAGAGCATGAAGTGTAGGAAAGCAGAGCTCAAACTGGATTAATATCCATTGCCTGCGTACAAGCTTTTTGGGACAAAAGTCATTTCACTGAAACATAGCATTGTTGACACAGAGTAAAGATAATGCTGGGCAACGATTAATAGCAATTAATCGCATCCAAAATAAAAGTTTATGTTTACATGATATATGTGCGTGTACTGTATAATTATTTTGTATATTTAAATACACACACATGCATGTAAACATTTAAGAAATATTTGGTTGTATATACAGTATATATATTTATATATAATTTAGATTATTTATAAATATAAATATTTTACACATAAATAAAAATTTTCTTAAATGTATACATGTATGTGTGTGTGTTTTTATATATATACAAAATAATTATACACAGTACACACGCATATATTATGTAAACTCAAACATTTATTTTGGTTGTGATAAATCGTTGCCTAGCACTATATGAATGCAAAGGTGTCCATTCCTGTTCCTGGAGATCTACCTACCTGCTGGGTTCAGTTCAAACACAAACTGTTTGTAATCAAGTTCTCCAATTTCTCACCCTCATGTTATTCCAACCCCGTAAGACTTTAGACTTTAGAAGTTAAGATATTTTTTATTAAATCTGAGAGTCCAGATAAGTTTAAGATAAGTCCAGATAAGTTTATCAAGCTATGAGAATACTTTTTGCGCACAAAAGTATTCTCATAGCTTGATAAACTTATGGTTGAGCCACTGTAGTCACTTGGACTATTTAAAACATTGTCTTTACTAACTTTCTGGGCTTGCAAGTTTCAATAACATAGAAGCCTATGGAGGAATGAGAAAGCTCTCAGATTTAATACAAAATATTTTAATTTGTGTTCCGAAGATGAACGAAAGTCTTATGGGGTTGGAACAACATGAGGGTGAATAATTAATGACAGAAGTTACATTTTTGGGTGAACTAACCCTTTAATTAGCCGCTTCAGTTGTGTTTGAGCAGAGTTGGAGCTGAACTTTGCATGTAGGTAGATTTCCAGGAACACCCCTGCTATACCAAATCTTCTAGAGAAATAGTACTCCATTTTAAATTTTTGAACAAATCAAGACTGTTATATACAATGAGCTATTGAGACAGTTCAAAATTCGTACCTTTTGACTCCATCCCAATACAATGGCAAAAGTGAACATACACTAAACACACCTTCGTATGAGCAATGGTGGTCCCTAAGAGGAAATGTTAAACTGAATGGTATGTGATATTTGATCCATTTTAGGTGACTATATGGTCAAGTGTTAAGCAGCTTTTACTACTTTCATATTATTTAAATGGGTAAAGAACAGTGATCTGAGAAACCTGTGTTGCGTTTCCCAAAAGCATCACAAGCCTAAGTTCATCATAGATAGCATTAGTGGCAACGGTTATATGATTAACTTAGGCTTACGATGCTTTTGGAAAACGCATTTGGACTAGTTGTCTTTCTTGTCTCTCTGTAGTGTCATGGATGGAGGGAGTGCTCTTGCCTCTTTTATTAAATCAGCTCTTCCAAAAATGAGCCAGTTTGAGCCTTTGCTTGAGGCGCTGGGGAAGTTAGGAGTCCAGGAGCGCGAGGACATGAAGTATGTCCAGGAGAGTGACCTTCTTCCCATCCTCAAGCCAGTGGAAGCAAGGAGACTCCTGTCATGCTTCAAATCCACAAGTATGTGTTTGAACTTGTATATAATGTAATATTTAAGCAATCAGTCCTGCGAAGTTGTGTTTTATAGTAGTAAAGACATCATTAACCCCCTGAGGTCGACGGTATTGCCGGCGATACCAGCTCGCTTTTTTTTTATCAGTGTAAAATAAACTCATAAATACTCTGTTGACTTAGATTTTTCATAGGAGTTTCGTACATCAATCGATTCTGTTAAATATGTATTATTTTTGTGTATACTCATAATAAAAACAAAGTGTTGAGCTTTTCGCCAAATAAAGAAAAATAAACACGAAGCGAGTTCTGCCTTCTCTCTGTCAGTGTAGTCCATTCTGAAACGCGTCCGAAAATGAACAATAACTCACCGAATACTTCTCACACAGACACGTGAGATATGTCTTTATGAAGCTTGAAATCTCTTCTTTTAAATGAAGTAATTTATATAAAAAACAAATGTTTTCAACTCATGTAATCCGTTTGAAAGCAAGGAGAGGTACCGTTTTTCCTTCTGCCTCATTATCTCTATAATGAGTTGAGGCCGCCCCGCCCCCGGCGCTATTCAAATGGTAAATAGTTTAGGTGATCTAGTATGCATCGCATACGCCCCCCGATCAATGCCATAAAAACACAGTTTCTTCATCAGACTTACTGATAGTTCATCGCGTTTTGAGTATGGCACGCTTCTCCAGTAAAGACGCCCTTCAGATGATTCTGGACAGCGAGGAAGAATGCTTCCTCAGAGGAAGATTGTAACTCAGACTACGAACGGCAGCATTTTGAAGAGCGAATTCCGCCGAGGACACAATTTCGGAGTAAGTTTTACTTAAAAGTCTTTTGTCTTTTATTTTTCGTGTTCGCATTTATGAGGAAAAAACAATATTACGTGACAGTTCTCCATTATGGACGCGAGCGCTCTGAAAGCGCACTAAAAGATTTTTCAAACTTTCACAGAGACCTCAAAACAGAAACTACAAATCCTTTCTTTAAAACGAATTTCGTTTTGTATCAATTGTATCTTAATTTTAATAATTTTTTCATTAACAAATTTCCTGGATTTAAAGCAGGGGCGTTTCTAGGTTTTAAAAACATCAGGGGCTGAGCCCGAAACATCAGGGGCTGGGGGTGGGTAACAAGATAACATGATTCGATACAGAGAATAATGTATATTTTAGGCCTGCAGGCAGACTGGTTAAAAAATTCAGTCCTGGCACTGTAGCCACACCAGCCCATATTACCACACAGACACACACATTCAAATGTGAGGTAGTTAGGGGGGTTCGGGTGCATGCTCGCCCGAGAAAATTTTGATTTCTCAGACCTACATATGTGCATTTTAAGGTGTTTGACGGCCAACATTTTTTGATAACAATAGCTTTAAAAGCATGTCAGTGGGCAGTAGCATAAATTATTTGTCAAGCAGATAACAGATTCTTAAAATGAATGATCCACACTATAAAATGGAAATGCAAAATGTTTCTGCTTATTGTTGACAATACACAATCACATATTCCAAACAGGAATGGCCTTAAATGAGAAATCTTTCAAGGATTATTTTGCATAGATGTAAACTTTTTAGCATTAAAGATTGGTTTCAGCAACTTGTTTCTTTCTTGAGTTAATCAATGTTTTTGGCACTATTAAATCAGTTCAATTAAATTTCAATTGTTCACTCATAAAGACAGTCACTTGTCACCATTACTGGCCTAATGATGCAAGTTGTGCAAACACAGACAAGCGGAGTGATACAAACTGTGAAAAGGCTGATGCTGGTGAATTATTCGAACACATTCGAGGACCTTATTATATAGGCTACATATCAGAGTTAAATAGGAATACATTGTAATAATGTTAATCAAGCAGACTAAATCACACGACTGCGCAGCAATATTTATGCACATTATACAAAGGAAATAATACAGATCTAGACAAATTGGGTTGCTTATAGTTAAAAGAATGTCATGAACGATCATTTAGGCAAGATGTAGGCCTATTTTTCACATTTTTGGTCACAAAATATTTAGTCAGTTTTGATGACTTTGCAATATTGATAAAATGTTAGAATATTAATAATGAAAATTGAGTAGGGCTACGCCAAAATGTGTAACATGTATGTAGCCTACAAAGGAATACAAAAGCCCCGACATAGAGTTTTGACGCAGCTTTAATCTCCCTTTTGGTTATTTCAATACTTAATTGACGACAGAACACGACGTTACATGCTAGTTTATTACTTGGAGACAGGGCGCGCCGCATTTGCGCGTGATTGAGCCGCGAGCAAACGGCTGGCACGACGTAAGTAAGTTCGTTTTTCTGAGTTTTACTGACATATAGCCTGACAACATCTGGTGTGACTGAAGACTGTGCGGCGGTGGTGACTGCGTTATTTTTTTGAAACCGGTGCGGCGCGCGCGCCCCCGAAGTTCATCCGTGAGAAACTTGAAACCGGTGCTTGAACTTGAACTCAGGTGACTCATTAACACTCGCGCTACTGTCCACGCCCTGCTCTCGCGGCTCGTGGACTCGTGCTGCTTGCCACTTTGCCTAATAATAATTATCAATAAATTAAATTTTTTGAGATCATCCGGGGCTATAAAAAAAACATCCGGGGCTGAAGCCCCGGATGCCCATGTCTAACGACGCGCCTGATTTAAAGTAAATATAAAGTAAATATAGGCTAGCAATCACAACATAAGGTGCTTGATCTGGAGATCATCATTAACCAGACCGTAGCCTACTCGCCTCACATGTCTAAAAAATGCTGGTTCTAAACAAAACCATCCAAAACAAAAAACTATGTAGCCTAATAAATGTGCATTTCTCTGGTGTGTTCACTAGCCTACTGCGAAGATCGCGAGTCAATAGCCTATCGTCAACTTCATCTTTGCCAGAAGTTAAATTTAAATTGCGTGTGTGAATGAATGATGATGTTTTAGCAAACTGTATTGCTATACTGAGGAAAGGAAAATTCGACTGAAATATGTTGAAATAAAATGTAGGCTATTTGTATAAGCAACGTATTAAACTGCAAATTAACAATATGCCCTAATATTTCATGAAAACAACGTTACAGTCAGGCGAAATATGAAAGACAACATCTTGTTGACTAGATTTGGGTACAGTTTTTACTGTAGAATATACTGCCACGTCAAATAAGCTTTTGTTTAGCAATTTCTATATCTATTTTTGTCAAAAATAAAGTCATCAACTAAGATGTTAGCTGTTCCAATGTTGACTATATTCAAACTAATGAATACATAGATAAAATGTAGGCCTATAATCATTTTTTTTTACAAAGAAATAGTACACTTGAAATATTGTTGAAATTGTAATTATTGTTGTAATTGTAACCTTTTTAATAAAATAGCAAAACATATTTACAAGATAGATGTAAGCAAAATCTTAAATGGTCAATATAAGTCTTCTTCTAAATATATCTTTTGTCCTTGCATTGTGGCTCAGTCAGTGTCACACCTGAGTGAATGGCTCATCATTATGCAGAGTGGGTGGGACATTGTATTCTAAGGTGTAAACCACTCCTCGTTCACGCCCCCCTCGCATATTGGCTTTCCAAGCAAAACCTGTTTTACATCAATTTAAATCAATGTATGGTTTTATGTGAACGATAAAGCAAGACTATTTTCACATAATTTTGAAGAAAAAACTCTAGGCGAGGACATCCATTAGTCAAAAGTCTTATTGACACATATTTACTATGTGTTTTGTGGCCTTATTTCAGAAATTTTTGTTTTTTCAATAACCACGCATAAACATTATTACATATATAAACATGTACATACACGTGGCTCACATATTATGGTAGCCCTGTTTGTGCTATATAGAGTGAATTTACACCTTTGCCATTAATATGTTTATATGCAACTGAAAAAAGCACAAATGTCAGGGCATGTCAGAACATCTCAAGGGCCCCAAAAACAGCCCAGACCCCAGAGGGTTAAAGTAATCCATGAGGTTCCAGTGGTTTAACCTCAATTTTATGAAGCAACAATATATGCAACAACATCACTTTCCGTCTTTTTAGAGAGAAAAATAAATTGTATATTTTTTGGGGGAAAACAAAGCAAAATTATATATTACACAACACGAGTCTATGATTATGTCCTTTATTAAGGTCAAAGTGATGTGTCTGAAAGCCCTTCCAGCAACCGACTGTCCTCAAATAAAGCCTGTGACAGTCCTGATGAAATGTCCCTTTCTGGTGAGTACATGGTGTACTGAATGCCTTTAATTGGACATTTAGTTCTATTTTAGATCTACTTCTAGTATTTCAAGAAAATGTTATGAATTTTGTCACATTTTTCACGTAAAGAATCGTAGGGTGAACATTTCATTCATCACACCTGAATTTGCTTGTTTTTTTCAATGATATACCCAACTTTAAATAATGTTCACACACTGTTGTACAAGCCATAATTTATTGAAAGACCATAATATATTATAAAACCGGATATAAATATGTGAGGCTCTTCCAGCTCTGGCATCTCCTAGTGCATCATCTGTTTCTTTGAGGGATTGAAAAATTACCTAACCCACACCCCAAATTTTAGATTTTGTGGAAAAATAGATGGCTTTACAGTGCATGTAGCATTATTTCATAATAGCCTAAATGTTCTTTGTGTTCTTCTGCATCTCTTTAGGTGCCTACAGCTCAGTAACTTCAAACTCAGTGTCAACATCTAGTTCAAGTGTGGGTTTCACACCTCAACTGCCTGACAACAGCTGGCATTATAGTTTTGAAATTTCTTGGAAGAAGATGCCATCTGAGATCATCGGAAAACTGGAAACAGGGACGCGACCAACAAAAAGTGAGAGACTTGAAATTATACGACTGATAGTGAGTGAAATATTAACAATATGTCCAACACCCGGGAAGAAACACATCAGTGAGATTGCAAGAAAGATGGCCAAGGCATATCCTGGGGCATTCAGAGATGTCATTGAAGGTGAAATTGTAGGCAGTGGGTATGATTCCTTAATCAAACAGATGATCAGCAGATTGGATAATGTGACAAGAGGAAACACATCACTCTCTTTAAAGAGACAAGCTGTTAGCAACAGTGAAGGTGAAGATACTCCATGTAGAAAGAAAAGACTAGACACCTATGGGTGTTTAAACTGGCAACTGGTGCGGCTACCACCTAATGAAACACCTGATTCCCAGAAACGTGTACAGGAGGAATTGAAGAAAATGTACGAAGAAAGGTGCCCTGACACAAAATGTATTGAGAACATGATGAGGGCCACCTTCTTTACCCAAAGAAAAGACATCATCAGTGGTATTGAGACCTCTGATTTGATGCATGAATGGCCATATTTATTTGAGACAGTTGGCATGAAGACTCATTTTAAAGAGCTCACAGGAATGGACATTGATAAAAATTACAGCCAAAAACTGTATTTTGAATAAAGAAAAATAACTGTAAATTTACGTGTGGGGTATTTTCTGTCATTTTACGTTTCTTTTCTGGCACCCCAGCTGCCGGAATATTACCGTTTTTTTACGGGGATTTAAATAAAGGAAAATTACTGTAATTTTACGTGTTGGTTATTTTCTGTAATTTTACAGTTTTTTTCTGGCACCCCAGCTGCCGGAATATTACCGTTTTTTTACGGGGATTTTTATTACAGTTATACTGTTAGCCCGTTTATTTTACTATTCTCATCGTCCAATAAATTAGACACGGCACCTACCTTCGGCAAGATCGTCGTGGGGACTTATGTGAACATAAAACGCAGCGATGGTGAGTTCATATTTGGGTAATTATGAACAAAAAACTAAGGCATTTTTGTTGAGGTTTTTTGACGCCCCCTCATGGGCATTTTTTATATTGTTTCACCATGAAGAATATCTTGTCATAAAAGCAATAGATAAAGTTCATTTTGGGCTCATTTTAATTGTAATTAAATGCTGTAAAAAAATGAAGTGCCATTTTCAACGATTTTGAATGTTTCATGAGATGTTGTAATGTTGTAATAATTGTAACTTAGCTCTTTGTAATCGTGAGATTCGTTTTTCTACGATCTGTGCATGCCTCGTGAAGTTATAAGCGAAAACCAAATACTCTTTCTCACTTAGAGCTTTTGAATTTCTTACAGGGCAAATACACAAGGCCAATGTGGAATGTTTGGATGAAGAGGACCATAGTGTTTCTGTGCGATGGTTAGAAAAAGAAGAGGTAACGTTAAGTCTAGTAGCCTCTCTGCTGTTTATATTAGGACATTCTGTATGCTTTGGTATGAGCAGTGTTATTTTAGTTTAGAGATGCTATTATAGTTTTTATTACTATTTTGAATCAGTTTTTATATTTTCCATTTTAGTTAAAAAATGTATTTCAAAAATGTGTTTTTTGGGTTTTAGTTTCAGTTTTAGTTAACTACAATAACCCTGTTTTGGATGGAAGTTTTTTTTATTGTAATTTTCACTTTTTTTTGGTAACAGATTGATTTGGAGTGCATATTCTCACTAAATCCAGAATTAGCTGCAGAGGAAGAGATTTCCTTGAGCCCTGTTACACCACCGCCTCCTACACCCAGCAAAATGCCTAAGGTTTGTACAAGATCACAGTTAAAAGTTGAGTTTGCACTCTAATTGTTCGCATCTTTTGAACCTTTTTGTACGCTTTTGTTTGTGTGCAGAAACATGGAACTATAACACCGGGAACAAGTGAAATCCCATGCAGAGACAAAAGAGGTATATTTGCTCTTATATGACTCATGATTAAAGGCCAATTTATACTTCTGCGTCGAGTGTACGCCGTAGTGTACGTCGTAGGGTACGCACGTAGGCGACGCCGTCGTGAGCATTTATACTTCTGCGAATGTCTGTGTTGCTCTGCAGTTACACCGCCGAAACGCTAGTTGGCGCGGGTGGGTTTTAATGTTCCAGTTCCACTGTGTTTACATTCCTCGCGGCTGTTTTGAGTTTAGGTTTCTACGAGCAATGGCGACTGAAGGAGTCATACAGATGGCTGTATTTCCGCACTTCTTCAAGCAATCTCTCGGTCACTTGGTCTGTTTCCATGGCTCTTCACTGATCTTCGGAATTTAAAAATGGCGGGCGGGCGGTGCAGAGTGCAGAAGATCATTCCGGAAATGCGTAGGAGGAAACACGATGCTATCCAGCCGACCAATCACAGATCTTGCGGTCCGCGTCGCCGCGACGCGTAGTTACATTTTTGAGGAGGTGCGCGTCAGGGTACGGCGAAGGGTACGACGTATGGTACACGTCAATGCGTATGCTACGCCGTACCTTCTACGCGAACCCGACGCAGAAGTATAAATTGGCCTTAAGGCTGCACAATAAATCAGAATAATTTCTGAATTGCAGTATGCCCATGTGCGATTAATCTGCTAAAGACTATGATTTAATTAAATAAATATGTAGTGTGCATATTATCATTTTGAAGCATTCTGGGTGCTTCAAAATGAAGGGGTGACATGCATGTGTCAAGCTCAGTGTGCTCAGTCTGAGGCTGTGTAGTTTTCAAAGACTGCACACTCCACAAGCACTTAATCTTGACAGTATAACAGAATTCTAATATTCAGTCCTATAATTATTCTTTGAACCTTTAGACAAAATACTTAAAAAAATCTAAATAAATAAAGTTTGCATTTGTTTTTTGTTAAGTAATATTTGATACATCAGAGTAATAAGTCATTAAATAGAGCTACACCAGCCGGGACTTCATCTAGACACATTCTGGATAAGAAAATCAAACTTGCCAGATCCAACAAAAAAATAAGTTCAAAATGCATTGAATCCATTAAAACGCATTTAATGATTGCATAGGCTAATAAAGGAAAATATAAACAATGAGTCCGCACACCAGAAAATGCTCCTTAGCAATTTTAATGGTTGCTCACCACGTGCAACGTTTCGGGCCCAAGCCCTTCATCAGACATGAAAACAAGTGGGGAGACACACCTCCATATATACAGCCATACATGATCACATGATCACACACATCCATGATTACTCACATGACCAATCAAGTGAAAATGCAATTACATCAGGAAACCAAATAAAAAACAAATAAAAAACACATTAAAAAGCACATTAAAGAACAGGCAAAATGTAGCAACATTTGTAATACAAAAATATCTTTAGGAAGAAAACTATTAGAAATATATTAGACGCATACCGAAAATATATTAGACGCATACCGAAAATATATTAGAAATACAGTAGAAATACATTAGAAATACATAAAAAAATCACCTTAATATATTAAGTGGCTAAACGAAGACCTGTAGTGCTTGAAACATAATCTAGAAGATTTTTTTTGAAAATATGTCTCCACCACTGTAGGCAGTAATGATAGATGAGCAAAAATATCAGTACATAAGGGAAACCACAAAGGTGTGCTACATGGAACATATATCAAATCAGCAAAGCGATAACACAACATTTACAATCCTTACAAAGTTATGGGAGTTATTTACAGAAATTATAAAAACGGCCTCAGGTCAAAGTCTTCATTCAACCCTTTTGGAGCTAAAGTGTCCAGGGTATAGATCCAAAATGCTTCTCTTTTGAGTAACAGACAGTTTACATCTCCTCCACGGGAGGGCTGTTTCACAAGTTCAATACCACAATATCTGAGAGAGGAAACATTATGAAGGGCTTGTGAAAAATGCACCGCTACTGGGCTTTTGATGTCATGATTACGAATATTTGATCTGTGTTCTGAGATTCTTGTTTTCAATGGCCTAGTCGTTTTACCAACATAGGCCAAGCCACACGGGCATTTAAGTAAATAGATGACATTCTTTGTGTTACAGGTAATCACACCTTTGATGTCATAGAGTTTTCCAGTGCGTGGGTGATTAAATTTAGTAGTTTTATGTGTGAAATTACATTGAGAGCAGTTGCCACATCTGTAATTCCCAACGGGGATAGACTGCAAAAAATGTGGTGGAGTCAATGATGGAAGATGGGCTCTCACCAACATGTTTTTGAGGTTAGGTGCTCTCTTGTACACAATGCGGGGTGATGTAGTGAAGCATTTAAGTGCTGGATCGGAGTCAATGATGTGCCAATGTTTTTTAATGATGGATTCAAAATCTCTGCCAAGAGGTGAGTATTGGACAATACAATTAACTCTAGACTCAGAAGTTCTGGATCTAGTGTTACTGAGGCAATCAGTTTGCGATATATTTTCAAAACGATTACGTGCTTGGGTAATCCATTCCTGTTTGTATTGTCTCTGTTGAAAACGTTTTTCTAAATCTGCTGACTGGGCTTGGAAATCACTATCAGCACTACAGATCCGGCGGATGCGACTGAACTGAGACAAAGGCAGACTCTTCTTGAGTGGAATAGGGTGAAAAGATTGTAATAAAGGAAAATAAACTGGACGCTATGAGGAAATGTATTTTTTATAAACTGTGATTTTTTTTACCTAGTAATGTAAATCAATATTTACATAGTATAAAGGCCCGTTCACATCAAGAACAATAACTGTAAAGATAACGATAACAATATTAGTGTCCACACCAGCAAACGATAATGTTCTGTTTATTATAAAAGTGCACGCTCAGTTTTGTCGTCTGCTGCTTTAAATGCTCAAGCTCTTTAAAGTAGGATGGATTCTGATTGGCTGTCATTGTTTTTGTGTTCTCTGTGCCGTTATCGTTATCAACAACTTTGACCTCATATCATAATTTGTAATCAAAATGTCAACTTTTATTCAGATTAAATTACTTGTCTCAGCATACTACCATACTATGCTGTCTGGGCTGTGTTTCAAAATTTGGAAAGCTGTCTACCTGAGTGCCATTTGTGCGCATTATAGGCATGTTTGAGTGCTCCTGGTAAGTTTTCAGACATAGTCTGACTGTGATTTGCTGACTCTTATGTGTTCTGTTGTGAAGTTGTCTCGACCCGGGCACGGCCGGCCCAGCAGCAGCAGCAGCCAGAATCAGCACCCCCTCCACCTGCACAACAACCCTCTCAATCCACACAGAGCCAGACCCAAAGCCTGGGCGGTAAATGACACTCCTCAGTGCTTTTCAGTCTGTTCATGTCAACCCCCTTTTCCCCATAGGAAAACTCTGAAAGCCAAACTGAGGCCTCCTGCAGAGGATGCATGTCATGCATAAAGACAAAGCATCCTTTTGGAGTCTTTATTTTGCAGTAAACCTAACCTACTGTTTGTATCTTGGCTCAAATCTTGTGGGGTGTGGTTTGGACACCCCAGCCGTCCCTCTGAATGTTAGTGAACGTCTGTGACCGTTACAAGTGTCTGTCTGCCGAATTAATCTGGAATCAAAATGGTCAACCTGTTTTCTGTGTGCCGCACGATACTGCACTTCCGTTGGCCAGAACTACAAGCTTTCTTGACTGATTTGCTTGTTTATTGATTCACAGATGTGTTGTTGTGATTCTCTCTTAAACAATTCTGAATTGATCTGATCCATGCAGTGTCTATTGTCAGGTTATTTCAGTCATATTTTAGTTTATGTATGCCCCATGCTGTTGATAGAAAATTGAGATGCTTAGACAATAATTTTGGAATTAGATCATAACTCTCCGAAAGTCAATCTAAAAATTCCTACCCATAGTTTAGTGTTGCAATATGAGTCATTGTTCAAATTGCACACTGTAATTGCTGAATTATTATGTTATTATTTAGATGAAATTAGAGTCTGAATGAATATTAATGACTGTTATGTGGCCTAATCTTTTATTCCATGTTCTACTGATACTATTATTTGCAAGTAATAGCAGTCATTTCAGATATGTTGTGGACTATCAAGAGTAGGGTGACCACCCGTCCCGTCCCGCTTTGCGTTGTACCGCTCAGCATTTTCACCCCTTGTCCCGCACGTCGCATATTGAGAAAATGTCCCGCATTTTCATCAGTCTATTGGTTTTTAATATTTAGGAAAACTTGCATGCGTTCTTTTGCCTTTGTCCTTTTAAAAAAAGCATTTTATTTATTATTTTTGCGGCGTAGTTTTTCAGATATTTAACAGCACTTCGTCAGAAGTACAGATACAACAGCCGTTTATTAAATCCTATCCAATGGTTGAAAAGAAAGGAGTAAACACGGTCACTAGTAGGTTGTGGTTGTGACGGCTGTCAATCAAAATGTGGACCGGTGATTCGTTCCATGTGTTCCCTGTCAGAAAACAAATGGATAATTCGGTCAATTAAACCATACCATTTAACAGAATTGATCAACTTGTCGTCTGCTGTGGTTGTTTTAATTCACATCCTTTCTAAAAAAAGATGAGTTTTTGGTTTAATATATTATTAATATAGGCTATAAGACTGTCAATGACCTAATTTCATGTTGTTTTATAATTTATTTGTTCGTTGTTTATTTTGTTGGATTTTAGTTGGATTGGTCAGAACAGTTTCAAAAATAGTTATCTGCATGATGCCTGCTGCCTTTGGGCTCAGTGATGTTGAATTTAAATGACATGTAAAATAAAGACATGTTATGTTACATTGTCATGTAATGGTGTTTTCTGGAAGGAACTAAAGAACAAAGAACTTTTATCAGCTGAAAGTAACTAAGGCAGAATACAAATGTTTTTATTAAGTTAGATAGACATTATAACAGTTTCAGGTTTTGTTTTAGTGTTGGTAGCATGTCCCACATTGTCCCACACAAACTTATAATCGTCCCACATTTGGTTTGTTTGATGGTGGTCACCCTAATCAAGAGTGCATAGATAAATGACTTTGGAAAAGGCTTGCTCATAGAATAGAGCTTTTTTAAGATGGAGAGGGCTGTTGGCGCTAACATGTGCCAGAGGCTCTGGCTTGCCTCTATAGCCACTCTGTCTACACAAATACATACTTTTTTTTTAGAGGGAGATACAGTGGGAGGGGGCGGGTTAGAGGAAGCGATTGTAGACTTTGTTAATATGGAATTGTGCTCTCTAACAGCAAGGAGGAAGTTGAACTGTGTGAAGGAAGTGGGAAAATTGCAGCAACAGAAACTGAAAAAGAAGCGAGCACAGGTGAGACTTCTTATCTTTCTGTCATTATATCTCTGCCTTGTTTCTAAGCTTCTAATTGTAATGTGTTTCTCAGGTTGACTTATAGATTATTTCACCTGATGGTGTTCCTATTGTGTATGTGCTTTTGTTTTGAAGGAGAATGATACAACGGTTCCAAACTGTGAAAAACGAAAGATGATCACAGACTTAAGAGCAAGTTTGGGCTGTCAACCACTAACCACGACAGATTTGGTAGGTATTAATAAAGAAATATCTGGGTAATATTTAATTAAAAACTTTTTTTTTGAGCTTATATGAAATTTTATTTAAAAAACAAAACAAATCTTACCATCTTATATTTTTCTATATTTTCTTTATGATGGTAATTGTTATTTAATTTATTATTCATTGTTTTATTTTTATTATGATGATTATTCCTCAAATTTTCTCTATTTGAGTTTGGGGTGGAATACTACCCGGACAAGCTGTATTTGAGATTCACATTTTAATGATGATGATGATGATAATAACAGTAATCCTGAAAACAAAATTACAATGTTTCATATTATTATAAAAATCTATTAATAAGAAAAAAAGATAACCTGCAATATTTTATAAGTCAGTCTTGGGTTTATTCGTTTGTTTGTCTTTTCTACTTTGAGGAGTAAAACGTAATTCATGTTTCGACAGATTGAAGATCACCGAATATCTGTTAGTGTTAGGAAACGACCCTTCAATGGCAAAGGTAAGGCCTCTGATAGGACAATTGGTGTACTTTAATTTTTAAAAAATAAGATATACCTTTTTAAAAAAATGTATTGACTTATGTATTTTGTCATTTATTTCTCATTTGTGTTGTAGAGTTGAAAGTAAAGGACATAGATGTGATCACTATTCCAAGTAAAGATGTTGTCATGGTGTCACGTAAATCTAAAGAAACTAGGTGAGGACTCAAAATGCAAAGGGAAAAAAACGATATTTATTACAAAAAGAAACACTAAACACAAAACAAAACCCACGAGGGGGAAAACATAACTAAATACAAAACAACCACAACTTCAAAAATGAACATACCAAACAGGGTCACGGGGGAACAGGAGACGTGTACAAGACAACGATCCGACACAGACTGCAAACACAAAGGAACTTATAAAAGGGACAAATCAGGCAGGTGATGAGGAACAACAGGTGGGGCAAATGAAACCAATAATGAGATAACAAAGAGGGTGGGGTCAAAACAGTGACAGGAACACAAACACCACATGTGCTACACGAGACAGGACAGGCATGTGACATTACCCCCTCCTTAAGGAGCGGCTACCAGACGCTCCACTAGGGACGGGAGGGACAGACCAGGGCGGGACGGGAGGGACAGACCAGGGCGGGACGGGAGGGACAGACCAGGGCGGGACGGGAGGGACAGACCAGGGCGGGACGGGAGGGACAGACCAGGGCGGGACGGGAGGGACAGACCAGGGCGGGACGGGAGGGACAGACCAGGGCGGGACGGGAGGGACAGACCAGGGCGGGACGGGAGGGACAGACCAGGGCGGGACGGGAGGGACAGACCAGGGCGGGACGGGAGGGACAGACCAGGGCGGGACGGGAGGGACAGACCAGGGCGGGACAGGAGGAACAGGAAAGACAGACCAGGGTGGGACAGGGGGAACAGGAAAGACAGACCAGGGTGGGGCAGGGAAAATGGACAGTTCGGGAGGCCAGGGCGGAGCAGAGAGTCCATCGGGCGGCCAGGGCGGAGCAGACTCTCCCTCGGGCGGCCAGGGCGGAGACCCTCCCTCGGGCGGCCAGGGCGGAGACCCTCCCTCGGGCGGCCAGGGCGGAGACCCTCCCTCGGGCGGCCAGGGCGGAGACCCTCCCTCGGGCGGCCAGGGCGGAGACCCTCCCTCGGGCGGCCAGGGCGGAGACCCTCCCTCGGGCGGCCAGGGCGGAGACCCTCCCTCGGGCGGCCAGGGCGGAGACCCTCCCTCGGGCGGCCAGGGCGGAGACCTTCCCTCGGGCGGCCAGGGCGGAGACCTTCCCTCGGGCGGCCAGGGCGGAGACCTTCCCTCGGGCGGCCGGCTCAGACACCACCGGTTCAGGAACAGATACCACCGGCTGAGGCACTGGAACTGGCACCACCGGCTCAGGCACTGGAACTGGAACTGGCACCACCGGCTCAGGAACAGATACCACCGGCTCAGACACCACCGGTTCAGGAACAGATACCACCGGCTGAGGCACTGGAACTGGCACCACCGGCTCAGGCACTGGAACTGGAACTGGCACCACCGGCTCAGGAACAGATACCACCGGCTCAGACACCACCGGTTCAGGAACAGATACCACCGGCTGAGGCACTGGAACTGGCACCACCGGCTCAGGAACAGACACCACCGGCTCAGGAACAGACACCACCGGCTCAGGAACAGACACCACCGGCTCAGACACCACCGGCTCAGACACCACCGGCTCAGACACCACCGGCTCAGACACCACCGGCTCAGACACCACCGGCTCAGACACCACCGGCTCAGACACCACCGGCTCAGACACCACTGGTTCAGGAACAGATATCAGCGGACCAGGAACAGACACCACCGGCCCAAGTGTGTGCGTAGCCCACACACACCACATGGCTGTGGCCATAATGGCCAGTGTCGCGGTCATTGAGGGCTCAGGAACAGACACCACCGACTCAGGAACAGACACAGGCTCGACGGCGGCCATCTTGTCAGGGGACACAGGCTCGGCAGACGTGACGTGAACAGGCTCGGTGGCGGCCTTCTTGTCCGAAGACACAGGCTCGGCAGGCGTGACGTGAACAGGCTCGGCGGCGGCCATCTTGTCCGAAGACACAGGCTCGGCAGACGTGACGTGAACAGGCTCGGCGGCGGCCATCTTGTCCGAAGACACAGGCTCGGCAGGCGTGGGCGGAGCCGGCAGGGCTAGCAGCGTGGGCGGGACCGGCAGGACGAGCAGCTCGGGGACGGCCTCTGGGACGATGGCGGGCTGCTCGGGGACGGCCTCCGGGTCATTGGGGAGGCCGGAGGTCTTCCTCCTCCGCCGTCTTCGATGGTGAAGTGCAGGTTCAGGTCTGGACGGAATTAATGGCGGATGGAGCTCTGGGCTGGGCAGCGGCGATGCATTCTCTGGGCTGGGCAGCGGCGATGCATTCTCTGGGCTGGGCAGCGGCGATGCATTCTCTGGGCTGGGCAGCGGCGATGCATTCTCTGGGCTGGGCAGCGGCGATGCATTCTCCGGGCTGGGCAGCGGCGATGCATTCTCCGGGCTGGGCAGCGGCGATGCATTCTCCGGGCTGGGCAGCGGCGATGCATTCTCTGGGCTGGGCAGCGTGACGGATCGCTGAGGTGGTGCAGGCAGTGCGAGCAGGATCACTGGAACAGGGACCACCGGAACAGGGACCACCGGAACTGGGACCACCGGAACTGGGACCACCGGAACTGGGACCACCGGAACTGGGACCACCGGAACTGAGGCCACCGGAACAGTCACGGAGGGAGTCTTCCTCTTCCTCCTCCGTTTCGAGACCACTGGAACTGGGGCCACTGGAACTGGGACCACTGGAACTGGGACCACCGGAACTGGGACCACTGGACTCGGGACCCTCTTCCTGGCCTCTCGCTCCTGCAAGCGAGCGAGACCCTCCACCATTGCCTCAAAGGTACTTCTTTCATACGCCCTCCTAAGTAACCAGTCCATGGGCTCATCGAGTGCATAAAAGAAAAGGTCCTTAAGAGGCCCCTCGTTCAGTTGTAGGCCCTCCGCCGCTCTAAGGAATTCGGCCGCGAATTTCCTCAAATCAGCCCCTTGCTGGCGGAGGGAACTAAGTGCCTGAAAACGAATAATACGTTCGTATTGGGGGCACGCAACAGAGGGGGCTGGTGGGTGACGTGAAACCCCTTGCGGAGTCCTCGACATGGTCGGATCGTTATGTCACGTAAATCTAAAGAAACTAGGTGAGGACTCAAAATGCAAAGGGAAAAAAACGATATTTATTACAAAAAGAAACACTAAACACAAAACAAAACCCACGAGGGGGAAAACATAACTAAATACAAAACAACCACAACTTCAAAAATGAACATACCAAACAGGGTCACGGGGGAACAGGAGACGTGTACAAGACAACGATCCGACACAGACTGCAAACACAAAGGAACTTATAAAAGGGACAAATCAGGCAGGTGATGAGGAACAACAGGTGGGGCAAATGAAACCAATAATGAGATAACAAAGAGGGTGGGGTCAAAACAGTGACAGGAACACAAACACCACATGTGCTACACGAGACAGGACAGGCATGTGACACATGGTTCATGAACCAAAACAGAAGGTGGACCGGACTCCGTTCGTAAAGAACCATACATTCCGCTTCGATCATGCCTTTGATGACAGTGCAACAAATGAAATTACAGGTACAGGATCATTTATTGCTCATTAAACAAGAATATTTCTCAATATAATTGATCATTGTCAGAGGAAAATAACTTCTATCTGCTCTCTCCAAAGGTCTACTGTAAAACCTCTTGTGGAAACCATATTTGAAGGAGGAATGGCCACATGCTTTGCTTATGGCCAAACAGGAAGTGGAAAAACTCATGTAAGAAGTGTTTATTTAATATAATTGAGATTTTAAAAAATCCTGTTTGGATAGTTGCTATAAAAAATACCACAAATACCTGTACTGCTCATTTATATATATATATATATATATATATATATATATATATATATATATATATATATATATATATATATATATATTAGAATAATTGGACACAAAGCTCATCAATTGCTTTTTGTTTTAGACCATGGCTGGAGATTTTTCAGGAAAGAACCAGGATTGCTCTAAAGGAATCTATGCATTAGCTGGTAATTGATGTTTATTTGGTTCTGTAATTTATTTATCTTGTAATTTCATTCAAACAACTCATTTATATTTGTGTCGTGCACACAGCTGAAGATGTCTTTCTCATGCTGAAGAAACCAGAATATAAGAAGCTGGATCTTCAGGTTTACGCAGCGTTCTCTGAAATTTACAATGACAAGGCAAGTGGCTCTGAGTTACATTCGCTTTCCGTTAATTGAAAATGTGTACAATTTTAGGAATTGTATGCATTTGCTAGATAGATAGCAGAAAACTGATGACTCATGGCTGTGATGTGAACTAAAGCCTATTTTTTTAAAAAGGACAATTAGCTTAAAGTCTTTGTCTTCTTAGGTATTTGATCTGTTGAATCAGAAGGCTAAGCTGTGTGTGCTAGACGATAGAAAGAAGCAGACGCACGTTGTTGGGCTTCAGGAACGTGAGGTCAAATGCACTGAGGACATCCTCAAACTCATTGGAATGGGAAACAGCTGCAGGTAATACTCGCTGGGTAAAGCAATTAACATGTACACTGAATTCTAAAATATGAATATCTCTAAATCGTTTCCAAAATACGATTCATGATCTTTGGTGTGTAATTGGTCCTGAATTTCCTTCCTATTTTCCATTTCAGGGCTATAGGTCAGAACGCAGTAAATGAGCACTCGTCCCGGAGCCACGCCATCTTTGACATCATACTACGAAGCAAGGGCAAGTTGCATGGCAAATTCTCATTCATTGATCTGGCGGGTAACGAGCGTGCAGCGGACACGTGCACCGCTAATAAGCAGACTCAGAAGGAGGGAGGCGAAATCAACAAAAGTCTTTTGACTCTAAAGGTTAACGCCTTAAAAATACCACACCAGAGCAAACTCTAGAGCATGGGTTGGCAACCTTTTGGTCAAGAGGTGCCATTTTGAATTTAATTTAATCATTGTGATCTTGCATGTCCCAAATATTAGGAATGTATCAGAGCTATTGTAACCCAGGCTACTAGTAAACAAATAAGTACCTTACTGGGAGTTAATCGAAAGAGAACAGCTGAAAAAAAAAGAGAAAAAGACTGTTCTAGACTGAAAAGAGAATCACCCAATCACACATTGCGCTGCAGTGACTGACACTTCTGTGAGCCAATGGCAGCAGCGCATCCGGTTGCGCAAGTCCCTCTTTGAATGTGAGCGGCAGATGAGAAAAAGCATGTCAGAGAACGCAGCTGTGCGGAGTAATCTCCAGAAGTTTCCCGCATTTAAGCTAAAGAGTCAGAGTGAAAAGAGACCAGATAAAATAAAGTTGAATATTTGAATGAAACGTTGATAAGCTGTCATCGGAGCGAGAAGAGGACGAGTCAAAGAAATAGTGACTGATGCAGACCAACGCAACTTTAAAGTGCTGCGTATTAACTTCCTTGCTTGAATATAGACTATTTTCTTGCCTTGGTGAGTCCTATTTCAAATATAAACTTGATAATATACAAGAAAAAATGTTGCAGATTTTTCAGCGAACTTATTCATGGGTTTCATCAGGTCCCTTTCCACAGGTGTATAAAACCAAGCACCTAGATTATGAATGCACACTGCATTGTGCTTGATTAATACGCTGATTTCACGCAGCCGTTATTTTGAAATCGAAAGCGAGGCTCCGGTGGGAAGAAAACCGGAAGTGTCGCCTTTAATCACAGGAGAGTCGTGAATGTGATGGCGTATTGTTGTGTTTAATGATGTTTTGTCAATTCTAAAAATGTACAAACATTTCTTTCGTACTTTAGACTATATACAGTGAAATTCATTTATAAATAAAATATTTTTTTTATATATAATTCAGAATGTAAAAAACGAAGCAGGAATGAACTATATACATCCTATATTGGATATTAACATCCAATAGTGTAAATCGCGGCAGCAGCTTCAGGTTGGTCATCCAAGGCATTGTTGTTTATCTTTACTTCCGGGGTTCTTCCCACCGGAGCCTCACTTTCGATTTCAAAATGGCGGCTGCGTGAAATCAGCGTATACACCTGTGGAAAGGGACCGGATGAAATCCATGAATATGAGGTTGAAATCAACTTGATATTAGTATGTGCGTGCATAACGATCTAGCCAGCTAGTCTGCACGCGGGCTAAAGCTAACGTTAGTCAAATGTGAAAAGCTAGCGGGTCAATAAAATATGACGCAGATTCATGTTTAACTGTCAACGTGTTTAATAAGTTGAAATATTGAGTTAATTTGTGCTTTACTGTACATGTGAATTGTTTATGAGACTGAATTGAGTATTAATTATTGGTTCTGCCTTGTGTTTTTACAAGGCTGGGTTTTTTGTGAGAGATTGTGATTCACCATCAGAAGTTTTCCTGTTCCATATCGGACACACGAGACGCAATAAGCGTATAAACACGGCGAGCCACCCACGGATTCGATTCACTTGTTGAACTGTGCTCATCAGATCTGGTAGGAGAATTCCTTTCCTTTTGTTTCGTTGCTCTTGGACAAAAAGGGCCTGGACTCATTGCGAACTGTTTTTTCTTTCTTTTTTTTCCTCCGAATCTTCAACTAAAGACATTTAACTTTGAACTGAAAACCAACATTTTCAGAGACAGAGTCAATTGATTCTGTTCGTCTGAGTCGATTCCACCAATTGAATCTTGAGCATTTGATTCACAACCTGAAAAGAATACTACAGTTTTGAGGGAAAAAGTGTTTATTTGAATTTGAAAAGTGAAATTGAGAATTCATTCTGTACATTGAATCAAATTGACTGTTTATACGAATTCTGAGTATTCAAGTGAATGCATTATTTTGTTTGAGAATATTGCTTACTGTTTCCTTGAAGTATTGCATTTTTCCAATTGTTTTATTTTTATTTTACTTTATTGTACAAAGGGAATAATCTGATTTACATTGAGTCGAGCTGTTAAGGTTGCTCATTCAAGTACTTACAAAAGAGTGTGGAGAACAAATATTGTCACTTATTGTCCATTGCTAATTAGTTGATTACATTGTGATTTGCATATTTCAAACAACAAAAAGAAAAAAGATCATTTTACTTTAATATAAACCCTCAGTTGAATCATAAAAAAGACTCTGTTGATAATTCACCACCACTGTGCTGCCTTCCTCTCTCCAGTAGTCGCACCTATCTTCTGATCCTTTGGCCCATAGTGAAATACTTACCCGTGTGACGCGCCCACGCTACAATTTTGCGAGCCAGCCAGGAGACAGGGCGCAGCAGCGACTGAGGTGAATAGTCATTGAGACAAGCACGTGCAGAGAACCTGACAGAAATGGATGTTGTGGAGCGAGAGAACGTTAATGTGCAAAATGCAGTAATTGTCAGTGGCTTAACGCTGACTGAATTGGATCAAGTCCTAGAGGCATACCTTTTGAGGTTCGGCTCTATACAATGCAACTTGCTAATTGACGACCCATACTCTGAGTTTCATCGGAATGCAGTAGTTGAGTTCTCGCACAATTCTGCCATGTGCGACCTCGAGCCCCATCTGCCGCTGAATATAGTAAGTCCCACTGATCCAGACACTGTGTTTTATGTGCGCACACTGGGTAGTGTTTACACCCCCACCTCCTGTAGCGCCACAGAGTGCTTGAAGAAATTGCAAGCAATAGCCAGTGCCAGTGGAGAATCCCTACAACATATACTTGAACGGAAGTTGACAAGAGTGAGAGCTGATGAGTCACCTAGAGCAGAGCCTGGGCTAGAGCATCGCCCTTTAGAGTCAAATCTCCCGACATGTGCGACCAGCACTCCCCAGCGGTCAGAAGGGTGTCAGTCACCGTCTGTGCTGAGAACAGAATCCAAAAACCCAGTCAAGGAAAGCATAGACACTGCGCTGCCTCACTGTTCAAACGACCCTGATGTCAGCTCTGCTGAGACGATATCTTTGAAATTTCCCATGACTGCTGTGCACCCCCCAGGCATCCAGAGGGTAGTAATGGAACACGTTGTGAGGACGAGCGATCCAGTGTCCCCCCACAATGCTTCATTTCGCCTGAAAGCTTTCTCTGGAAGGAGCCCTCGTCCAAGCAACGAGCCGGATTTCGACACCTGGCGGGCAAGTGTAGATCACCTGTTGAATGATCCATCCCTTCCTGAATCATACAAGACACGCAAAATTCTTGACAGCTTGTTACCGCCTGCTTCGGACATGATTAAGCATGTGAACCCGAACGCTCCATCGTCAGAGTGTCTTAGGCTGCTGGAGTCCGTCTATGGGTCGGTGGAGGACGGAGACGAATTATTAGCCAAGTTCATAAGCACCCTGCAGAATCCTGGCGAAAGGTCATCCGCCTACCTCCACAGATTGCATGTAATTCTGAGTGCTGCCATCAGACGGAACGGAGTTGAAGAGAGTGAACGAGACCGTTGTCTGTTGAGGCAGTTCTGCCGTGGCTGCTGGGACAATGCCCTGATAGCTGATTTGCAGCTCGAAAAGAGAAAAGCAGACCCACCTCCTTTTGCTGAATTAGCCATTCTCATCCGTACAGCGGAAGATAAGCAAATATCAAAGGAAGAGAGAATGAGAAAGCATTTGGGTATCTACAAGCACCCATCTGCTCCCCTTAAACTGCGAACAGTAGCACACCAACAGTCTGCTTATTCTTGTGGTGCATTGGAGGACACTACTGATTCTTCGGCCCTCACCACTCCCAATCAGAAAATCTCTAAACAGAAGAGTAAAGAGCAATGCCCTGAAACGCTTGAAGTCGGTGCTCTAAAGAAGGAGATTGCTGCTCTCCAAAGCCAGGTTGCAGCCATCAGAACAGCTGCTAATCAGGAAGTGAAAGAACGAGCTCAAGTAAGTGAACTTCAGGAGTTGAAAGGACAGATAGCGGAGCTGAAAATCCAAGTCGCTACCTCAGATGCACAGAGAAACCGATCTGAGAGATCCCCTTATCTGAGAGACCAGAGTAGATCCAGTGTCAGAAAAGTCGACGGAGATGGTAATGGGAGGCCAAACTATGCAGGAGCGAGCACCAACCGGCCCCGTCCATGGTATTGCTTTCGCTGTGGAGAAGACGGTCACTTAGCAGTCAGCTGTGAAAATCCCCCGAATCCATCTAAAGTTGAAGAGAAAAGACGTAAATTGAGAGAAAGACAAGCTGAGTGGGACCTCCAAAATGGAACCACCAAGCAGTGCCTTTAAATTAAAGTCAGTCTCTGTCGCAGGGCTGACGGGGACTGAGAAAAATTAACAATGCCCTAAGCATCAACGAGTGTTTGACAAGCAGGCAGACAGCAGAAGCTCCTTGAAGTTACCAGCAGGACTGGTAGGAATGAAATGCACTGCACAAATTAAAGTCGAAGGGAAAGAAGTGAACTGCCTGTTAGACACAGGATCACAGGTTACAACAATTCCTCTGTCTTTCTACAAAAGTCACCTATCACAGCATTCCATGCAACCGTTGAACCACCTGTTAGAAGTTGAAGGAGCAAATGGACAGGCCGTTCCCTATCTAGGATATGTTGAATTGACTCAAGTTTCCTCAAGAATTCCTAGGAGTTGAAGCTGAAGTTCCAACATTGGCCCTAGTGGTTCCAGACCTGACTCATGCACCCCAAATCCTCATTGGCACCAACACGTTGGACGTCCTGTATGCTGATCATGCACAAGCGACCATGCCCCAAGTTAAGTCGTATTACCATGGGTATCGAGCTGTAATAAGAGTCCTTGAAGCAAGACGACAACGAGCGAGTACAAGTGTCTTGGGCCAAGTAAAAGTGAAGGGAGATACGCCTGAAGTAATAACAGCTGGAAGCACTGTAGTCCTCGACGGCTGTGTCAACATCATTGGGCTGCTGTCGGAGACTTGGGTGGCAGTGGAACCATCAACCTCATCCTTTTTGCCTGGCGGACTGCTAGTGGCTAATAGTCTGCACTCCTTACCGCCAAAGCGCAATGTCCAGATACCAGTAGTGCTGAAGAACGAAACACAGACTGATTTAATAATCCCTCCAAGAACAGTACTGGCTGAAATACATGCCATCCAGAATGTGATTGAAGGAAAACAGCCCATGAGTATCCCAGAGTGCAAAGCAGCGAATCCTTCACAAGTCATTGTTCCTGACTTCGGTGACTCTCCCTTGTCATGTGAATGGAAGGAGCGGATAACGGATCTAGTGAACTCCATGCCAGATGTTTTTGCACTGCAAGAGTTAGATTACGGCCACACTGATAAGGTGAAACACCGTATCAATCTTAATGACAACACACCCTTCAAGCGGCGTGCTAGGCCTATCCACCCGCAAGATGTGGATGCAGTAAGAAGACATCTCAAAGAGCTCCTCGATGCCGGTGTCATAAGACAATCTGAATCCCCATTCGCTTCCCCCATAGTAGTTGTAAGGAAGAAAAACAATGATGTGCGCTTGTGTATTGACTTCAGAAAGTTGAATTCCCAAACCATAAAGGATGCATATGCTCTGCCAAATCTGGAGGAAGCCTTTTCTGTTCTAACTGGATCCAAGTGGTTTTCAGTTCTTGACTTAAAATCTGGTTTCTACCAAATTGAGACGGAAGAGGCTGACAAACAGAAAACAGCGTTCGTATGCCCATTGGGATTCTGGGAGTTCAACCGAATGCCCCAAGGGATCACAAATGCACCAAGCACATTCCAACGGCTCATGGAACGGTGCATGGGGAATCTTAATAGAAGAGAAGTATTGGTCTTTATTGACGACCTTATAGTCTTTTCTAAGACTCTTGAAGAACACGAAGCCAGACTCCTTCAAGTTCTAGAACGGCTGAGAGATTACGGACTGAAGCTTTCTCCTAAAAAGTGCAAGTTCTTCCAAACGTCAGTCCGATATCTGGGCCACATAGTGTCAAAGAATGGTGTCGAAACAGATCCATCCAAAATTGAAGCCCTCAAGACCTGGCCAAGGCCTGGAAACCTTAAAGAGCTCAAGTCTTTTCTCGGATTCGCTGGATACTACAGAAGGTTCGTCCAAGACTTTTCTAAGATAACAAGACCTCTCAACGACCTTACTGTTGGTTACCCCCCTCTGCAGAAAAACCAGAAACGAAGTCCAAAGGAGAGAACACAGTACCGAGATCCTAAAGAGCAATTTGGAGAACGATGGACTCAGGAATGCCAAAGTGCCTTCAACACTATCATGGAGAAGTTGACCTCAGCTCCAGTCCTCGGATTTGCAGATCCCAGCCTTCCCTATGTCCTGACTACGGATGCGAGCACCACTGGACTTGGAGCCACCCTTTATCAAGAGCAAGAAGGACGAATGAGAGTAATCGCCTTCGCCAGCAGGGGCTTAACCAAGAGTGAAACGAGATATCCAGCACACAAACTAGAGTTCCTCGCGCTCAAGTGGGCAGTTACGACCAAATTCAGTGATTATCTGTATGGAGGAGAGTTCACTGTAATAACGGACAGCAACCCACTCACCTACATTCTGACATCTGCTAAGCTTGAAGCGACAAGCTATAGGTGGCTGTCCAGCCTGTCGACGTTCAACTTCAAGATTCAATATCGTGCAGGAAAGTTAAACCAAGATGCAGATGGACTCTCAAGACGTCCACATGACAGACCTCTGGATGACTTTGTCTCTCAAAAAGAGTGTGAAAGAATCAAGCAATTCACCCTTCACCATTTAGCAGAATCTGACCAACCAACAATTCTGCCAGCAGCGGTGAAAGCTCTCTGCGAAAGACACCAAGTGTATCAAAGTGTTACTGATCCTGACATGTCGTACTTCCAACCTACTGTGTTTGAGTCGCTGTCTCTCTGCGTTGGTGCAATACCTCAAGAGTTCCAGCAAGAGGCCGCTCATGGTCTTCCAGTTCTCCCCCAAATGTCTGAAGAGGAGCTAAAAGAACACCAAAGAGATGATCCAGAACTCAAAGTTGTTATCAAGTATCTTGAGTCTGGTAAGAAACCAGTTGGAAAAGTAGAACCTGTGGAAGTATCCTTATGGCTAAGAGAGTGGAGCAGATTCGAATTCAAGAACGAAATGTTGTTTAGAAGGAGGCAGGACAGAGGAAGTGTGCTATATCAGTTGGCGTTACCAGTGAATCTCCGAGAGATGGTGCTAACGAGCTTACACAACGACATGGGTCATCTAGGGATAGAGAGAACCCTGGACCTCGCTAGATCCCGATTCTACTGGCCAAGGATGGCGACCACTGTGGAAGCAAAAATAAAGACCTGTGAGCGCTATGTGAGGCGGAAGACTCCTCCTGAGCGAGCTGCACCCCTGGTGAATATAGTGACAAGCAGACCTCTTGAGTTAGTCTGCATGGACTTTCTGTCACTTGAACCTGATCGAAGTGGTACAAAAGATATTCTAGTGATCACCGATCATTTCACCAGATATGCTGTAGCAATACCCACCAGAAACCAGAAAGCTGAAACTGTGGCCAAATGCCTGTGGGATGACTTCCTAGTCCATTATGGATTCCCAGAGAAACTCCACAGTGATCAAGGGCCTGACTTTGAGTCAAAACTCATTAAGGAGCTGTGCACCATAGCAGGAATACGTAAAGTGAGAACGACACCATATCACCCTCGTGGAAACCCTGTGGAGCGTTTCAACAGGACTCTGCTTCAGATGTTGGGCACCCTGGATGATAAAGGAAAGACCTGCTGGAAAAGTTTTGTAAAACCATTGGTCCATGCATACAACTGTACTCGTAATGACTCAACTGGGATTTCACCATACAAGTTAATGTTCGGGAGGCAACCCCGGCTACCAGTCGATCTGGCCTTTGGATTACCTGCTGAAAAGTCATACCAGTCTCACTCAAGTTATGTAAGGAATTTGAAGGATCGACTGAAGGAGAGCTACAGGGTAGCAAGTTGACATGTAGTTGAAAAGTTACTTATTGTCAGTAAAGTGTCTGTTGCTAGAGTCATTGTTTTATTTTAAAAATGTCAGCGCTGGTCGAGAAAATAATTTTATAATGGGGGAAATCATTTTAATATTCTGTAAAAACAAGCCTTATTTTGAGTGGAAATCAAGATAATACTGTTTAAAATAATGATGGAGAAATTATGATTTACCATTATTTGGCTTGACGCCGGAGTGATCTGGAGCAGGTGGTGATGATGGTTCAGGAATAAAAGGCTCCACAACAGTCACAGCACTACTGGAAGAGCTGCTGAAAACAGCCTTCGTATCCTCCCAGAGCTTATGCAAACGACGTTTTGGAGCTTTTTCTGAAATGAAGTGATCTGGAGCAGGTGGTGATGATGGTTCAGGAATAAAAGGCTCCACAACAGTCACAGCACTACTGGAAGAGCTGCTGAAAACAGCCTTCGTATCCTCCCAGAGCTTATGCAAACGACGTTTTGGAGCTTTTTCTGAAATGAAGTGATCTGGAGCAGGTGGTGATGATGGTTCAGGAATAAAAGGCTCCACAACAGTCACAGCACTACTGGAAGAGCTGCTGAAAACAGCCTTCGTATCCTCCCAGAGCTTATGCAAACGACGTTTTGGAGCTTTTTCTGAAATGAAGAAAAAACTAATGAAAACAACTATTAGACCCATCTCTGACGTCAAATTAAGCAATGATATAATGACATAATATCATAATAATCATGAATTAAGCAATCATATAATGACGTTTTGCTCCTATAGTGTGTGGTGTGCCATGATGTGACAAAGACAGCACACCACACACGAACAGATTTTCAACCAGAGTCTCGACTGTGAACACAGGAAATCTCACAAAATCTCGCGAGACTTCAGAATAAGCATGGCGGATGATATGCAGGACGAAATTGCGATGATAATGTTTGGAATGATTTTCACAGAAAATTCACATGAATAAAAAACATTGTACCCATCATTATATATAACCTTTTATACAGAAATATATTCATTCTTTATTGTCTTTATTTATTCTTTATTGGATTTATTGTCACTTTGGAAAAAGTTATTTAATCCCTCTATAGAACCTCACTGAACCCTTAACACTCAGCTTCCTGCAAGTGTGTGTGTGTGTGAGAATGACCGTATCTTCCATCATCTCGCTTTCTGATTGGATATTGTTTTGTTTCACGTGATAATCTCCAGAACGTGCGCGCGTTTGTCCTCGGAGTTCCCCCCACATCAGGATTTCTGATCGTAAATATTAAACATGTTGAATATTTACAATTCGCGACCGGGGCGGCGCCGACGTTCTTCCGAGCAGGTTCGGACACTCTTAACACACCTCACACCAAGGGAAAATCTGATAAGATAATCTGTTGAACCATCAAGATAATCGGGACATAGCTAGGATTGTTGGAAGGGGGAAAATCGGCCCAAAATCAGCCCGATTCTCCTACCACTGCTATGCTGATGACACACAGCTCTTCCTCTCATTTCAACCAGATGATCCCACAGTAGCTGCACGGATCTCAAGCTGTCTGGCGGACATCTCGACATGGATGAAGGAACATCACCTGCAGCTCAACCTGGCAAAGACTGAGCTTCTCGTCCTCCCTGCCAATCCATCTCTGCAACACGACTTCACTATCCAGCTAGATTCATCATCAATCACCCCATCAAGGTCGGTCAGAAATCTTGGAGTAATACTGGATGACCAGCTGACCTTTACAGATCACATTTCAAAGACAGCTCGATCATGCAGGTTTGCACTGCACAACATCAGGAAGATCAGGCCTTTCCTAACTGAGCATGCAACACAACTTCTCATCCAGGCCCTGGTCATCTCTAGGCTTGACTACTGCAATGCTCTTCTGGCTGAACTTCCATCATGTGCAACTAAACCTCTACAATTGATTCAGAATGCTGCAGCTCGTCTTGTCTTCAACGAGCCCCAAAAAGCCCAAGTCACTCCTCTGTTGATCTCTCTGCACTGGCTACCTCTCGCTGCTCGCATCAAGTTCAAGGCATTGACGCTTGCTTACAGATCTATCCCAGGCTCAGCTCCCTCCTACTTTCACTCACTGCTACGAGTCTACATCCCTACCAGAAGCCTACGATCGGTCAACGAGCGACGTCTCGTGGTTCCATCACAGAGAGCCACAAAATCACTCTCCAGAACATTCTCATTCACAGTTCCATGCTTTTTCCTTTAAATCCTCGCTTATCGGGTTTATGCTACTCTGAACAATTTCTGCACTTAGTATTTTGAGCACTTCTTGCGTTGTTTTTGCCTCTTCACGATGACTCGCTTACAGTAATTTAGTCCTAATTTGTAAGTCGCTTTGGACAAAAAGTGTCTGCTAAATGACTAAATGTACATGCACTTTACTTGAGGACTATTTTTTCTGGAAACATTTTACTTTAACTTCACTACATTTGAAAGACAAGTATCGTACTTTTTACTCCACTACATTTCTGTCAAGGTCCTTGAGTAGAAAGTAGTTGGATTCTGACATCAATCTGATTTTCATTTTCAATGTTGGGTTTGGTCTTCTAAACGCACATTTTGTCATTGTTTTGGAGCACACTAGCTTATAAAAGTGGCTGACATATACTAGCAAGAGAGAATGCTGCAAAGGTAGCTGTGCGCAATAAGCGGAGGTTTGATGAGAGAGTGGTTGCTTCATTCATTCCGATGACTTTGCAAGTTACATACCTGGATACTTACCAAGCATTGAGAGCACAATTCTTTCCAACCATAGACCTGAGGATCAGTCAAAAACTGGGGTTACGTCTGAAGTTTCTCCTGAAGCAAGAACTGTGATTAGTACAAGCACTGAACATCCTACTTCAATGAAAGCACAAGAGAACTTACCTGATTTATCTGATCCTGGTGATGTAGATGAGAGTCTGCTTGATGAACATGAAAAAGGAAACCCACAAATGATGGATCCTACAGGAATGGATATGAGTAACACACAAGTGGAAGATGAACAGCAGAGGAAGGAGTTGGATGAACCCTCGCCTAGTGTTGTCACGATACCAAAATTATTGTTTCGATACCGATACCAAGTATTGCGATTTCGATACTTTTTCGATACTTTTCCTGAAAAGGGAGAAACACTCTCAAATATCATTGCTGTGCTTTATTTTAAAACCGGGACAACATTCTAATCATATAACACACTAATAAATGAACATATGAACAGCAGATATATTAAACATTTGAACAAAATATGAAATATAAAAATATAAAAAATAAATTAGAGCAATGACATTCAAGGTAAAACAATTTATAAATTTAGCAGCATTATCTCATTTATCATAAGAAATATAAGAGCTTTATCTTGATTCTGAACTTTGAATAAAAATATGAACAGCGATTATAAACAATGTTTAATATTGGTAACATATGATAAGCCTCATTGGTGATATATTTGACATGTGGGGAAAGAGTTGTGGAAGGCCTATACTTCATGTTAAACATAAATATATAGCAGCAAAGACAACGTCGGCAGTGTTGACGGCAAAATAGGCTACAGAATAATTCGTTCTGTATTGACAGGTGCAATATTTGAAAATCTTTTTTTTTTACATTTTTACAAAATTATTACATTTATATTGTATTTATGTCAAAACTTTCAAACATCAAAATGTCATTTATTAATATGTATTCGTGTCAAAATGACATAGAAACATCTTTTCCTATTCTATTTTGCCTGGAAACGCTTCCAACACGCTTGCGTGTCGCGTCAAAAATAGGCGTCGGTTCTATTTCTAGCATACACGCGTTTTCCGCGCGTCTCGAGCTGCGCACAGACGCGTGTGTCACGCAGGCAGTTAACATGGGAGCCGAAATAAAAACGGACACGACACGCAGCCAGTGTGTCGCCGGCCTTACAAATCTGGAACACGGTCATTCTTAGAAGTATCGATACTAATAAATTAAGGAATCGTGACGTTTTTAATTTCCGATATACTTTTGAAGTATCGGTGCACCGTGCAACAGAGCAAGGTAGGCAACGTACTTCCACATGTCACTCCTCGCGTCATCTTTTTCTACGAGTCGTGGACCACTTGTGCTCGCACATGCAACCATCTCGCTGTAGTGTTTTGTAACATGACACTGACAGCGGCAGGTTCTTTGCTGCGTGCGTCAGGAAAAAAACACAGACGTCCATAGGGAGGCGTTTTTTTTTTTTTTTAAGTATCGATACTGATAAATTTAGGTATCGTGACGTTTTTAATTTCCGAGTATCGCGATACTTTTGAAGTATCGGTACACCGTGCAACACCTCGCCTAGGGTCTCCAGTAAAGTGGATGAAAGGAATAGTGTCTTGTCGCAGGATGGAAATGTCAATTCAAGGAGCCCCCAGGATAACTCAAAGGATACTGGCCAAAGCCAGGAGGATGCACCTAGACGCTCACAGAGAAACCACGAACCGCCAAAAAGACTGCATTACCCTAAGTTGGGAAATCCTCTTTCTCTGGTTGTACAGTCATTGCTGCAAGGGCTCAGCACCGCCTTTACCATATCATTGGATGAGCCTGATTCTCTTGGAGATACCCCTCTAGGAATGTATGGTGGATATCCTTCTGCAGTGACTTTGCAGCCTAAAGGATGCAGCGGGACCTGCATATCTTCTAAGCGGGGAGAGTGTAACCCAGGCTACTAGTAAACAAATAAGTATGTGAGTTAATCGAAAGAGAACAGCTGAAAAAAAAAGAGAAAAAGACTGTTCTAGACTGAAAAGAGAATCACCCAATCATACATTGCGCTGCAGTGACTGACACTTCTTAAAGAGTCAGAGTGAAAAGAGACCAGATAAAATAAAGTTGAATATTTGAATGAAACATTGATAAGCTGTCATCGGAGCGAGAAGAGGACGAGTCAAAGAAATAGTGACTGATGCAGACCAACGCAACTTTAAAGTGCTGCGTATTAACTTCCTTGCTTGAATATAGACTATTTTCTTGCCTTGGTGAGTCCTATTTCAAATATAAACTTGATAATATACAAGAAAAAATTTTGCAGATTTTTCAGCGAACTTATATGAGGTTGAAATTAACTTGATATTAGTATGTGCGTGCATAACGATCTAGCCAGCTAGTCTGCACGCGGGCTAAAGCTAACGTTAGTCAAATGTGAAAAGCTAGCGGGTCAATAAAATATGACGCAGATTCATGTTTAACTGTCAACGTGTTTAATAAGTTGAAATATTGAGTTAATTTGTGCTTTACTGTACATGTGAATTGTTTATGAGACTGAATTGAGTATTAATTATTGGTTCTGCCTTGTGTTTTTACAAGGCTGGGTTTTTTGTGAGAGATTGTGATTCACCATCAGAAGTTTTCCTGTTCCATATCGGACACACGAGACGCAATAAGCGTATAAACACGGCGAGCCACCCACGGATTCGATTCACTTGTTGAACTGTGCTCATCAGATCTGGTAGGAGAATTCCTTTCCTTTTGTTTCGTTGCTCTTGGACAAAAAGGGCCTGGACTCATTGCGAACTGTTTTTTCTTTCTTTTTTTTCCTCCGAATCTTCAACTAAAGACATTTAACTTTGAACTGAAAACCAACATTTTCTTGAACTGAGTCAATTGATTCTGTTCGTCTGAGTCGATTCCACCAATTGAATCTTGAGCATTTGATTCACAACCTGAAAAGAATACTACAGTTTTGAGGGAAAAAGTGTTTATTTGAATTTGAAAAGTGAAATTGAGAATTCATTCTGTACATTGAATCAAATTGACTGTTTATACGAATTCTGAGTATTCAAGTGAATGCATTATTTTGTTTGAGAATATTGCTTACTGTTTCCTTGAAGTATTGCATTTTTCCAATTGTTTTATTTTTATTTTACTTTTATTGTACAAAGGGAATAATCTGATTTACATTGAGTCGAGCTGTTAAGGTTGCTCATTCAAGTACTTACAAAAGAGTGTGGAGAACAAATATTGTCACTTATTGTCCATTGCTAATTAGTTGATTACATTGTTTGAAATATGCAAATCACAACAAAAAGAAAAGATCATTTTACTTTAATATAAACCCTCAGTTGAATCATAAAAAAGACTCTGTTGATAATTCACCACCACTGTGCTGCCTTCCTCTCTCCAGTAGTCGCACCTATCTTCTGATCCTTTGGCCCATAGTGAAATACTTACCCGTGTGACGCGCCCCACGCTACACTATGAACCATAAAGCGCCTCACGCCCCATTCAGAGATAGCTTGCTGACACGGATCCTCAAAAACTCATTAGTAGGTGAAAACTCCAGGACATGTATGGTAAGTTTGATTAAGCCCTCTTTCTAAAACATTGGGATTGGGAGTTGCACAAATCTAATTGTGTCTGTTGCCTGCTCAGATCGTCACCATCTCTCCTGGTGTGGCCTCCAGTCAGAGCACGCTGAACACTCTGAAATTTGCAGACAGGTGAGAACATGGCTGTGTTGTGCGTTTATGAAAAAGAGCTCTCGCCAATGTAGCTTCTAGCTGTTTTTTTCTTTTTCAACCATTTTGAAGATATTTTAAATATCACGAAAAATGACGCTCTGAACCGTCTCCTACCTATGAGTACGTTCTCAGTCAGATACACTCCAGCAGTGTTGGGGAGTAACTAAAATAATAGTGATAAGTAATTAACTTCATTTATCAGTAGCATAATAGTTGCCAAACTGTTTTCAAAAATTTGGCTTTTTCATGAACAAGCATTTTTTCCATCTCAAGTAGTGGAGAATGACAAACAAACCCCTAAATCATTCTTTTTTTAGTTGTATTGTATTGCAGTCTTATAACTAAAACTCAAAACCATAATTAGTTGATCACTCAAATGATTACAAATGAATAATTTTATCAAATCACTGTGTTCTGCTTAGGGATGTCAAAAGTATCACTACCCTAAAATTGGTATCAAGTATTGTCACAGTTCACAGTATCGACGACAACTACTATAATTTTTGTTTCGTGAGAACCTTATATCAGATTGTTCATTTTAGTGACTTCTTTAAAAAAAAAAAGATTTACTGATTAATTTGACCCACTCAGTAGTATCTACATAGAATTTTACAGCTTGTTTGTATCAATATATTGAAGTTAAATGCTGTTTATCCATGTGTTGATGGTGATTTATTAGTTGTTAGTGTAATTTTTTAACAGTAAATACTTCTCAGAAATAATACTGTTCTGATTCAAAATAATATAATCCAATAGATTTATTATAATTAAAGTAATTTAATTATAAATACAATCTTAAATTGATTACATTATGAGTGTAGCTTGTCTGACAATTTCAAAGTAGCTTCCCCAGCACTGCTCAGTTGTAACCAACATCCCATGTTGGCTTTTAACTGATGCATGGAAAATAAATATTCATACACAGCAATGTGTATAACCACTGTCTGTTTCATTTTTAGACACATTGGCTGCACTCACGTCTCACACTAAACCATTAGTTACTAAACCTCACACTAAACCATGTGCTTGGTGTAAACATTTTTAATTTTCCCTCTGATGATCTGCTGTCATTTAATTTATCTAACCCTGGCAATGTCTGGTATTTCTGTGGTGCTTCTGTCCTTCCTTCTCCTTTAGTTATAACACCTATATTAATATTAATGCACATAAACACTGTACATAATTTGAAAAAATGAGATGACACCATAAACAGTTGGCGTTATCTGCACAAATGGATACAAGTTGTATGACGCAATACAATTTAAAAAACTAACTTTTGTATCATGCTTGTTAAAAGTATAAAGCTTTAGATTTTTGTACTAAAAAATGTAAGGTTCTGTTTTAAATAAGGTAAGAGTATACAGTGTGACATCAGGTTACATGAGACCGTCTGGAATCAACTGTCTCTTACCCAAGATTTTCTGTTGCCACCTGGGTTCTTTCTGATTCCAGTGGAGTTCCTCCTGGCCCTGATAGCAGTTGGCTCTTCTCTCTCAATTCTGCGAGGTAAGACTAAAGCCTGGTGCTTCAGGATGATCAGTCGTCAATCCGCTTTACTCAGGGCCAGAAGAAACTGCCATGGAATCCCAACTTCTGACACCAATTGTTGTGGCAGTTTAGTGTCAGAAGTGGGATCGAAATTCCTTGAAAGGCCTTCTGGACCTGATCAGCGGACGGTGGAGGGAAAACGCCCTGAATGCAATAGGCTTCAGTCTCACCTCGAAAGTGTTCAGAGAAGGAGAACCAGCTGCTTCAGGCCCGGGAGGACTTCCACTGGAATTCGGAAAAGAACCCAGGTGGCAAAAGAAAATCTTGGGTAAGAGATAGCAAATTTATTTTTTCCAGACTATCTCTTACGCCAAAGATTATTGTTTAGTGAATTAAACTGCCACAACAGTTGGTGTCAGAAGTGGGATTCCATGGCAGTTTCTTCTGGCCCTGAGTAAAGCGGATTGACGACTGATCATCCTGAAGCACCAGGCTTTAGTCTTACCTCGCAGAATTGAGAGAGAAGAGCCAACTGCTATCAGGGCCAGGAGGAACTCCACTGGAATCAGAAAGAACCCAGGTGGCAACAGAAAATCTTGGGTAAGGGACAGTTGATTCCAGACGGTCTCTTACGCCAAAGATGATTGTTTAGTGAATTAAACTGCCACAACACAACGCAGCCGTCTACCAGGACATGTCCAGAGCACTTCATGCTTCCTTT